>NC_087159.1:22920000-23050000 GCF_035594125.1 Scylla paramamosain | reverse complement strand
CTTACAACATGCCTCGGGATGCAGAGTCACATGCTGTCACAGCATGGTGTGGGAGCAACGAGTGTCAGAGCATGGCATATGTGTGGTGTATATAGGAAACAGGAGCTCTCTCTGTCTCCTCGCCAGTGGCAGCTCCCTTCTAAGGCTCAGATTACAGCTGATTGTCCAGTCTTCCAGCCAACCAGCTGCCTCCTATCCATTTGTCTGCAACACTCTTGCCTTCACTACCACCTCGCTCCTCAATACCAGCTTTGCCAACGTCCATCTTCACTACTCGGTGGTACAGTGCCACCAATGTCACCCCAGCACCACAACAATATGGATGTTCCATTTATCATAACCAATTTCCAAATTGAGGCATCTAGAATAGAAGGGGCATCCCCACCAAATCATAGTTTTGAGTTATTGCCATTTAAAGTTTGTCAGTTTTGATTTTATGATATCTTTGCAAGTAATAGGAATATTCATGTATATTTGATATCAAAAGAAACCTGAGAAAGACCAGAATACATGTAAAAAAATACAAATTCATAACATTATTCTGATCTCAAAAAATTTTAACACTATAAAACATGCACTTTATAAGTGTACACTTAACCCTTTTACTGCTCTATGCTTGCAGCGAGCAGTAGCATCATTTGCTCATGGTGCTAAATGCTTGCTGTGACTTCTAATCACATGTAAATTTCCCTCATACGAGTTTGCTCCAACAACATTTTACATGTCACTTCTCACCCCACAAGCATTGCGAACTCAGTGGGTTTTCCACTAATTTTGATGGAAAATCATATCAGCCTACCGCGGTAGATCAGCGGACAAGTAATTGGCGGATGTTCTTGATGGAAAATCATATCAGCCTACCGCGGTAGATCAGCGGACAAGTAATTGGCGGATGTTCTTGTCCAATATAGCGGCAGTTTTGCATAGCTCACCTATCACTTGACTTATTTTTAGACCAAATGGTTGTAAATTTTGCAGTTGGCAATACTACCCTGCCAACACCCCTTCAACCATCATATCTACTCACCTTTATATGGCTGGCTGCTGCAGTCATGAACAGATGAGGTGTTCACAGACAACACCTGCAAACATGCCTGCATGTTCACAGGAAATACTTTGCTTGCTTGCTTGGAACATTAGCTGTGATGCATAGTTTTAGATACCTATTGTGTGAACAGTGATACAATGTCACAACTGTGTAATTCGCCACTGTGTAATTTTTCATGTGTAATTCGTTGTAAAAGTATGTAGTTTTATTGTTTTTTTCCTTTGTCTCCACATTGCTGTGCAATGCTTATCACAAAATGTACTTTTTGAGATCTGATTGCAGAAAAAAGCTGAATAGTACAACAATTTTCATTGACTCTACATATTACATATGAAATATAACAGCATACATAAATTAATCTTATAGATCTAAGACTCCTCTTTCCAATGGTGCTTTAGTATTTTAGCTGTGATGAATAGTTTTTAAGATACATTGGTTAAAAGAGATCCCCCTGTTGGGCTGCCAGAGTGTGTCTAAGGAGAGGCCCATCTTCCTCACCTCATGCAATGAAAGGGTTAAGCTGGTATAATGTAATATAATACATACTAAAAAAATATATATGAATGTATCAAGGAAAAAAAGTAATTTATTGTAGAATACAGATGATTTTATATAGGTATATATTTTTAATGAATAAAAAAAAAAAAAAGGCCAGGTAAGCTGTTTATCATGTGAGTTCAGACCCCAGTAATTTTTCAAAAGCACTTCCACATGCTCCTGAACCATCAACAAGTAGCACTTGTGTTAGCAATTACAAACAGGACCAACTTGTTTTGCTACCTTAGCTACACCATGCTGTGAATCATAAGCCTTGCCACTTTCTCATTTATGCTTTCATGCTACTGTTTTCCACTGTTCCACATGCTTCTGCCACTTATGAGAGATTCTCATAAGGGCTCATTTTCACTGCTGCTATTACTCATTTTGGCACTGTATTTCTGCAAAATCTGTTTAATAAGCACAGAATTTAGTCAGGGTTTAAAGGGACATCCACCTGTTGATACTAATGCACCAACACTCCCACTCTCGCCCTGGTTGGCTAGAGCAGTGGTGCGGACCATGCTGATTGGCCAGTCAGTGAGGTGGGGATGCCTCTCCTATGTTCAGAGACAGAACATGGCCTGGCAATATTTCATCAAAAAAGAAAGCAACTCTTGACCCTTGGTAAACAGTCTAGATGGTCACAAATTGCTTTACAACGTATGCCTTGTTATAGAGGAGGGTTGCCATCTTTAATTTAAAACTGCCAAAATGGCGGGCATGCTAGATGCCTCAGTTGGTGTATAAAAATTTAGCAATAAAATTAATTTGTTTTCACTACATAAAGAAAAATAATAATTATACAGCTAGACCATAAAAAAGGGATCCACTTGGACTAACAGTTCCCAATTTGCCAAATCAAAGCCCTTCATTAGGGTGCACCACCTTAGTCTTGATAGACTAGGGAAACCAAAAAAAACAAAAAAAAACAAAAAAAAATGCAGCTTTGAATACAAACAATAAGTTGGTAAGTAAAGAGAAAAGTGCAGTATACATAGCTGAAATTTGAATGTGATTTACTCAAAACTAGGTTTGGTGATGTTGCTCCCTTACCTCTGGAGGCCTAATGTAAGGCTGTAAAGTGATAGATGTTTAATCCCCTGAGTGCCAGCCACTTTTGGCCTGAACACACCCCCAGTGCCAACCAATTTTGGATTTTTTTTATCTTGAAAATTCATGTGTGTCTTGAAAACAAGATGTGTATAGTTAAATATTTCTGATAGTTTTGATCCTTTGAAATTTGGTGGATTTTGCACTGTGGAATGAAATCTGGATGATGGGACTGTAGACTTCTGCATTTCACAACTGGCCATGGGGATGTATTTGCAAGGTGCCCAAACCAGCATTTTAGGCTTATTTCAGGTATCAGCATATGAAAGTAGTGAGTATACACTACATTATGGAAGAGTATGCAATTGTTGTTTTGTACACACACATGAGGAACCTTGATTATGTAGAAATAATTCTAAGGCATATACATTTCCGAAATATGTACACTTGAAAATATTTTCTAAAAATACTGTTATACACTGATATATATACACTTACACTAATTTACTCTAAGTATTCTTGTTTTTTCACTCATTTATAAGTGTACCAACAGAAAAAGGACTGACAATAACCCTGTTTCTGTTCTCTCCTACTTTATCTATCCTCATTTTCAGTCCAAACCTGGATGTTGTGTCTATGTGTGCGATGACTTAACCTGCTCTTATGCCCACACTCTTGAATCTTCTGAATTTTCCACCATCTGGCTACAACTACAGTCACTCTCAAACTAACTTTATCTGTGCTGTATACCTCTCACCTAATATTCTAGCTGTGTGCGCCACCACTGTATCGATGAACTTTGCCACCACTTGTTCTGAGAGACTTTTGCTACCACTTTCGGTGAAGATGATCACTCACCAGTGTTCCTGAGTTGATTAGTCACCTCTGTTGTTCTGGATTTGATTGATGATGCTTGTTACTTGTCCAGTCATTGAAGATGCTTGGTAGTGTGGAGAACTGGAGTGAGGCGGTGATTCTGGTAGCTCAGGTCGTGGGAAGTCGTTTGATATTTTGATATGTGTGCGAATAAAGGACGTGGTGACAAGAGTTCTTGATTTAATATATGACTGATTTGTACACACTGGATTCGAGATAAAACCATAACATGGTTACTGATTACACTCTCTCTCTCTCTCTGAATTGATGTGATTTATAACTGAGCAGTGTCTCTCAAGGCTGACTGTGATTGAGCGAAACTGAGTGAGAGACCAAGACTGACTGCTCGTGACTGGGTGACTGGCTGACTGTGTCTGAACTCCTGAATGAACTGATGATGAACCGACTATTGTGGGCTGTATTTATCTGAGCTAAGGAGGAGGATTCTCCATGTCCACCACTGAGGAAAGGCAGACACAGACTGGTATGTAAGAGTGGTTGCTGGCTGGGTCAGGTCACAGCCAGGGCTGGCCTCCAGAGACAAAGAGTGTGAGGTTGACCTCACACCATGTGGTTGGGTGAGGCTGATGTCAGGTCCAAGGGGACCAGAGAATGGAATGCAGAGGTGGGCAAAGTGTCCTGCCACACCCCATCTTCTCTGTTGGGCTCCTCCAATCACAATCTCATATCTGTATACAGTCCTATCACTCCAATCCTTCCTCAGGACTCCCCCAAAGCAGAGGTGATTCTGGTGTTTTGCCTCTGCTAATTGCAGGGATCTGAGAAGGTATTATGCTGATTTTCCATGGAATGACTACTGCTTCCGTGTCAGAGATCCATCTCTGTGTGCTGAACGCATAACAGAGGTGATAGTGTCTGGCATGGAGGCATGCATTCCTCACTCGTTCTCTCTACCTAAACCTCCCAAACCTTGGTTTAACACAGCCTGTTCTTGTGTTATACATGATAGAGAGGTAGCCCACAAAAGGTACTTGAGCCATCCATCACCAAAATCTCATATCCTTTTTTTTATTTCTGCCCAGAATCATGCAAAGTTGTCTGGCATGGAGGCATGCATTCCTCACTCTTTCTCTCTACCTAAACCTCCCAAACCTTGGTTTAACACAACCTGTTCTTGTGCTATACATGATAGAGAGGTAGCCCACAAAAGGTACTTGAGCCATCCATCACCAAAATCTCATATCCTTTTTTATTTCTGCCCAGAATCATGCAAAGTCTGTTCTCCAACTAGCCAAAAACTCTTTCATTAATAGGAAGTGTCAAAATCCATCAAGGTCTAACTCCTCTCATGACTTCTGGCACTAGCCACAAACATCTCCATTAACTTTGCTTCTTTATCTTTCCCTCCTTTATTTCAACCTGATGACACCACTGCCATCTCATCTATTTCTAAAGATGAACTCTTTGCTCAAACCTTTGCTAAAACTCTGCCTTGGATGATTAAGGGCTTGTTCCTCCCTCTCCTCCACCCTCTGACTACTTCATACTACCCATTAAGATATTTCACAGTGATGTTTTCCATACCCTTTCAGGCCTAAACTCTCGGAAACCTTATAGACCTATTGTTCTCTGAAACTGTGCCTCTGTGCTTGCACCTTGCCTAGTCAAACTTTTTCAACTCAGTCTATCAACATCTAACTTTCCTTCCTGGTGGAAGTTGGCCTACATTCAGCCTGTTCCTAAAAAGGGTGACTGCTCTAATCCCTCAAACTCTTGTCCTATAGCTGTAATTTCCTGTCTATCTGTAGTTTTTAATATATTCTCAACAGGAAGATTCTTAAACATCTATCACTTCACAACCCATCTGATCACTAGTATGAGTTCCATTAAGGCTGCTGTACTGGTGATCTTCTGTCTTTCTTTACTGAGTCATAGTCATCCTCTTTTACAGATTTTGGTGAAACTTTTGCTTTTGTCTTAGACATATCAAAAGGTTTTGATAGAGTCTTTCACAAAGCTTTGATTTCCAAACTATCCTCCTATGCCTTTTTTCTGTAACTTCATCTCAAGTTTCCTTTCTGACCATTCTATTGTGGTTGTGGTAGACGGTTGCTGTTCTTCTCTTAAATCTATTAACAGTGTTCCTCAGGGTTCTGTCCTGTCACCCACTTTCTTCCTATTATGCATCAGTGATCTTCTAAACCAAACTTGTTGTCCTATCCACTCCATTGCTGCTGATACCATCCTGCACTTTTCCATGTTTTTTCGTAGATTTCTAATCTTTCAGGAAGTAAACAGTTCATGCAGGGAAGCCACACAATACCTGACTTCGGATCTCTCTAAAAATTCTGATTTGGACAAAACAAACTTAGTATTGTTCAATGCCTCAAAAATTCAATTCCTCCATCTCTCAACTCGACACAATGTTGTTGTTGGTAGACTGTTGCTGTTCTTCTCTTAAATCTATTAACAGTGTTCCTAAGGGTTCTGTCCTGTCACCCACTTTCTTCCTATTATGCATCAGTGATCTTCTAAACCAAACTTGTTGTCCTATCCACTCCATTGCTGCTGATACCATCCTGCACTTTTCCATGTTTTTTAATAGATGTCTACCCTTTCAGGAAGTAAACAGTTCATGCAGGGAAGCCACAGAATGCCTGACTTCGGATCTCTCTAAAAATTCTGATTTGGACAGAACAAACTTATTATTGTTCAATGCCTCAAAAATTCAATTCCTCCATCTCTCAACTCGACACAGTGTTCTAGACAACTATCCCCTTTTCTTCAATGACTGTCCCCTTCTACACTGAGCATCCTCAGTCTGTCCTTTATTTATAATATAAACTGGAAGCTTCACATCTCATCTCTAGCTAGAACAGCTTTTATGTAGTTGGGCATTCTTGATCATCTCCGCCAATTTTTCTCACCCTCCCAGCTGCTATCTCTGTACAGGGGTCTTATTCATCCATGTATGGACTATGCTTCACATATGTGTGGGGGTTCCACTCATATTCTTTTAGAGAGGGTGGTATCAAAAGCTTTTCATCTTATTAACTCCTCTCCTCTGACTATATTCAGCCTCTTTCTTATCACTGCATTGATGCCTCTCTTGCTATCTTCTACCACGATTTTCATGCCAGCTGCTCTTCTGATCTTACTAACTGCATTCCTCCCCCTCTCCCCACAGCTCTGCACAAGACTCTTCTTTCTCTCATCCCTTTTCTGTCCACCTTTCTAATGCAAGAGTTAACCAGTATTCTCAGTCATTCTTCCCTTTCTCTGGTAAACTCTGGAACTCCCTTCCTGCTTCTGTATTTCCACCTTCCTATGACTTGAACTCTTTCAAGGAGGTTTTAAGACACTTATTCTGTAATTTTTGACTACTGCTTTCAACTCTGTTCGGTGACTGGCACCTTAGTGGACCTTTTTTTTTTTTTTTCCAGTTTTGTTGCCCTTGGCCGGTGCTCCTCCTACATAAAAAATCAATACTGATCATTGTTGTTATGGGCATAACTGAGGAGGAGAGATGTATTTGAGATGACAGTAAGAAGTCAGTTTGTCCCTATCCATTTTTTATCCTTGCTGAGAGGCCTTAAGTAAAATGCACTCACTGAGTAGCATGTGCTACAACATCACAAGGTTGGCGTTCTTTTACAGTAGTGATGGCCTTGAGGCTGAGATTAGAGAGGTTGAGGAAGGTTGATAGATTAATATCAGATGTGTTTTCTGACAAGGATCCTGATTTACCACTTTTTTTTTTTTTTTTTTTTAATGTAGGAAGGATACTGGCCAAGGGCAACAAAAATCCAATAAAAAAATATGCCCACTGAAATGCCAGTCCCATAAAAGGGTCAAAGCAGTGGTCAAAAAATTGGTGAATAAGTGTCTTGAAACCTCCCTCTTGAAGAAATTCAAGTCATAGGAAGGTGGAAATACAGAAGCAGGCAGGGAGTTCCAGAGTTTACCAGAGAAAGGGATGAATGATTGAGAATACTGGTTAACTCTTGCGTTAGAGAGGTGGATAGAATAGGGGTGAGAGAAAGAAGATAGTCTTGTGCAGCGAGGCCACGGGAGGAGGGGAGGCATGCAGTTAGCAAGATCAGAAGAGCAGTTAGCATGAAAATAGTGGTAGAAGACAGCTAGAGATGCAGCATTGCGGCGGTGAGAGAGAGGTTGAAGACAGTCGGAGGAGAGGAGTTGATGAGACGAAAAGCTTTTGATTCCACCCTGTTTAGAAGAGCAGTATGAGTGGAACCCCCCCAGACATGTGAAGCATACTCCATACATGGACGGATAAGGCCCTTGTACAGAGTTAGCAGCTGGGGGGGGTGAGAAAAACTGGTGGAGACGTCTCAGAACACCTAACTTCATAGAAGCTGTTTTAGCTAGAGATGAGATGTGAAGTTTCCAGTTCAGATTATAAGTAAAGGACAGACCGAGGATGTTCAGTGTAGAAGAGGGGGACAGTTGAGTGTCATTGAAGAAGAGGGGATAGTTGTCTGGAAGGTTGTGTCGAGTTGATAGATGGAGGAATTGAGTTTTTGAGGCATTGAACAATACCAAGTTTGCTCTGCCCCAATCAGAAATTTTAGAAAGATCAGAAGTCAAGCGTTCTGTGGCTTCCCTGCATGATATGTTTACCTCCTGAAGGGTTAGACATCTATGAAAAGACATGGAAAAGTGCAGGGTGGTATCATCAGCATAGGAGTGGATAGTACAAGAAGTTTGGTTTAGAAGATCGTTAATGAATAATAAGAAGAGAGTGGGTGACAGGACAGAACCCTGTGGAACACCACTGTTAATAGATTTAGGAGAAGAACAGTGACCGTCTACCACAGCAGCAATAGAACGGTCAGAAAGGAAACTTGAGATGAAGTTACAGAGAGAAGGATAGAAACCGTAGGAGGGTAGTTTGGAAATCAAAGCTTTGTGCCAGACTCTATCAAAAGCTTTTGATACGTCCAAGGCAACAGCAAAAGTTTCACCAAAATCTCTAAAAGAGGATGACCAAGACTCAGTAAGGAAAGCCGGAAGATCACCAGTAGAGTGGCCTTGACGGAACCCATACTGGCGATCAGATAGAAGGTTGTGAAGTGATAGATGTTTAAGAATCTTCCTGTTGAGGATAGATTAAAAAACTTTAGATAGGCAGGAAATTAAAGCAATAGGATGGTAGTTTGAGGGATTAGAACGGTCACCCTTTTAAGGAACAGGTTGAATGTAGGCAAACTTCCAGCAAGAAGGAAAGGTAGATGTTGACAAACAGAGCTGAAAGAGTTTGACTAGGCAAGGTGCAAGCACAGAGGCACAGTTTCGGAGAACAATAAGAGGGACCCTATCAGGTCCATAAGCCTTCCGAGGGTTTAGGCCAGCGAGGGCATGGAAAACATCATTGCGAAGAATTTTAATATGTGGCATGAAGTAGTCAGAGGGTGGAGGAGAGGGAGGAACAAGCCCAGAATCGTCCAAGGTAGAGTTTTTAGCAAAGGTTTGAGCGAAGAGTTCAGCTTTAAAAATAGATATGATAGAAGTGGTGCCATCTGGTTGAAATAGAGGAGGGAAAGAAGAAGCAAAGTTATTGGAGATATTTTTGGCTAGATGCCAGAAATCATGAGGGGAGTTAGATCTTGAAAGGTTTTGACATTTTCTGTTAATGAAGGAGTTTTTGGCTAGTTGGAGAACAGACTTGGCATGGTTCCGGGCAGAAATATAAAGTGCATGAGATTCTGGTGATGGAAGGCTTAAGTACCTTTTGTGGGCCACCTCTCTATCATGTATAGCACGAGAACAAGCTGTGTTAAACCAAGGTTTAGAAGGTTTAGGACGAGAAAAAGAGTGAGGAATGTACGCCTCCATGCCAGACACTATCACCTCTGTTATGCGTTCAGCACACAAAGACGGGTCTCTGACACGGAAACAGTAGTCATTCCAAGGAAAATCAGCAAAATACCTCCTCAGGTCCTCCCAACTAGCAGAGGCAAAATGCCAGAGGCACCTTCATTTAGGGGGATCCTGAGGAGGGACTGGAGCGATAGGACAAGATAAAGATATGAGATTGTGATCGGAGGAGCCCAACGTAGAAGAAAGGATGACAGCATAAGCAGAAAGATTAGAGGTCAGGAAAAGGTCAAGAATGTTGGGCGTATCTCCAAGATGGTCAGGAATACGAGTAGGGTGTTGCATCAATTGCTCTAGGTCATGGAGGATAGCAAAGTTGTAGGCTAGTTCACCAGGATGGTCAGTGAAGGGAGAGGAAAGCCAAAGCTGGTGGTGAACATTGAAGTCTCCAAGAATGGAGATCTGTGCAAAAGGGAAGAGGGTCAGAATGTGCTCCACTTTGGAAGTTAAGTAGTCAAAGAATTTCTTATAGTCAGAGGAGTTAGGTGAGAGGTATACAGCACAGATAAATTTAGTATGAGAGTGACTCTGTAGTCGTAGCCAGATGGTGGAAAACTCGGAAAATTCAAGAGCGTGGGCACGAGAGCAGGTTAAGTCATTGCACACATAAACGCAGCATCCAGCTTTGGATCGAAAATGAGGATAGAGAAAGTAGGAGGGAACAGAAAAGGGGCTACTTTCAGTTGCCTCAGACACCTGAGTTTAAGTGAGGAAAAGAAGATGAGGCTTAGAAGAGGAGAGGTGGTGTTCTACAGATTGAAAATTAGATCTTAGACCGCGAATGTTGCAGAAGTTAATGAAGAAAAAGTTGAGGGGGGTGTCAAGACACTTAGGGTCGTCGACAGAAAGGCAGTCCGACCTGGGGACATTTATGGTCCCCTCCCCAGATGGGCACTCCGAGGCTGGTGTAGGAGTCGGAGTCCTCATCTGGGGAGGGGACCATAAACAGCATATGACTGCCGTTTCTTAGTTCTCTGGACTGCATTTTGCTCTTGGCAATTCATCACTTGTATGTTTTTCTGATGTCTTCAAACTTTTCTTTGATGATGAAATGGTTGGCAAGTTATGTGACTGGATGAAGAAAAGAGTTTCATGGCAAAAATGTATACCTTTCTTGCTCAGAACCATTTATATAGTGAAATTA
The DNA here is from genome assembly GCF_035594125.1 of Scylla paramamosain. Classification (NCBI taxonomy): domain Eukaryota; kingdom Metazoa; phylum Arthropoda; class Malacostraca; order Decapoda; family Portunidae; genus Scylla; species Scylla paramamosain. The sequence continues at coordinate 23,039,483 of NC_087159.1, read as the reverse complement.
AAGGATGACAAAAACAAATAAAATAACCCTTGAAAAAAAAAAAAAGTTAAATGGCAATTGCACACAACAGAGTAGTGGTGGCCTGTCCCCTTAAACTGTCTTGCTGGGACCACACTGTGCACTTCATAATGAAGGGGTTAAATCTGTAGACACAACCTGACATCATGTTTATTGGATTAGGGTACAGTTATATAACTATTTAGAAAGGGAATAGTATATATACATCATCTGATTTAGTTGACTTGAGAGAATCCTGCAGCCATCAAAGACTAAAACTTATAATTCCTCTGTCTTTAGGTCAGATGGGCGTCCAAAATACCTGGTGGTAAATGCAGATGAGGGTGAGCCTGGCACCTGCAAAGATAGAGAAATCATGCGACATGATCCTCACAAGTTGGTGGAGGGATGTCTGGTGGCAGGTCGGGCCATGGGGGCCAGGGCTGCATACATCTACATCCGAGGTGAATTTTACAATGAAGCTTCCAACATGCAAGTTGCCATCAATGAGGTATGTTTAAAGGTGTCATATCCTTGTTGGGTGTTGGCACCTAGTAGAAAGCTCCTGATTAAGTTTTCATTATGTTAAATTGCCAAATGTATGTTTTATGAACACCATAGAGCCAGTTTACTGTGAATGCATTTGCCAGTTCATATTATGATGGAAAGTTTGATAAGTATAAATATTATAAATTGGATGTTGCCTTTTTTGACTGTTATGAATAAGGTGAATTGTTGATCTACAGTAGGGGGTGGTCCATGGGCCATATATGGTCCTCAGAGGGTTAATGTCAAGCCTGCCACCCTGCTTGGCATTAACATTGGAATCCAACCTGCAAAACTCCAACCAAAAATTAATCAGTTCCGCCAGAACACCATTGCTGTCTTCAGTCCTGAGTGGAAGCTGAAGTACTTCTTCATTGAGGGCTTTGGACAGGCCCAGTGCCTCATAGTATGGTTTGAGACCATGGCTATCTTCAGAGTTCAATGTGTGCTGCCACATGGGAGACAGCACTGGACATCAAACTTTACATCAATCTCTGCTGCTCAGAGGAATGACACTTGACTGTCAGGCAGCTTGCAGAAATTAACTTTGTTCTTTCACAAGCAGACTGCTGAGGTCAACAAGGTGATGTGCACCATTTATTATGTCTCCTGCCTCTTTGCTTACTGGATGTAGCCATTCTTGGATGGGGACTTCATTAAGAAGTGTCTTATTGCTGCAAGGTGAACTCTGTCTAGAACAATGTACTGCCTTTGAGTGCATGACCCTTTCATCCTGCATTGTTCATTATTGCATAGAGATGTCAACACTGTGCACAACTCACTGAAAACTGTGCTCAACCCTTGTCACACCAACATGAAGGACCCTGTCTGGCCGTGAGGTCATTTCTTACCTCCATGTTTGTGAGGAATTCCTCCAGCTTGTGCTGCTGCACAACACCATGGACATCATTAAGTGTTAATACTGATCTTGGATTACTGGTACAAGTACAGAAACAGTCATTAAAAAAAAAACATGCTGAACCATTATGTACATACACAGCTGATGAATGCCCATTGTTGTTATAACATTATGTCTACCCCTTAGAAAACAATGTAAGTCTAATGTAAGGATGAACTAAGTCCAGATTGTAATCTAGTTTGGCCTCCTTAAACTTGGTAAATAAACTGAGATTTTTTTCTAGCATCATCCCATGAAACTTTCTTTGGCTCTTCTTCTTCTTCCTTACTTTAATTCTCTTTTGTCTCCAAAGCAACAGGATTTGTCACTCTCAGAATAATCTGCTGGTCAGTCTGCTCCTCAGTCATTGGTGGATTTTCGTTCACAAAAACAGTGGAAAGACAAACATGATGGTGTTAACATAATAGATTCATTAACATATTCTTATTTTTTTTAATTCTGTGCCTTTTACACTTTAGATCGTTAATGTTCCTTTCCTCTCCTCCTTACTCTGGTACTTTATTCATATATTCTAAGTTTATACCAAAAATATTCTTGTATGCACCACTCACACCATTGTACCCATGGGTGCTGTAGCTAGCAGAGAAGCCTACACGACAACAGACAATCACAGTGCTCCAGCATAATTTTTTAACTTGCTGCATGCCAGTAGCTTTAGAAAATATGCCAAAAGATCAGATAACTTTCAGAAGGGACAGTTTTGGTATTTTGCAAAAGTGCTGAAACATTAGGTTTTCCAAAATGTTGGATGCTGAAAGACAGGACTTTTACTGTATAGAAGGACAGGAAATTACACCAGTAGGTCAGTAGTTTGAGGGATAAGAATGGTCAGCCTTCTTAGGAACAGATTGAATGTAGGTAAACATCCAGTAGGAAGAAAAGGTAGATGTTGAAAATTGAAAGAGTGACCAGGCAGGGTGTGAGCATGTTGTCATGGTTACAGAGACAGTAGGAGGGACCCCATCCATCCCATCCATGCCATTGAGGGCATGGAAAACATCTTTAGGCACAATCTTAAAAGGAGGCATGAAATGGTTGGAGGGTGGTGGAGAGGGAGGAACAAACCATGAATCATCCAGAGTTGAATTTTTAGCAAATCGTTGAGGGAAGAGTTTAGCATTTGAGATATGAGATAGCATTGGTACCATTAGGTTGAAGTAGAGGAGGGAAAGATGAAGAAAATTGTTGGAGAGATTTTTTGGTGCTGCTCGTTGCATAGGGAGTTAGATTTACAAAGATTTTGACTTTTTCTATTGATGGAGTTTTTGGCTTGTTGGCATAATTCCAGGCAAATATGGAAAGTGCATGAGTTTCAGATGAAAGGCTCTGCTACTATTTGTTGGTACCTCTATCATGGATAGCACAAGAACCAAACCAAGTCTTAAAGGGTTTAGAGCAAGAAAAAGTGAGGAATATAATTATGCCTCCATGTCAGACATGATCACCTCTTGTTATATGGTCAGCACATACAGAGATGGGTCCCTGACATGGAAGCAGTAGACATTCCAGGGAAAGTCAGAATAGTACCTACTTAAACTCCCCCAATTAGCAAAGGCAAAATGCCAAAGTCACCCAGAGGAGGAATTAGAGTAACTTGACAAGATGCAGATATGCAACTGTGACTAGATGAACCCAACAGAGAAGACAGTGTGACAGTATTAGTAGAAGTATTAGATACTGGGAAGAGTTCAAGGATGTCTGTCATATCTCTAAGACAGTCAGAGATAAAGGTAGGATGCTGTACTAGTTGGTTTAGGTCATGGAGGTCTTCTCTGTTGGGCTTCTCCAATCACAACCTCATACCCATTTCTTATCCTATTACTCCAATTCCTTCTCAGGTATTTTGCCTCTGTTAATTGGTGACACCAAAGAAGGTATTATTTTTATTTTTTATAGAATGATTACTGTGTCAGAGACCCATCTCTGTGTGCTGAGCACACAGAGTAGGCATACGTACCTCATTCTTTCTCTTGTCCTAAACCTTCCAAACTTTGCATTAATTCAGCCTGTTATCGTGCTACACATAATAGAGAGGTGACCCACAAATGGTACTTGAGTTTTTCATCACCTGAATCTCATGTGCTTTATATTTCTGCCCAAAATCAAGCTAAGACTGTTCCCCAACTAGCCAAAAACTTTCTCAATAGAAAATGTACAAACTTTTCATGCTAATGTAGAAATATTTGAGGGAGACATCAAGACACGGGTTGATATCAGAAGATTAGTCTGATCTAGAGACATTTCTTGCATTCTCCACTGATAGGGACTCTAAGAGGGATTCTAAGGCTGGTATAGGGAGGTTCAGTGATACAGGCAGTTCCATTTGAATTGCTTGTGTAATGAATTCTTATATAAATAACTAAACACATAGCTTACAGCAAATAAGGGGTTGGGTTCTGTGACCCTTATCAGAGGTAAGTTTTCAAGCTAAAGCCTATGATACCAAACACAACAAATGTCTCTTTGTTATAAAACTGCCAATAAAGCAACCTGAAAGAGAAAACAGCATGCAAAGAACATGATTTCATGTTAATTAAACATATGAAATGTGCAAAATGCTCACAAATGTATAGCTAATGTATCAGGGAAGGTAACTTGCTCACCACTCTTGTTCCTTTTAAAAGTTTCCATCTTCTTTGTGAGTGAGTAAGTGCTTAGCCTTACTGCTAGGATTCACACTGAAACTCATTGGCCACTTGGGAGAGATAGTTAGCACTTGAGAAGCAAAATAAGGCACATTCACCATGTGGTCAGTCACATACACAAGACGGCACCAAAGACCATGAATGAAAGAACACACCAGCAGTAACACTGTAACACATCCAAGCACCAATTAGTCACATAAAGGACAGTACACTGTACTTGAACTTTATTGTAAATATGCTTGCAAGCTAAATGATGATATATTACTGTTATAATAACAAGTAGTAAGGCTGTAAGAGTGTGAATCTGAGAGATACCAAGTTCAGTTTAAAAGAGGACTGGTGAGAAAATGCATTGTAGGTAAGGAACAAGGGAGGAGTGTGTGGTTCTCATTCAGTGGTCACAAGCTCATCCCTGTGGATCTGAATCATTGCACATCACCATACAGCCCAGGAGGGTGTAGGAAAGCACATTTTAAATTTTGTAAATTTATTCGCCTCAAAGTGAAGCTCATTTCATTGGATTTTTGTGCTCGTATAAAGAAAATAGTTCCTAATTTACACATTTCATGTCCTTGGTTTCTTGTGTAACGGGGTCTCCCTGTATTGTTAGAACCATTTTTATTTTGAATGAAATGTGTAATGTTTTAGATGCATGTACTGTAATGTGAAGGAAGACAGTTATTTTAGAGAGCAGGCTGTAACTCCATCCTTGTGTTGTGAGAAATAAAGGAAGTCACAGTTGGATCAGAGGCAAGTTCATAGCACTTACCTTCTCCAGTGCTTATGATACCCCCCTGGGAATAATTACAGTTTCATTATGTGTTTACTGCCATATCCTTACCCACGAAAAGTGTATTTAATTGGAAATAAAAAAGCAAGGAAGAGTATTTAAAGCATGATATATGGGCCTTAACAAAAAAGTTAAAGGATGTATTAGTTTGCTTAGATTGGAAAATGTTAAAGTATTATGTAGCTAGGATAACCAACTGCCACAATTATTACCATTATTTTTGCTCTGGAAACAGGTTAGATAGTAGGTATTGTGGTAGCTTGCTTCAGCAAATCATTCCTCTTGTATTGTAACAATTTATAATCATGAAACATTATGAAGTACTTTGTAGGGATAAAGCATTTTTTTTATTTTTTATTATTATTATTATTTTTTTCATGTAGGAGGGACACTGGCCAAGGGCAACAAAAATCCAATAAAAGAAAATGCCCACTGAAATGCCAGTCCCATAAAAGGGTCAAAGCAGTAGTCAAAAATTGATGGATAAGTGTCTTGAAACCTCCCTCTTGAAGGAATTCAAGTCATAGGAAGGTGGAAATACAGAAGCAGGCAGGGAGTTCCAGAGTTTACCAGAGAAAGGGATGAATGATTGAGAATACTGGTTAACTCTTCTGTTAGAGAGGTGGACAGAATAGGGGTGAGAGAAAGAAGAAAGTCTTGTGCATTGAGGCCGTGGGAGGAGGGGAGGCATGCAGTTAGCAAGATCAGAAGAGCAGTTAGCATGAAAATGGCGGTAGAAGACAGCTAGAGATGCAACAATACAGCAGTGAGAGAGAGATTGAAGACAGTCAGTTAGAGGAGAGGAGTTGATGAGACAATAAGCTTTTGATTCCACCCTGTTTAGAAGAGCAGTATGAGTGGAACCCCCCCAGACATGTGAAGCATACTCCATACATGGATGGATAAGGCCCTTGTACAGAGTTAGCAGCTGGGGGGGTGAGAAAAACTGGCGATGTCTCAGAATGCCTAACTTCATAGAAGCTGTTTTAGTTAGAGATGAGATGTGAAGTTTCCAGTTCAGATTATAAGTAAAGGACAGACCAAGGATGTTCAGTGTAGAAGAGGGGGACAGTTGAGTGTCATTGAAGAAGAGGGGATAGTTGTCTGGAAGGTTGTGTCGAGTTGATAGATGGAGGAATTGAGTTTGAGGCATTGAACAATACCAAGTTTGCTCTGCCCCAATCAGAAATTTTAGAAAGATCAGAAGTCAAGCGTTCTATGGCTTCCCTGCGTGAAATGTTTACCTCCTGAAGGGTTGGATGTCTATGAAAAGATGTGGAAAAGTGCAGGGTGGTATTATTAGCGTAAAAGTGGATAGGACAAGAAGTTTGGTTCAGAAGATAATTAATGAATAATAAGAAGAGAGTGGGTGACAGGACAGAACCCTGAGGAACACCACTGTTAATAGATTTAGGAGAACAGTGACCGTCTACCACAGCAGCAATAGAACAGTCAGAAAGGAAACTTGAGATGAAGTTACAGAGAGAAGGATAGAAGCCGTGGGAGGGTAGTTTGGAAATCAAAGCTTTGTGCCAGACTCTATCAAAAGCTTTTGATATGTCCAAGGCAACAGCAAAAGTTTCACCAAAATCTATAAAAGAGGATGACCAAGACTCAGTAAGGAAATCCAGAAGATCACTAGTAGAGCAGCCTTGATGGAACCCATACTGGCGATCAGATAGAAGGTTGTGAAGTGATAGATGTTTAAGAATCTTCCTGTTGAGGATAGATTCAAAAACTTTAGATAGGCAGGAGATTAAAGCAATAGGATGGTAGTTTGAAGGATTAGAACGGTCATCCTTTTTTTAGGAACAGGCTGAATGTAGGCAAACTTCCAGCAAGAAGGAAAGGTAAATGTTGACAGACAGAGTTGAAAGAGTTTGACTAGGCAAGGTGCAAGCATGGAGGCACAGTTTCGGAGAACGATAGGAGGGACCTCATCAGGTCCATAAGCCTTCCGAGGGTCTAGGCCAGCAAGGGCATGGAAAACGTAATTGTGAAGAATTTTAGTAGGTAGCATGAAGTAGTCAGAGGGTGGAGGAGAGGGAGGAACAAACCTGGAATCGTCCAAGGTAGAGTTTTTAGCAAAGGTTTGAGTGAAGAGTTCAGCTTTAGAAATAGATGTGATAGCAGTGGTGCCATCTGGTTGAAATAAAGGAGGGAAGGAAGTAGAAGCAAAGTTATTGGAGATATTTTTTTGGCTAGATGCCAGAAGTCATGAGGGGAGTTAGATCTTGAAAGGTTTTGACACTTTCTATAAATGAAGGAGTTTTGGCTAGTTGGAGAACAGACTTGGCATGGTTCTGGGCAGAAATATAAGTGCATGAGATTCTGGTGAGGGAAGGCTTAAGTACCTTTTGTGGGCCATCTCTCTATCATGTATAGCATGAGAACAAGCTGTGTTAAACCAAGGTTTGGAAGGTTTAGGTCGAGAAAAAAAGTGAGGAATGTATGCCTCCATGCCAGACACTATCATCTATGTTATGCATTCAGCACACAAAGACGGGTCTCTGACATGGAAGCAGTAGTCATTCCAAGGAAAATCAGCAAAATACCTCCTCAGGTCCCCTCAACTAGCAGAGGCAAAAAGCCAGAGGCACCTTCGCTTAGGGGGATCCAGAGGAGGGATTGGAGTGATAGGACAAGGTACAGATATGAGGTTGTGATCAGAGGAGCCCAACGGAGAAGAAAGGGTGACAGCATAAGGAGGATTAGAGGTCAGGAAAAGGTTAAGAATGTTGGGCGTTTCTCCAAGATGGTCAGGAATAATGCTACACATCATTATTGAATTACCTTGCACTTTGTTGATCCTTTATCTTTTCTTGTTTTCTATCCATTGTAGAAAGCAACCTTTGCTACTGGCAGTCTCTGTGCCTTAATCTCTGCAGGGGATTGATTCATGCACCATAAGTTGGCTAACTCAGACATATGACTGCAGGCCACAGAGCTGTCATTATTTTATGCTATGGACTGCTAGTTATATGCATTGCCTCCCCCCCCCCCTCTCTCTCTCTCTCTCTCTCTCTCTCTCTCTCTCTCTCTCTCTCTCTCTCTCTCTCTCTCTCTCTCTCTCTCTCTCTCTCTCTCTCTCTCTCTCTCTCTCTCTCTCTCTCTTTCTCTCTCTAGAAGTGGCCACATTTTAGTTACTAAACTATGATGCTAGCACAAGTGTTTGATAATATTTCACACCTAGCACTCATGGATTTGCTTACCCTCATGCATAGGTTTTGTGATTTTATAACTTTTTTCTCCATTATTATATTTTCAGATGGTGTGTTAGAAATGTGATAACAGGAATATATTAAACATTATTCTTGTTGTATTGTGCAAGAATTTTCTATAATTTGGTATTTGAATGAGGTTTTCTTTAAAAGTTGCTTTTTTTTTTTTTTATGTAGGAAGGACACTGGCCAAGGGCAACAAAAATCTAATAAAAAAAAATGCCCACTGAAATGCCAGTCCCATAAAAGGGTCAAAGCAGTGGTCAAAAATTGATGAATAAGTGTCTTGAAACCTCCCTCTTGAAGGAATTCAAGTCATAGGAAGGTGGAAATACAGAAGCAGGCAGGGAGTTCAGAGTTTACCAGAGTTTAGTTATCATTGTTTGAAGTTAGTCAAAATTATTCTTAAGTTTTGAAAGGAAAATATCAATGACTAAGAAAGTATTTTTGCTTCTCAAATAGTAAGTTTGGATTTTTTTCAAATAGTCTCAAAAAAAACATCCATTAGTAATGATTTTTGTCATCTGTGTTGCACCACCAAAGTTTGAAAAAAGAAAATGTTCCACTTTTACGAGCTTTAAATACACTTTCTGACATTTAGAAAATGGCTTTTACATTAAAACTTTTACACTGGGCATCATATATACTTGGTAACTAATAAAGGAATAATTAAAAAAAAAAACTGATTTGTAGATATGCATGCACAGGGATTGTAATGGATTTAACTTTTATTTTAATTTTCATTACAGGCATACAAGGCAGGATTCCTGGGCAAGAATGCTTGTGGATCAGGCTATGACTTTGATGTTTTCATGCATCGGGGAGCTGGAGCCTATATCTGTGGGGAGGAGACTGCACTCATTGAGTCCTTGGAAGGCAAGCAAGGAAAGCCACGCCTGAAGCCCCCATTTCCTGCTGATATTGGAGTGTTTGGTTGCCCAACAACTGTAGCAAATGTAGAGACTGTTGCTGTAGCACCGGTAAGATGAAGTTCAATATTTTGACTATATCCTAAAATTTGCTACCATGTTGTAGCAGATAAGAATTTAAAGATTTGAAAGGATATTTTGTAGGGAAGCTTTCAGCTAATACAGGTGGCCTTTCTGCCCTTTTTACAAATGAGTTAAGTGGTTAAAAAATTCTTAAAAATTTTTACTATATACAGTGAAACCTTGGTTACTGAATGCCTCTCTTTTTTTAACAAATCGATTTCCCAGCAAAATTTTGAATTCATAATTGCTTTGGTTGCTGTACCATAATTTGATTCTTGAACAAAGTTGCTTGATTTCAAATACTGAAAGAAAGCAAAAACTCCCATTTACTACTAATCTCAAGTTTCTATGAATATTTCCTTCTTTTTATGTATTTGGAAGATAATGTAGATGTGATCCTGTTGAAGAGTCTCAATGTAAACAAACAGTTTTTAGCTGACTTGAGAGTAATCCTGAGACACCTGTGGCTCTTTAGATGACCCCACAATGCCATCACTACTGCACAACTGTATTTTCCCAGTAGCAAGATGTCTAAGTGTTATGATCACCTTAATTTTGGCAGTAAGTGGTTTGCTCCTCTCTGTGTCACTCTGTAAGGCTTCCCTCACTAGACTGAAGAGAAAGAGAATACCTGCACAGTCTAAAGAATATCTTCTGATGAGTTCCGTGTCACAAAGTTCATTCGATACATCCTTTCTAGATAAATATTTCCTGAGCTGGAGATGCGGAACCACTATCTTGGCAGCAGGAGCATTTGTCATAAGCTGCTAAAACAGGATGGACAGGTGCCTGGGAACTGATTAATCCATTTTACATTGAATCCTATGGGGAAAATAGTTTGTTTTCATACATTTCGGATTTTGAATGGCATTCAGGAACAAATTAAGTTTGAGAACTGAGGTTTCACTGTATTGGAAATCCAAATATTAATTGTATTAACATATGGGTAATCAAGTGCCATGTGGAGAGACTTGTTCAAATGAGTTGAAACTTTAAAATAATAGTGTTTAATTTAAAAAATTTTCTGTATATCTTCTGTATATCATCTACTGCTATTTTCATGCTAACTGCTCTTCTGATCTTTCTAACTGCATGCCTCCCCTCCTCTCACGGCCTCGCTGCACTAGACTTTCTTCTTTCTCTCACCCCTATTCTGTCCACCTCTGTGATGCAAAAGTTAACCAGTATTCTTAGTCATTCATCCCTTCCTCTGGTAAATTCTGGAACTCCCTGCCTGCTTCTGTATTTCCTCCTCCCCATGGCTTAAACTCCTTCATCATTTAGGTTTCAAGACACTTATCCTTCAATTTTTGACTACTGCTTCAGACCCTATTTGGGGATGGGCATCTCAATGGGCTTTTTTTTTTTTCTATTATTAGATTTTTGTTGCCCTTGGCCAGTGTCCCTCCTACATAAAAAATCCTTGAAAAAAAAAAAAGTCCTTGGACCATTGAATAACACAGTTCAACCATGTTGATTAATCTCTTGACCCAAAGTCTTACACACTCACACACATTGTCATGTGTGTAAATTTGTGTGAATGTGTGTGTACTTTAGTATTTTTGCAGATTGAGGCAAGTTTGTAATGTTTCATCTCTTAATACTTAATGATCATATTACTCTTTTGTTTTATGTACTTGGCTGTACTCCATATCTGCACTGGTTAGGGGAGATCAACTCCCATGAGTGACAAATTTCCAGGAATGTTTGACAGCATTGAAAAAAAAAAGGCTGGTAAAGAAATAATTCAACACAAAGTACATCTAATAAAGCATATCTAGTAGATGAAAGTACCTTAAGATATGAAATATAGTAACTAACCAAACATCATTCATCAGCTTAGTACTGTAATTTACATAAATTTCATACAGTTGGTCACTGAAATCTTATTTTACTGATGAGCACTTACCATTGTTTTCAAGATTATCGTGTAATAGCCTCCATTTCAATATGTATGTGCATATATAATTCCCTGGTCTTTTGGGGATGAGGATATGACACCACTTGTGAACACTACGGTATGTACAAGGCCAACAGTGAACTCTAGTGGTTGCATTGCATAACCTAGTCTTTGTTCACTTTACTGTATTATATTGAGGACATGGATACTGTGTGTTCACTTTGCTGTACTATATTTAGGACATGGATATCGTGAAAGGAAGTATAGCACGTGGTCGCTTTACTCACAATGACATCATATGGGGTGGTAGAGCCAGTCAGGGCAATCTTCTTCATTTGTTTTCTGCTTGTTACCACCAAGAGATAGGCGATGCATCTGAGTAAACTTCACTTAACACTGAATAACAGTAATATATTGATATATCAGAAAGTTTAGAGTTGGATATATGATGAAAGTTAAAGGGAGAAAAGATTAACATACCTGTTATGAGCAAGAGAAAGGGGACATTCATGTCTGAAATGTATGGTGGGTGGTGGTGCCTATCCTGCATTCCAATTGAATGGGAATAACAACACAGGAATTAAATTGAAGGAAAAGTAATATGACATTAAAAGTATTTATGAGTTAATTAATTCACTTGGAGCCAGGAGGGAGGATGGTGGCTGGTGAAAACAGCCTCATTTTCTTTGATTCTTACTCAAATGTAATAACCAGGATTACAGGAGATCTTCCCTACAAGAAGAAATTTTCACTCTCTTCATTCTGTTTACATCTAAAACAGCTGTCATCAATTCCTTCACATGCAGAGGAAAAATAAAACATCAAACACTAGTGACTTTGACACTATTCTTGACCTCATGGTCAAATTTCTAAAAATCAAACAACTGATACTCCTTGACTTACAAATGAGTTAGGTCTCAGACAGCTGTTCATAAATCTTTATTTTATAAAATATTGTGGGGTGTACAGTACCCTCTCAAGCTTTCTTCCAAAGCCATAGCACTAAATTTGAGGATTGCAAAACTCAGGATATTAAAAAGACTGAAACATGCTTATTTTTGCTAGCCATGTAGCTCAGAAGTGTGTAAGTGTGTTTTGTCCTCATATTCAGTATGATGCAGCAGTGCAGCCATGCTGCAGAGTCTAAGCAATAAGGTGCTTTTTTTTTTTTTTTTGAAGGGGGTGGTAACCAAGGGGAAAAAAAAAAAGAAAAAGAAAAAAAAGAGCTGTCTAGGTGCCAGTCCCCAACCAGAAGTCAGAAAATTTAAAAATAAGTGTCTTCAAACCTCCCTCTTGAAAGAGTTTAAGTCATACGATGGGAGAAATACAGAAGCAGGCAAGGAGTTTCAGAGTTTACCAGAAAAAGGGAAGAATGATTATGAATACTGATAAACTCTTACATTAGAGAGGTAGACAAAATAAGGGTGAGAGAAAGTAGAAAGTCTTGTGTAGCGAGGCTGTAGGAGGAGGGGAGGGATGCAGCTAGCAAGATCAGAAGAGCAGTTAGTGTGAAAATAATGACAGAAGATACCAAACTGATGCGACACTGGCAGTGAGAGAGGGGATGAAGACAGTCAGTTAAAGTTTTAGAGATGAATTCATTAGACAAAATGCTGTTACAAGTGATTTGGGATTTCTCATTAAGCCAATTTCAGCCACACAGTTACATGACACCACACCTCACAACTGGCCACACAACAAACTATATCAAACTGTCACACCACATGAAGCCACACCACATCTAGCCACACCACAAGCATCACATCCAGCCACACCACAAGCAACATCACATCCAGCCACTTCACGAGCCACATCTTACCCTCCACACCATGCCACACAAAACAAGTAGCACCCAGCCACACCATGGACATCATACCACACATTATACCAGACACACTAGAGCCCATAACACATTTTAGTCAACAATCCATATCTTAATGTTTTTGTTGAGTTTAGTCTCTGCATATTTTTTTTCTTTATCATATCTTTAACTAACATTAACTAGAGACTAGCCAGTCCACATAGCAATATAATATTTTGCTGTTCCTGCATTCTGTCCTGGCATACTTTTTCTTATTTAGTGTTTTACTTTCTTTATGTACCACTTTTATCTATAGTCCCACAAATCTATAGAAAAATATTTTCTTGTGTCCTTTCACAGTTCTTTTTCTTCACTTCTTTGTATTTAGAGATTTTGGTGAAGCTTTTGCTGTTGCCTTGGATATATCAAAAGCTTTTGATAGAGTCTGGCACACAACTTTGATTTCCAAACTACCCTCCTATGGCTTCTATCCTTCTCTCTGTAACTTCATCTCAAGTTTCCTTTCTGACCATTCTATTGCTGCTGTGGTAGATGGTCACTGTTCTTCTCTAAAATCTATTAACAGCGGTGTTCTTCAGGGTTCTCTCCTGCCACCCACTCTCTTCTTATTATTCATCAATGACCTTCTAAACCAAACTTCTTGTCCTATCCACTCCTACACTGATGATACTACCCTGCACTTTTCCACACCTTTTCATTGACGTCCAACCCTTCAGGAAGTAAAGATTTCACACAGGGAAGCCACAGAACCCCTGACTTCTGATCTTTCTAAAATTTCTGATTGGGGCAGAGCAAACATGGTATTGTTCAATGCCTTAAAAACTCAATTCCTCCATCGTATCAACTCGACACAACCTTCCAGACAACTGGCCCCTCTTCTTCAATGACACTCAACTGTCCCTCTCTTCTACACTGAACATCCTCGGTCTGTCCTTTACTTATAATCTGAACTGGAAACTTCACATTTCATCTCTAGCTAAAACAGCTTCTATGAAGTTAGGCATTCTGAGATGTCTCCACCATTTTTTCTCACCCCCCCGCAGCTGCTAACTCTGTACAAGGGCCTTATCCGTCCATGTATGGAGTATGCTTCATGTGTCTGGGGGGTATACCGCTCTTCTATACAGGGTGGAATCAAAAGCTTTTCGTCTCATCAACTCCTCTCCTCTAACTGACTGTCTTCAGCCTCTCTCTCATCGCTGCAATGTTGCATCTCTAGCTGTCTTCTGCCACTATTTTCTTGCTAACTGCTCTTCAGATCTTGCTAACTGCATGCCTCCCCCCCTCCTGTGGCCTCGCTGCACAAGACTTTCTTCTTTCTCTCACCCCTATTCTGTCCATCTTTCTAATGTAATCATTCATCCCTTTCTCTGGTAAACTCTGGAACTCCCTACCTGCTTTTGTATTTCTACCATCCTATGACTTGAATTCCTTCAAGAGGGAGGTTTCAAGACACTTACCCTTCAATTTTTGACTACTGCTTTGGGCCCTTTTATGGGACTGGCGTCTCAGTGGGCTTTTTTATTTATTTGTTTTTTTGTTGTCCTTGGCCAGTGTCCCTCCTACATAAAAAAAGAAAAATAAATAAATAAAAAAAAGTTTTTCACAGTCTTCCTAAGTTAGTCACCTGCTTATTTTTGTGTCATTCCATCCTCATTTCCCTCTAATTTATTGATATTTCTGATTACTTCTTCCATCTTTGCTGAGGTATAGAAATTTACTATTGATGACATTACCCTCAAGGATGCACCCCAATTATAGCACCCAAAAATTTGAAAAAAATAAAAAATAAAATAAAATAAATAAATGAATAAATAAATAAATAAATAAATAAATAATAATAATAATAATAATAATAATAATAATAATAACAATAATAATAATAATAATAATAATAATAATAATAATAATAATAATAATGCAAGAGTAATAATAAACTAAATTAAAACCAAGAATCATAAAACATAAATAAACAGCACAATATTAACAAAACAACCATGGGGCAATGAAAACCCAGCAATATCCTTTCCATTTTTGGAACCATTACAAACAATGAATCATCAGGCAGTGAGTGAATGATAATGATTATCTTGTTATCAACCCCCAAGTGAGAGATGATGCAGCTGTGAGTGTCTCAGGGCTCTGACAGGTGATGCCTACATGCACCAGACAATTTTCCCACCATAAATCAAATGAAGGTGGGAGAGAAATGTTTTGAACATTATTTGGCAACATGTACAAAGGTGTTCTGTACTACTTTCTCGTGACTGTCTGGTTGTCTATACAAAGTGAGGATTTTGGAAGGAGCTGATCTGCTCTCTTCCTGATGCATAGCTAAGTGCAAACTCAAGCCAGTTTTGTCCACTCCAAGTAAGTGCTGTTAGACAAGGAATCACACTTATGGAACTTCTGGGCACAGTGGAAGAACATTCCTTTTGAGATGTGGGGAGAGCAGTGAGGGGCACATGGGGCAAGACAAGGCGGGAGCTGTGGGTGTGTGACCTGTAGCTAGTGCTGTATCCAGCATAACGAAGACACACACACACACACACACACACACACATACAGGAAGGTGTATCAAGATTAAAAGTTGAAGAAAAAATCTATGTGGATGCACTGGACATGGCAGAGGTTATGAACAATAGTTTCAGGTCTGTATTTATTGTGGAAGGGGAGTTTGATGCTGGAAGGGATAAGTTGGTGAGGAATATACTAAGTACAGTCCCAGTCAGTTATGAGGAAATACTTAAGATGATGGAAGAACTTGATGTAAATAAAGCAACTGGTCCAGATGGAGTATCAAATTGGATATTGAAGGAATGTAGAGAACAACTGGCTGATAAAATTCACAATCTAGTGGTGACTTCACTATCACAGGGAAGAGCACCGAAAGATTGGAAGAGAGCAAATATTACACCAATATTCCAAGGAGGAAATAAAGAAAACCTAAATTATAGACCAGTGTCCTTGACTAGTGTTATAGGAAACTATGTGAAAGAACAATAAAGGAAAGATGGATGGAACACTTGGAAAGAGATAAAGTTTTGGTGAATTGTCAATTTGGATTTAGGAGGGGAAGATCATGCTCCATGAACTTATTGTCCTTTTATTCAAGGGTAATCAATATTGTGCTGGAGAGAGACAGATGGGTGGATGGTGTCTACTTAGACTTGAAGAAAGTGTTTGACAAAGTACCATGCCGAAGATTGCTATGGAAGATAAAAAAAATATGGAAAAATTGGAGGAAGACTGCTAGAGTGAATGGAGGATTATTTGGATGATAGAGATGAGAATAGTAATACAAGACCAGAATTCATCACGGCTGAGAGTAGCTAGTGGTGTCCTTCAGGGGTCAGTGTTGGGACCAGTAATGTTTGTAATATATGTGAATGACATAAATGAAGAAATAGACAGTTATATGAACTTATTTGCAGATGATGCTAAGCTGATGAGAAGGGTAGAAAATGTAAATGACTGTATGGTACTGGAAGATTATTTAAATAAGATGGAGGTCAAGAATGTTGGGCGTATCTCCAAGATGGTCAGTAATATCAGTAGGGTGTTGCACCAATTGCTCTAGGTCTTGGAGGATAGCAAAGTTGTAGGCTAGTTCACCTGGATGGCCAGCGAAGGCAGAGGAAAGCCAAAGCTGGTGGTGAACATTGAAATCTCCAAGAATGGAGATCTCCGCAAGAGGGAAGAGGGTCAGAATATGCTCCACTTTGGAAGTTAAGTAGTCAAAAAATTTCTTATAGTCAGAGGAGTTAGGTGAGGGGTATACAGAACAGATAAATATAGTTTGAGAGTGACTCTGTAGTCGAAGCCAGATGGTGGAAAACTCGGAAGATTCAAGAGCGTGGGCACGAGAGCAGGTTAAGTCATTGCGCACATAAACGCAGCATCCAGCTTTGGATCGAAAATAAGGATAGAGAAGGTAGGAGGGAACAGAAAAGGGGCTACTGTCAGTTGTGTGTGTGTGTGGAGATGGAACAACATGAGCCTGGTTCTTAATCCTGTATGTCATAACTGGGTAAATACAAATAAACACATGCACACACATGCACTGCATAATGTAGTGGTTAACATGCTCATCTCACAACCAAGAAGGCCTGGGTTCGAGTCACGGGTGCAGTGAAGCAAATGGGCGAGCCTCTTAATGTGTAGCCCCTGTTCACCCAGCAGCAAGTAGGTACAGGATGTAACTCAATGGGCTGTGACCTTGGTGTGCTGTCCCATTGTGTGACGTTTGAGTGGTCTCAGTCCTGCCCAAAAGTTGATCAGTATGATCTCTGTGCTCTTTCTGTAGGTGAATGGCTGATTGGATGATCAGCAGATGACCATAGGTGAATCACACACACACACACACACACACACACACACACACACACACACACACACACACACACACACACACACACACACACACACACACACACACACACACACAAAAGCAAGGTAAGCATCATTTCTACATGAAGTTCAGACAGTAATTACTGATTGATTCTCTGTATGGTATCTTGTATTATGCATTAAGATATTCTTATAAGCAAGTGTTAGACAACTTTGTGTTTTATATTGTGTAGTAAAATAAAAAGTTCAGTTAATAAACTGAATAGTTAATGGATAAATCCATGGCTAGTTTAGATATTACACTTATTTTTATAACTAATAACAGGATATTTTAAAGCATTCTGTGTTATACTTGTATAACCTTGGATATTCATTGTTAACAGTGCTGTCTACATATATCACCATACAACAGTTCAGACTAGTTTTATGCCATTTTCTTCAGTGTAATCCATGTTGAATCCTTCCTGTATACATACTGACACACCACTTTTGTGTGCTAGCTGCCACACTTATGGATGTCAACCAATTCCTTCAAAGTTAGCCCAACTCTGTTCAATAACCACACTTCATATATGAATAAGCTTTTTTCTGGGTTGCTATAATCTGCTCTTGTGTAAGCAACACTTAAGTATAATTTTGATAAATCAATGAGTAGTAAGTTTTTATAACACTAAATGAGCTCTCTCTTTTAATTAAAAAAAACACTTCTCCATCAGCCAGCCAAAGTAACATTATCAACATACTAATAATGAATTTGTTTTATCCCAGACAATCTGCCGTCGAGGAGGAAGCTGGTTTGCCAGCCTGGGCCGTACACGTAACAGTGGCACTAAGCTCTTCAACATCTCTGGCCATGTCAACAACCCATGCACAGTGGAAGAGGAGATGTCTGTTCCCCTTAAGGAACTAATTGAACGCCATGCTGGGGGAGTCACTGGTGGTTGGGACAACTTGCTGGGAGTCATTCCAGGAGGCTCATCCACCCCAGTCATCCCTAAACAGTGAGCTTCAAAACTGTCCCTTACACTGTCAGCTTCTGCATTATTATAATCTCATATAGAATACCACTCAGTGCAGCTGTTTCTCTATGTGCCCTGGCTTCATCTGTTTTGGACATACTCTTTTGATGTTTTGAATGATCAGTGATTGATAGTGTAATCATCTTGCAGAAAAGATCCAGGAACTTATTAAAAATAAGACTGATATTAGTTATATACAGTGGGATCTCACACCTAACAAGTTTACATCTAACAAATTCACATCTAGTGAAGTATTTTTTTCCCTTATTCGTATCTAATGCATGAGTTTCAAATATAACAAAATAATTCCAGATACATGGTTCAGACCAGCTGCCCCTTAGGTGAATGCATGATCTCATCATAATTTATTTTCTACTGTACATTTAGGTGTGGCCCGCTTAGGGATTTGGCCTTTCTCTGCCCTGCCAAACCTACTTGTGCAGCACCTTAGATGATCTGAGAATACCCTTGCTTTCAATTAAAGGTCCTCCATTGATCTCACATTTTTTTCATCATAAATAAGTTCTTTCTCAATACTGTGAAGCACACAAGGGCATGTGACTGATGTGGAAGGCTAAGTTTCCATTGTTGATGGTGAGGAAGTGACTTTGTTCACCTGCTTCCACCTGACCTGTCGTGTGTGGCCGTGGCCCATCACTGTGTGACCTTGGTAAGCTCAGAGCACAGTGTTGTCAAGTGTTACAGTATAAATGTACATCAAAATCATTGCCATTATCCTCAAAGAAACAATATATTCATTATATTTTTGTCATCCTTCTTAAAGAAATTGATATACTCAGATTCATATTGAAGCAACAAATAATTGACATGTCAGACAAACACATGAGTATTGTGACTGACGTGGCAGGACGATGGGCTGAAGAATTCCAACAGGGCCCACGCCTAAATGCACAGTACGAAATTATTTTACACCTTCCACTCGTACCACCTCAACCAGGCTACTGACCCCAGTGGCAGTCTCCATTCTCTGTCTGAGTTGTATAATTGATTTTTATTTGCACTTCCATTGCCTAAATTCCCATCTTGTGTATTTGGTGATGGATCACACCTTGTGCCATGCCACCCCAATTCTCAGGAAGTATTGAGGTGAAGAATAAAGAGCTTGTGAAATGTGGGAAAGTTATGGCAAATCCTAATGAAAACAAGGGAAAAGAAACTGATTGATGATGAGGACATAAGTGATCAAATTGATGATATTCTGGATGATTTTTCTGGAAAAAAATAATGTAGATGAAAGGATAAAAAAAAAAAAAAAACTTGCAGAGTTATTGCAAGGGGTGGCAGAAAGAGAGAGGATGGTGGGAGTGGTGGTGGGCTGGTGGACTTGAGGGAGCAGACTGACTGTAGTCTCCCTTCTGCCTCATATACTGGTCATCTTACCCATGCACTTAATTTCATCATTCACATGCAAGTTATCCACATTAAGTCTTAGGTATTTATTTTATATTTTGTGTCAGTATGTTTAATTAAAGACTTAAATTAATGCCCATACTGTATATTTTGAGTGAAAATAGGACTTCAGTCCAAATTTTTCTTACCTATTATAATTTTTCCCACTGGTTTATGTATGTGCATGTAATGAATTCACAATTAACGAGTTTTTCTTAGTACAGTGGTACCATGACAGACTCATAACTCAATTAGCTCATGTATCAGATCAGTTGCCCGTATTGAAATTGATTTAAATGCCATTAATCCATTCCAGCCTCCAAAAACCCACTCCAATTTTTTTGCTACAAGTTTTTAATTACAGTAAAGCCTCAATATAATGAACCTCTGTTTACCAAATTTTTGGTATAACGATCCCTTTAAGGCTATTTAACACTCGTTTTATTTTACGAACTAAACTTCACAATTTACGGCATATTTGAAAATTATTGAATGCTTGCTTTATTTTATGAACATTGTAGGTCTTAAAATGTGGAAGAGTTGGCTGACACCCAGTCAAACTGATTTATGAAAGATGGTAAGGTTTTTCTCTCTCAGAGGTGAGCCACACCCTCTGCAGTGACATGATGCACAGCTAATTCCTCTCTCTCTCTCTCTCTCTCTCTCTCTCTCTCTCTCTCTCTCTCTCTCTCTCTCTCTCTCTCTCTCTCTCTCTCTCTCTCTCTCTCTCTCTCTCTCTCTCTCTCTCTCTCTCTCTCTCTCTCTCTCTCTCTCTCTCTCAACATATCTTTTTCCCTTGTTTTGTCTCTTCTTGTTATATATATATATATATATATATATATATATATATATATATATATATATATATATATATATATATATATATATATATATATATATATATGCAGTGGAACCTGGGTTTTCTAATTCAATTAATTCCTGAATGCCAAAACCCATAACTATTTTCCCCAAAGGAATCAATATAAAATAGATTAATCCATTCTCAGACACCCATCCATCAGGTCTTAGTGGGTAATGGCTGATGCTCCCACTACTAAGATGGCCGCTTCACATCTTCAACTTAGAAATTTTTTTCATCCAGAAAGGATGACTACATAGTTGCTCTCAAACTAAATTCATCTGTGCTGTATACCTCTCACCTAACTCCTCTGACTGTAAGAAATTCTTTTACTACTTAACTTCCAAAGTGGAGCACATTCTGACTCTTCCCTTTTGCAGAGATCTCCATTCTTGAAGACTTCAGTGTTCACCACCAGCTTTGGCTTTCCTCTCCCTTCACTGACCATGTCTGGGGGTGTTCCACTCATACCATTTTCTTTAGACAGGGTGGCATCAAAAGTTTTTCATCTCATCAACTCCTCTTACTGACTGTCTTCAACCTCTTTCTCATCACTGCAGTGTTGCATCTCTAGCTATCTTCTACCACTATTTTCATGCTAACAGCTCTTCTGATTTTGCTAACTGCATGCCTGTCCTCCTCCTGCAGTCTCGCTGCACAAGACTTTCTTTTTTCTCTCACCCCCTATTCTGTCTACCTCTCCAGTGGAAGAGTTAACCAGTATTCTCAATCATTCATCCCTTTCTCTGGTAAACCCTGGAACTCCCTGCCTGCTTCTGTATTTCCCCTTTCCTGTGGCTTGAACTCCTTCAAGAGGGAGGTTTCAAGACACTTATCCTTCAATTTTTGACTACCATATTGGATCCTATTCGTAGTCTGGCATCTCAGTGGGCTTTTTTTTTTTAATTAGATTTTTGTTGCCCTTGGCCAGTGTCCCTCCTACATATTAAAAAAAAAAAAAAATCACAGTTGTAAATATCTGTGATAGTTGGTCATTGCTTGGGTTACAACTTTTCTGGTCCATCTTTCAGTGAACAGACTAGTTTGCTTACAATGCATGATGTATTTAGCTAATTAATACTTTATCATGATTATTGAAATCCCAAAATCTAAAACATGTATGTTGAGTGTAAAATATAAGTTGAAATGAAATGGGTTATATCTAATATATGCATATCTGTTCCTGTTGGAACATGCAAACATCAAACAGTCAGTTTGTTGACAGGATGTGAAAATTAATTTTGTTATCTATTATTATCCAAATATATTATTTATTCTCTCTCTCTCTCTCTCTCTCTCTCTCTCTCTCTCTCTCTCTCTCTCTCTCTCTCTCTCTCTCTCTCTCTCTCTCTCTCTCTCTCTCTCTCTCTCTCTCTCTCTCTCTCTCTCTCTCTCTCTCTCTCCAACCAGAGTTTGTGAGGAGGCTATTATGGACTTTGATGGATTGGTGGCCTGTCAGACTTCTCTGGGCACAGCAGCTGTCATTGTTATGAATAAGCAGACAGACATTGTGAAGGCCATTGCTCGCCTTATTGAGTTCTACAAGCATGAGTCCTGTGGCCAGTGTACCCCTTGCAGAGAGGGTGTCAATTGGATGTACAAGATCATGACAAGATTTGGTGAGTTTCTCTATTTCCTTTTTTTTTTTTTTTTTTTTTTTTCTCTATACATGATATATGTTCAACCAATATACAGTAAAATCTCTCTCATCCGACATTCGAGTATCCAGCAGCTTCAAGTATCTGGCACATTTTTCCCCGAGCCTTAAAATTAATAAAAAATCAACGTGTACTCATAAAATCGATTAAAATTCCTGCGCGAGGCATACTTTGTCCCCTCGCCACCAGAGCGCACTGCTTCGCTCCACCCGCGGCCCACTGCACTGTGTTTACTCAGTGACTCAGTCCCGCATGTGCACTGTTTATCGCCTGACGCCTTCATCACGCTTAAAGTTGTAGAAAAGAGGAAGCGTGTTGTGCTTACACTTAAGCAGCTGATCAGATCAGCTGCTGATTAAGATCAGCTGATCTTTGTTATAGTAAGATGCGTGAGTGTAGGGTGGTGATTGTGGACATAATTTCACTTCTATTCAAGTATCCGGCAATATTCAAGTATCCGGCATGTTGGCGGTCCCGTTGATGCCAGATAAGAGGGATTTTACTGTATATATATATATATATATATATATATATATATATATATATATATATATATATATATATATATATATATATATATATATATATATATATATATAATAGACATGAAACATTGCAGTGATGAGAAAGAGGCTGGAGACAGTCAGTAAGAGGAGAGGAGTTGATGAGACATAAAGCTTTTGATTCCAATCTGTCTAAAAGAGTGGCTAAGGCCCTTGTACAGAGTTAGCAGTTGGGGGTGGGTGAGAAAAACTGGCAGAGATATCTCAGAATGCTTAACTTCATAGAAGCTGTTTTAGGTAGAGATGAGATGTGAAGTTTACCAGTTTAGATTATAAGAAAAGGACAGACTGAGGATGTTCAGTGTAGAAGAGGGGGACAGTTGAGTGTCACTGAAGAAGAGGGGGATAGTTGTCTGGAAGGTTATGTTGAGTTGACAGATGGAGGAATTGAGTTTTTGAGGCATTGAACAATACCAAGTTTGCTCTGCCCCAATCAGAAATTTTAGAAAGATCAGAATTCAGGTATTCTGTGGCTTCCCTGCATGAACTGTTTTCTTCCTGAAGGGTTGGACATCTACAAAAAGATGTGGAAAAGTGCAGGATGGTATCATCAGCATAGAAGTGGATAGGATAAGAAGTTTGGTTTAGAAGATCATTGATGAATAATGGGAAGAGACTAGGTGACATGACAGAATCCTGAGGAACACCACTGTTAATAGATTTGGAAGAATAGTGACCGTCTACCACATAAGCAATAGAATGGTCAGAAAGGAAACAAGATGAAGTTACAGAGAGAAGGATAGAAGCCATAGGAGGTTATTTTGCAAATAAATGCTTTGTGCCAGACTATTAAAAGCTTTTGATATGTCCAAGGCAACAGCAAAAGTTTCACCAAAATCTCTAAAAGAGGATGACCAAGACTCAGTAAAGAAAGGCAGATCACCAGTACAGCGGCCTTGATATAACCCATACTGGCGATCAAATAGGAGGTTGTGAAGTGATAGATACTTAAGAATCTTCCTGTTGAAGATAGATTAAAAACCTTTAGATAGGCAAGAAATTAAACCACTAGGATGGTAGTTTGAGGGATTAGAGGTCACCCTTTTTAGGAACAGGCTGCATGTAGGAGGCAGTAGGCACCTGCCAAAATGATAATTAATCTCAGTGAGGTCTAAAGCACTGGATCAGGGGGTGCTGTGAAATTATCATTAAACCCAGCCGTGACCTCACTGAACGTTTCCCTTTGTGTCTCACAACACAAGGGGGCAGTCACAGCCTGCCCTCTAAAGACAACTCTCTTCCACCACACAAAACTACAAGCATCTAGTAACACATACACACCCTTCACTCAAAAATTCAAATTTATCATGGTGACTCCTACACCAGCCTCAGAGTCCCCATCTGGGGAGGGGACCACAAATGCCCCCAGGTCAGACTGCTATTCTCATAATGAGCCTAAGTGTCTTGACATCCCCCTCAAGTTTTCCTTCGTTAACCTCTGCAACATTCGTGGTCTAAGATTTTTTTATTTTTTGTTTTATGTTGGAGGGACACTGGGGCAACAAAATCCAATAAATAAAAAAGCCCACTGAGATGCCAGTCCCAAAAATTGAAGGATAAGTGTCTTGAAACCTCCCTCTTGAAGTAATTCAAGTCATAGGAAGGTGGAAATATAGAAGCAGGCAGGGAGTTCTAGAGTTTACCAGAGAAAGGGATGAATGATTGAGAATACTGGTTAACTCTTGCATTAGAGAGATGGACAGAATAGGGGTGAGAGAAAGAAGGAAGTCTTGTGCAGCAAGGCCACGGGAGGAGGGGAGGCATGAAGTTAGCAAGATCAGAAGAGCAGTTAGCATGAAAATAGCGGTAGAAGACAGCTAGAGATGCAACATTGCGGTGATGAGAGAGAGGCTGAGGACAGTTGGTGAGACGAAAAGCTTTTGATTCCACCCTGTCTAGAAGAGCGGTATGAGTGGAACCTCACCAGACATGTGAAGCATACTCCATACATGGACGGATAAGGGCCTTGTAGAGTTAGCAACTGGGAGGGTGAGAAAAACTGGCAGAGACGTCTCCGAACGCCTAACTTCATAGAAGCTGTTTCAGCTAGAGATGAGATGTGAAGTTTCCAATTCAGATTATAAGTAAAGGACAGAGTGAGGATATTCAGTGTAGAAGAGGGGGACATTTGAGTGTCATTAAAGAAGAATGGATAGTTGTCTGAAAGGTTGTGTCGAAGGATAGTTGTCTGGAAGGTTGTGTCGAGTTGATAGATGGAGGAATTGAGTTTTTGAGGCATTGAACAATACCAAGTTTGCTTTGCCCCAATCAGAAATTTTAGAAAGATCGGAAGTCAAGCATTCTGTGGCTTCCCTGCGTGAAATCTATGTGTGAAAATCTAATCTTCAATCTGTAGAACACCACCCCACGTCTTCTAAACGTCGTCATCTTTTCCGCACTAAAACTCAGGTGTCTGAGGCAACTGACAGTAGCCCATTTTCTGTTCCCTCGTACCTTCTCTATCCTCATTTTTGATCCAAAGCTGGATGTTGCGTTTATGTGCGTAACAACTTAACCTGCTCTCGTGCCCACGCTCTTGAATCTTCCGAGTTTTCCACCATCTGGTTATGACTACAGAGTCACTCTCAAACTAAATTTATCTGTGCTGTATACCTCTCACCTAATTCCTCTATTCCTAATTCTTTAATTTCCTGCCTATCTAAAGTTTTTTTTATCTATCCTCAATCTGTCTATCACTTCACAACCTTCTCTCAGATTGCCCATATGGGTTCTGTCAAGGCCGCTCTACTGGTGATCTGGCTTTCCTTACTGAGTCTTGGTCATTGTCTTATAGAGATTTTGGTGAAACTTTTGCTGTTGCCCTGGATATATCAAAAGCTTTTGATAGAGTCCGGCACAAAGCTTTGATTTCCAAACTACCCTCCTACGGCTTCTATTCTCTCTGTAACTTCAGCTCAAGTTTCCTTTTTGACTTTTCTATTGCTGCTGTGGTAGATGTTCACTGTTCCTTTCCTAAATCTATTAACAGTGGTGATCCTCAGGGTTCTGTTGTGTCACCCACTCTCTTCTTATTATTCATCAATGACCTTCTAAACCAACTTCTTGTCGTATCCACTCCAACGCTGATGATACCATCCTGCACTTTTCCACGTATTTGCATAGACATCCAACACTTCAGGGAGTAAACATTTCATGCAGGGAAGCCATAGAACGCCTGACTTTTGATCTTTCTAAAATTTCTGATTGGGGCAGAGCAAACTTGGTATTGTTTAATGCTTCAAAAACTCAATTCCTCCATCTATCAACATGACAAAACCTTCCAGACAACTATATCCTCTTCTTCATTGACACTCAACTGTCCCCCTCTTCTACACTGAACCTCCTTGGTCCTTTACTTATAATGTGAGCTGGAAACTTCACATCTCCTCTCAAGCTAAAACAGCTCCTATGAAGTTAGGCGTTCGGAGGCGTCTCTGCCAGTTTTTCTCACCTCCCAAGCTGCTAACTCTGTAAAAGGGCCTTATCCGTCCATGTATGGAGTATGCTTCACATGTCTGGTGGGGTTCCACTCATACTGCTCTTCTAGACAGGGTGGAATCAAAAGCTTTTCATCTCATCAACTCCTCTCCTCTAACTGACTCTTCAGCCTCTCTCTCATCGCTGCAATGTTGCATCTCTAGCTGTCTTCTAGTACTATTTTCATGCTAACTACTCTTCTGATCTTGCTAACTGGATGCCTCCCTTCCTCCTGCGGCCTCGCTGCACAAGACTTTCTTCTTTCTCTCACCCCTATTCTGTCCACCTCTCTAATGGAAGAGTTAACCAGTATTCTCAATCATTCATCCCTTTCTCTGGTCAATCATTCATCCCTTTCTCTGGTAAACTCCCTGCCTGGTTCTGTATTTCCATCTTCCTATGAATTGAATTCCCTCAAGAGGGAGATTTCAAGACACTTATCCTTCAATTTTTGACTACCACTTTGGTCCCTATTCTGGGACTGGCATCTCAAGGGGCTTTTTTTTTTATTGGATTTTAGTTGCCCTTAGCCAGTGTCCCTCCTGCATAAAAAAAAAAAAAAAACTTCCAGCAAGAAGGAATGGTAAATGTTGACAGACAGAATTAAAAGAGCTTGACTAGGCAAGGTGCAAGGATGTAGGCACAGTTTCAGAGAACAATAGGAGTGACCCCATCATGTCTATAAGCCTTCTGAGGGTTTAGGCCAGTGAGTGCATGGAAAACATCATTGTAAAGAATTTTAATGAAGTAGTCAGAGGGTGGAGGAGAGGGGGGAACAAGCCCTAAATCATCCAAGGTAGATTTTTTAGCAAATTATTGAGCAAAGAGTTCAGCTTTAGAGATAGATATGATAGCAGTGGTGCCATCTGGTTGAAATAAAGGAGGGAAAGAAGAAGCAAAGTTATATATATATATAATTTTTTTCCTGAATGCTGCTGAAAATCCAAAATATTCAAAAACTGAAACTATTTTCCCCATGGAAATCAATGTAAAATGGATTAATCTGTTTCCAGACATCAGTCCACACTATCTGAGCAGCTTGTGACAGACTCTCCCATAGCCAAGATGGCTGCTTCACACATCTACAGCTCAAAAATTATTTATCGAGATAGGATTTAATGAATGAACTTAGTGACACAGAACTCATCAAAAGATACTGTTTAGACCATTCACATATTCTCTTTGTCACTGATCTAGTGAGGGAAGCCTTACAGAAGGACACAGAAAGGAGCAACCCACTAGTAAGTGATCATAATACTAGAGTGGAGGTGACAGGGAGCGAGGTTTGAGACAAGATGAAAGAAGAAGGGAGAGGAAAGGAACAGCGGAAGGAAGGGATATACAGGGAAGGAGTGTACATGGGGTAAAGAAGTGGAAGAGAGAGAGAGAGAGAGAGAGAGAGAGAGAGAGAGAGAGAGAGAGAGAGAGAGAGAGAGAGAGAGAGAGATATGGAAGGAGACAGGGTGGATGGGCTAGACAGAAGGAGGGAGGAAATGGGGAGGGATGTGAGAGGAAGGGAAGGGGGAGTAGGGGAAGGAAGGAGGGGAGGAGGAACACAAGAGGGACTGACAGAGTGCTGTTGCTAAAAGGGTGTTTGTGTTTGAATTGGAGAAGTACTTTCAAATTTGAGGGCAAAAATTGTTCACCAATACTGTTCAAAATGGGAGTTGTTTGGTATAACTGTGTGTGTGTGTGTTTGTGTGTGTGTGTGTGTGTCTATATATATATATATATATATATATATATATATATATATATATATATATATATATATATATATATATATATATATATATATATATATATAGACACACACACACACACTGGAACCTCAGTTCTAGAACTTAATTAGTTCCTGAATACCATTCAAAATCCAAAAATATAAAAAAGTAGAAATAATTTTTCCCATTGGAATCACTGTAGAATGGATTAATCCATTCCCAGACTCCAGTGTACCTGTCTCAGCAGCTTATGACAGACACTTCCACGCCCAAGAAAGCTGTTTCACAACATCTCCAGCTCACAAATTATTTACCCAGAAAGGATGTATTGAATGAACTTAGTGACACAGAACTCATCAGAAGATACTGTTTGGACTGTGCAGGTATTGTCTTTGTCAACGATCTAATGAGGGAAGCCTTACAGAGGGACACAGAGAGGAGCAACCCACTTACTGCCAAAATGAAGGTGATCATAACATTTAGACATCTTGCTGCTGGAAAAGGCTACTAGAAAAATGCAGTAGTGCAGTAGTGATGGCATTGGGGGTCATCACTTCAGCCTCACCCTCAGCAACACTCTCACCAGAGTCAAGTGCTTCTTGCATTGGGTCTGCACTTTTGCAGACAGCCCCAGCACACTGACTCGAAGACAAGTCTGACTCTGGCTGTCAAAACCCTAGCCAGCAGCAGGACAGGCCTCTGGGCACTCTGCCCCAACTGCGGCCTCAGTAAAAACATGGTGCTCCTTTTGTGGTGGCCCTGCCTTATTGCAGTCAACCTCTGGAGTTGCAGACCTTGCAGGCACCCGACGTTGGAGTACTTGCCTCACCTTAGGGCAAATAACAACAACAGAGTCAGCACTCTCAGCAACCTCCACATCTGGGTCGACATCTGTGGATGGGAGCTACACCCAGACTCTTCCACCTGCCAGCTCATTCTCCAGAAGGAAATCAACACCAGACACTGGCAGGTCCTCCACTAGTGCCACCCACACCTCCACAGTCACTAGCAGGCACGACAGCCTAATGTCCGCCGTGGCAAAGTTCTCCGTGGTGCCAATTCCCTGGCACTACACAGGCAACTCACCTCCCAGTCACATTCCTGCACAGCGACTGTTGTGTGGCTGTCTCTCTCAAAACTGTAATGGGGTACCCAACCCCATCAATTTCAGCAGTGCCTCGACACAAGAAAGGGTGGCACCAGTCTAATTCAGACCTCACAGGGAATGGTGAGGTAACAACAGATGAGGGGGCAGCCACATCAGCCTCTCCACTCTTGTGACCAAACACACTCTGGATCTCATCACCCTTCTGGTCCTGACCCTGGGACACAATCAAGACCACTGGCTTCTGGGGCATTGTGGAAGCTGTGGTGGTTATCAATTTGGGATAATTAAATTTGAAGTGTCCTGCACTTCTACAGTAATAACATGTGGGCTGCACACTATAATGGGGAGTGCTGTGTTGCATGCTCCCAGACTGTCCCCGTTGTGGGCTGGGTGGAGACTCATTACCAATAGGGCTAACTTGCCCTAATTTATTACTGGAGCCACTTCTATAATGTGGACTTCCAGACAAACTGGCGCCGGCTGTGCCACCAGACACAGCATCACTAGCCCCACCAGACGTACCACCAATCCACCGTGGCATAGGCTGGTGCTCCAACACGTGGCCATCTGCCTACGTTGCTGTCTCCTTCAAGGTTTTTAAACCTCTTCTCCCTGAGCAGTGGGACTAACTCCCTGCCTCAGTCTCTGTTAGATATTAGTGCTCGTCTCAGTACGTCTGCTCCGTCTAAGTGTTGGGTAGTGACTGACTATGGGAAAATGTGCCACATTCTCCCACTTTGCTACAAAGGGGATACAAGGAAAGGTGGGGGTGGGGTGTGGCAACACATGCATATGTACACACGCCCACCCTCTGCTCTCCGCGCTGTCTTACATGAAGAAAACACTTTGCTTCTGAAAATTCTAATGATCAAGGGGGGCTAGATGAATACTGATTGCTTTACTGTCAAGAGCAGCTCTTCTACTAAATACTGAGTCAAGAGCAGCTCTTCTACTAAATACTGAGTGATATTCAAATTGAATGGGTAAGGTGAAGTAAGGAAATTTACTTGGGGAATATGAGTGATTGCACAGATAAATGTCATTCTAGAAGCTTCAGGTTTAGTAGCTCTTGTGTCTGAGACACGTCCAAGCCTCACCCCCAACTTTCTCTCTCTCTCTCTCTCTCTCTCTCTCTCTCTCTCTCTCTCTCTCTCTCTCTCTCTCTCTCTCTCTCTCTCTCTCTCTCTCTCTCTCTCTCTCTCTCTCCTCTCTCTCTCTCTCTCTCTCTCTCTCTCTCTCTCTCTCTCTCTCTCTCTCATTATTCTTTTCTCACTTGCTCTTACTACTTTCTTAATTCTATATTGTGTTATTTTGCTGCACACAACAATATATCTATCTATCTATCTATCTATCTATCTATCTATCTATCTATCTATCTATCTATCTATCTATCTATCTATCTATCTATCTATATATATATATATATATATATATATATATATATATATATATATATATATATATATATATATATATATATATATATACACACAGAACCAAAGATTCAGCCCTCTTCACAGCTGCCACTACACTTGGGTCAGCTTTCCCTAAACTAGTTCCTTCTAGCATAGTGCAGGCATAAACACAATGAACCCAGGCAATTACTCGTCGTCCACAGCTATCAAACCTCTGAGATAGCCTTTCAGCTTAACTGTGAAGGGAGTATAACAAATGCCAAACAAACCCCTACTTGCTGAAAAAGAATTGGATACCATGTGCTAGGGAGGCACAGTTAGGATAAGACACACAGGGATGAGGCTTACAATATTGTGGACAACCTCCCAAGTGATCGGCCAAACCCATACCTAACAGAATATTATATCCTCCGCACATGAATAGTCTATGTGCTGTCCTCTGGAGGACTACAGACAGCTACACAAGTGCTGAATTATGAAGTCCTCAGGCTTCAGTGCTCCCAGCAGTGAGCTCTGAAAGCCAGTCACATTTAACAGCACAAAAACACTAATGATACAAGTACACAACAACCAGCAGGGCCTGAGATGGTCAGAGAACCACTCCCAGACTCCCAACAAGACACAAAACAACCAACAACCAGGATGTAGTTATGGAGATGGTAAGAAGAATGTGGTCCACCACAATTATGTAGCACAGTGCCCAGTCAAGCCCTCAGAGAAAGTTAATCCCACCTAATACAGCAGGGGCTACTGCCACTAACTCTGGCAATAAATACTAATAACAGCCCTTAAAATATATCCATCACTCCCCCTCTAAGCTTTCATCCTCACTCTACTAACTACAACACCCAACTTGAGTGTGAGAACAGATTCTCCCTCAGCCTTTGAGGTGGTCTGCAGTGACTCATGTGGTGGTAGGGGGGGAAGAAGGGAACAACAGGGAAAGAACAGGGAGGAGGGAGGCAGTCAGCAATGTGCCTGCCATGCCCTCCACACAGTTCACAAACTTATTTGGGTAAGAACACTGTTTTTCAAAAATTATTATGGGCATGTCAAGAGTGCTTGGTGAAAATTGATTAGTACACCAGAGAGGGCAACTCCTCTACTATTCTGTATATCAATCACAAGTCAGGGGGTACAAAGGGAAATGGACAAAATTTAGATGGGAAGAAAACTTTGTGGGAAAACATGGGATTTTAAAGTAAACTCGGGAGTGTGGATAGGCATTTATTGCGCACCAGGCATCTTCTGTCTTTTGCTTCCTCTCTCTCTCTCTCTCTCTCTCTCTCTCTCTCTCTCTCTCTCTCTCTCTCTCTCTCTCTCTCTCTCTCTCTCTCTCTCTCTCTCTCTCTCTCTCTCTCTCTCTCTCTCTCTCTCTCTCTCTCTCTCTCTCTCTCTCTCTCTCTCTCCATTTCTCACAACAATATACACAAAATCATCCCTTGTTAATGATGGTTTCAGTATCAACTGTTTCAGTTTTATGTCAAAACTATTGTTTCATTAGGTTTTCATGGTGATGGATAATAATTTCAATTAAAATATAATCCACTGTAATGAGTGGATGAACCAATGAGGATTCAAGTCTAGTGGACCCAGGCTTCTGAAACAAAACTGTTCTGGCAGTAGGCATTAGACACTTGCCAAATTAATAATTATTCCCAGTGAGGTCTGAAGCACTGGATCAGGGATGCTGTGAACTTTTCAATAACCCAGCTGTGACCTCACTGAAATTTCCCTTTGTGTCTTACAGCCTGCCCTCCAAAGACAATTCTCTTCCTTCACATAAAACTACATGCACATAATTACACACACACACACACACACACACACACACACACACACACACACACACACACACACACACACACACACACACACACACACACACCCTTCACTCAAAATTCTAATTCAGTATGGCAACTCCTATACCAACCTCAAAGTCCCTGTCTGGGGAGGGGACCACAAATGTCCTCAGGTCAGAATGCTCTTCTGGTATTGACCCAAACTATTTCAACATACCCATCAATGATTTATTAATTAACTTCTGCAGCATTCACAACCATAGATCAATCTGTTGAACACCACCTCTCCTTTACTAAGCTTCATCTTTTCCTCACTGAAACATTGGTGTCTGAGGCAACTGACAGTATCCCCTTCTCTGTTTCCTCATACTTTATTCTGATTTTCAATCCAAAGCTGGATGTTACGTCTATGTGTGCAGTGACTTGCTTTCGTGCCCACACTCTTGAATCTTCCAAATTTTCTACCATCTGGCTATGATTACAGTCACCCTCAAACTAAATTTATCTGTGCTGTATACCTTTCACCTAACTCCTCATAGTACAAAAAAATTCTCTGACTACTTAACTTCCAAAGTGGAACATATCCCTTTTGCAGAGATCTCTGCTCTTGGAGACTTCTTTGTTCACCACCAGCTTTGGCTTTCCTCTCCCTTCACTGACCATCCTGGTGAACTAGCTTTAAAGTTTACTATCCTCCATGATCTTGAACAAGTGGTGCAACACCCTAATTGTATTCCTGACTGTTGGAGATATGCCCAACATTCTTGACCTTTTCCTCACCTCTAATGCTTCTGCTTATGCTGACACTTGATCTTCTCCAATGGGTTCCTCCGATCACAACCTCATATCTGTATCTTTTCCTATTGGTCCAGTTCCTCATCAGGATCTACCAATATGGAGGTGCCTCTGGTATTTTGCCTCTGCTAAGTGGTGGGACCTGTGGAGGTATTATGCTGATTTTCCATGGAATGACTACCAACTGCTTCCATGTTAGAGACCCATCTCTTTTTGCTGAGTGCATAACAGAGGTGATATTGTCTGGCATGGAGGCATACATCCTTCACTTTTTCTCTCAACCTAAATCTTCAATGCCTTGGTTTATTTAACCCAGCTTGTTCTTGTACTATACATGATAGAGAGGTGGCCCACAAAGGGTACTTGAGCCTTCCATTACCTGAATCTCATGCACTTTATATTTCTGCCTGGAATCACATAAAGTCTATTCTCCAACTAGCCAGAAAAACTCCTTTATTAATAAAAAGTGCCAAAATCTTTCAAGATCTCACCCCTCTCTTGATTTTTAGTACCTAGCTAAAAATATCTCCAATAAATTTACTTCATCTTTCTCTCCTTTATTTCAGCCTGATGGCACCACTGCCATCACATCTATTTCTAAGGCTGAACTCTTTGCTCAGACTTTTGCTAAAAACTCCATCTTCAATGATTTAGGGCTTGCTTATTCTTCTCCTCCTGACTACCTCATGCTATCCATTAAGATCCTTTGCAGTGATGTTTTCCATACCCTTACTGGCCTTAACCCTCAGATGTCTTATGGACCAGATGAGTCCCTTACTATTGTTCTCTGAAACACTGCCTCCATGCTTGCACCTTGCCTAGTCAGGCTCTTCCAACTCAGTCTATCAATATCTACCTTTCCTTCCTGCTGGAAGTTTGCCTACATTCAGCCTTTTCCTAAAAAGGGTGACCATTCTAATCCCTCAAACTACTGTCCTATTACTTTAATTTCCTGCCTCTTAAATTTTTTAATCTATCCTCAACAGGAAGGTTCTTAAACATCTATCACTTTACAACCTTCTATCTAATCACCAGTATGGGTTCCATTGAGGCCACTCTACTTCTGGCATTCCTTACTGAGTTCTGGTCATCCTCTTTTAGGGATTTTGATGAAAATTTCACTGTTGCCTTAGACATATCAAGAGCTTTTGATAGTCTGGCACAAAGTTTTGATTTCCAAACTATTCTCCTATGACTTCTGTCCTTCTCTGTAACTTCATCTCAAGTTTCCTCTCTGACCATTCTATTGTTGCTGTGGTAGACAGTCACTGTTCTATTAACAGTGGTATTCTTCATGGTTCTGTCCTGTCATGTACTTTCTTCCTTTCATCAATGCTCTTCCAAACCAAACTTCTTGTCCTATCCATTCTTATGTTGATGATACCACCCTGCATTTTTCCATGTCTTTTTGTAGATGTCCAACCCTTCAGGAAGTAAACAGTTCACATATTGATGCTACAGAATGCCTGCTCTCTATAAAAGTTTTGATTGGGGTAGAACAAACTTAGTAATGTTCAATGTTTCAAAAACTCAGATGGAGTATCTATGGACTTGACACAACTTTCCAGATAACTGTCCCCTCTTCTTCAGTGACACTCAACTGTCCCACTCTTCTACACTGAACATCCTCAGTCTATCCTTCACTTATAATCTAAACTGGAAACTTCACATCTCATTTCTAGGTAAAACAGATTCTATGGAATTTGGCTTTATGTGTCATCTCTGCCAGTTTTTCTCAGCCCTCTCCAGCTTTTAACTATGTACAGGGGTTTAATTTGTCCATGTATGGAGTTTGCTTCAGGTGTATGGGGAGGCCCACTTGTACCGTTCTTTTAAACAGGGTGGAATCAAAAGTTTTTCGTGTTATCAACTCCTATCCTCTAATGGACTGTCTTCAGCCTTTCTCATTGCCACAATGTTGCATCTCTTGCTCTCTTCTACCACTGTTTTCATGCCAACTGCTTTTCTGATCTTGCTAACGGCATGCCTTCCTTTCTCTTGCAGCCTCACTGCACAAGACTTTCTTCTTTCTTTTATCCCTATTTCGTCCACCTCTCTAATGCAAGTGTTAACCAATATTCTCAATCATTCATCCCTTTCTCTGGTAAACTTCCTGCCTGCTTCTGTATTTCCTCCTTTGTATGGCTTGAACTCTTTCAAGAGGGAAGTTACAATACACTTATCCTGTTTATATATATATATATATATATATATATATATATATATATATATATATATATATATATATATATATATATATATTTTTTTTTTTTTTATTATTCTATCGGACATCTTTATGGGAACTGACATTAAGTGGGCCTTTCTTTTAATTAAAAATTTTTCTTGTCTTGGCCAGTGGCCCTTATATAAGAATACACACACACACACACACACACACACACACACACACACACACACACACACACACACACACACACACACACACACACACACACACACACACACAGCTACAATTTTTTCAGTAAATTTATGATGAAACAAATATTTTTCCACAAGACATTCTTGTAAAGTAAGGATGTGTCTTATGCAGAAGTGCATCTAATATGCCAGCAAATTATTGTAGTCAAAGAATTTTTTATAGTCAGAGGAATTAGGTGAGAGTTATACAACACAGATAAATTTAGTTTGAGAGTGACTGTAGTTGTAGTGAAATCATGGAAAATTCAGAAGATTCAAATGTGTGGGCATGAGAGCAGATTAAGTCATTGCACACATAGATGCAACACCCAGGTTTGGATTGAAAATGAGGATAGAGAAAGTAGGAAGGAACAGAAAGGAGGCTACTGTCAGTTGCCACAGACACTTGTTTTTCAGTTAGGAAAAGATGAGGTTTAATAGAGGAGTGGTGGTGTTCTACAGATTGAAAACTAGATCTAAGGTCATGAATGCTGCAGAAGTTAAGATCTAAGGTCATGAATGCTGCAGAAGTTAATGAAGAATGCACATAATAGGTGTGATTGAAACGTTAACTTTCTTTTATTTTTTAATGAAAAATTATTTCTGAATATGAATTTTCAGGATAAAAGATGCCAACTTTGCAGGGATATTATCTGCTTTTTTTTTTTTTTTTGAATATGGCTGAGATATATGGAGGGGAAACTCCACTCTTACATGTTTACTCTGCTGCTTTCTGTTTCCACCTTTTTCTTGGAAAACTTTTTTCTTTTTCCTTTTTTTTTCAAGGGGTTTAAACAAATTTCAAGAACTAATTTGACCTTTGTAAATTATTTTTTTTTCCTTTACTACATTTTCTTTCTCTCCCTGTTTTTTGTATCCTTGGAAAACTTCCTCCATGCATTAAATGAAAAAAATTTTCTGTAATTTCCATAAGTCATAGGCTTCCTAAAAATAATGTCCCTTTTTGTTCACCAGTGAAGGGAGATGCTCAGCCAGAGGAGATTGATGCCCTATGGGAAGTATCCAAGCAGATTGAAGGGCATACCATTTGTGCTCTGGGTGATGGTGCTGCCTGGCCTGTGCAGGGACTTATCCGCCATTTCCGACCAGTCTTGGAGGAGCGTATGGCAAATTATGCTGCTGCTAATGCTGTGGCTAATTAGCAACACAGATCTATGTAGGAATAATTTGTGATGTACATAGTGGTCACTGTAATGTATGGGTAGCCAATATAAATGTTGCTGTACTCAAATATCAATTGAAGACAATTTCCTTTTGATCTAATTGTTAAATGATTAATTGTATATTTTCTTTATTTTTTTTATAATTGTTATTATTTTTATTTTATTTATTTTGTTTATTATTAATAATATTTTTATTTATTTATTTATTTTTTTATTTTTTTTTTGGCATGGAAATTTTTTTGAGTCTGTACTTCTCCTCTGGCTGTATATAACACATCCTCATAGCTTGGTTACAAATTAGGATCTGGTCATATTTGGTCTTTGATAATTATGACAAAAAGATGTGTAAAATTTTCCCTACACATTGCAGAATCTTTTTGAAGTGAGATTTATTTATGAACATCATGAATTGTCTAAAGTTTAAATCAAGCATAATTAGAATATGAATAAACTTCAGTTGTTGTACTTAAGATGACTTTTTTTCTGAAACCTGGTTGATTTTTTTTTCCACATTTGTGCAATAACATTATAATCATATCAGGATGTTCCAAACTGACAAAATTCAAGTACATAAGGGTATCCCATTTATTGCAGATAGCCTTGAATATCCCATGTAGCATATATAATTCATGTAGCATGTATAATATTATTTCACCAAATTACATGGAACTGAGTTGGAAAGGTTGTTGCAGCCTTTCTCTCTCTCTCTCTCTCTCTCTCTCTCTCTCTCTCTCTCTCTCTCTCTCTCTCTCTCTCTCTCTCTCTCTCTCTCTCTCTCTCTCTCTCTCTCTTGTTATAGTGATGGCTGGTGTCAGGTCATGTTTGGTTACATGTTGCTGCTGCTACTGCTGTGGTGTCAATGTCAGATGCACCATCGTGATGCTAGACCCAAGCTGTTGGTCTGGAATTCCTAAATCATTCAGTGTCTGTACATGTATTCTTTTTTTGTTAGGCTCAGGTTAAGGGGGTGGAATTTTTTGGTTTCTTTCTATTTTATTGGCTGTCTATCGTTTGTTTAGATTGCCACCTTGAAGATCAAAGTGATGCAAAAAAAAGGAGGCAATCTAAGCAAACAACAGCCAACTAATAGAATAGAGAAACAAAACCAAAAAAAATGCACCTCCTTAATCCTATTGTCTGTGGCTTTCCTGGATTTTCACTGTACTTGACCAGATCATGTATTAATCCAAGCCAAAAAAAAAAAAATACATACACTGAACAATTGCTGGGCAACTGAACATATATTCATATATGAATGGCTAAACACTTACAATTATATATATATATATATATATATATATATATATATATATATATATATATATATATATATATATATATATATATATATATATATATATATATATATATATATATATATATATATATATATATATATATATATATATATATATATATATATATATATAACCACAATTTTCAGCCCCTTTGCAAAGCTGTTGCAACTAGACTAGCTCCCCCTAAATCACCTCCTATGTGACTGGGTGCAGGGCTCAGTATGGTTTACAAGGTCCACTTTTGACTCATGCATCCTCCTTACCAATGGTCATAACACCATGTTATGTAAATGAGGTCACCAGTCTGTTTTACCCGCCCCACAGACAAGGAAAATACAACAGCAATTAACTCCCAGAGCTGAGAAAGGATTGACAACCAAGTCTAGGGAAAGACAATCATGATGAGAGGTTGAGGTACAATAACCCAAGGGGATATCACTCTTGTAATGGACTGCCCACTTCCGGTGAGGTATTATAACACTCTCCCTGTCTGGTAATACAATATACCTCTCCTTTAAAAGGGGAAGAGATAAATTACTGCAAGGCAGTTCAAAAGAATCTCGTGTCAGAAAGGGTGTTGGGGACACTCACCCAATCAGAGTAACATTTAACACAGTACAAATACAGGTGAATGCCCACTCACAAACAGGAGGGTAATTCACCTCTCACTGTACAAGAACTTGGCCCGTACACACACACAGCCAAGGAGTCATGTCCCTGGATATGGAATGCATTACACTTAAATACACTCCCTGGCAGACTATTATGGAGACTTCTATGCTACTGAGATAGACTGGGGTGTATGGCCGATAATTACTCATCTATATTCTGTTCTGCTATCATTCTCTATGAGATTCTAATGTTTTTTTCTTTAGCATTATGTATGAATTTCATTGCATTGCATAAAGTATTTGATCTATTATTATTTTTTTAATGAGATATGATAGTGAATGCGATCATATTCAAATTCAAGAAAACCACATTTATTGTTTCATCATTCAAAATACTGATTAAATGTAACATTTATAGAGAGAGGGCTCACTCCATAGTCAAGACATTTAGGTATGTTTTCATACATGATTCATCAAAATCATATGGTCGGTTTTAAAGATGCACCATTTTGAACACTATAAAACTTTGAATGCCATTTTCTCAGTTATTTTATAGGTGGTACTTATAGACTTCCTGAACCTGAACTAATTGCCTCATATACAGTGAACCCCCAGTTTTTCATGGTTCAGTTATCACCAGTTCACTTTTATGCGGTTTTTTTCATTGGAACCAAACAATGTTTACAGTGCAGGAAATCCCACTTTAATGTGGAAGGAAATC
The DNA here is from genome assembly GCF_035594125.1 of Scylla paramamosain. Lineage (NCBI taxonomy): Eukaryota > Metazoa > Arthropoda > Malacostraca > Decapoda > Portunidae > Scylla > Scylla paramamosain. The sequence continues at coordinate 23,000,242 of NC_087159.1, read as the reverse complement.
CCACTTTAATGTGGAAAAATTAGCTATTATATTTGATGAAATACTAGCTAAAACATGGTGTGGGTTGAGGAAATATCCAGACAAGGATTTAGGTGCACTTTTAATGTATATTTGGGAATATCGACAGTCAGTCAGCTCTTGGCAGGCAAAGTGTGCACCAACTGGTGTTGGTTGGTCAGCCGTGCAAGTAGTAATTTTTGTTGCCACTTTCACATTGTTTGTGCGCTGGTGGGAGCTTGGTGTGTTCATGTGAGTGCTGTACATTGGTGTTACTGTTGGGTAAGTGGTGGTGGTGGTGGTGGCTGGGTTGGATGATTGTGCAGAAGCAAGTTTTTGTCACAAGTTGATGTTGTGTATGGGTTGTTATCCTTCTGGTGGTGGTGGGGGTTTGGTGGTTTCGGTATTATGAAAGTGTTGTGCAAACATTATTTATTAACCAGTAAATAAACATTCTAACAATACACGCATGCAACAAAAGACAATAACCCCACTATATATTAAAACTTTGAGTAAGTTTTCAGTAGATCTTAATGTCACTATTCACTTTACTTTAGTAGGAGTTTATCAGACAACTCAGGTCATTCAGTAATGCATAACACATAAACATATAAATGTACACACAATATAATCACAAAGTAATAATCAAATGCAACATTAAAATATTAGCACTACATGTGAAGTGCCATGAAAGATATTAAATCACTCATTAAGATTCAATATTATATCAACACATGAAAGTAACATATAATATATGGAGACCACAATAAACTGGAAGCAACATACTTAGTCGAGACACACAAGGCACTTAGGAAAAATCTTCGAAGTATTACTTACGACCAAGGCAAGACAGAGAACAACTGGAAGCTTCATGGTACTGCTAAGTGTGAGCACCTTCCGAAAACTTATAACACTCCACTCTTGGAGTCTAGTTAGGATCTGAGAGAATCGTTTGCTGCTTCACCTCATATTCAATTTTGATGATGGCAACGCTGACCTACTTACACTGCTACTTACTGCTACATAAGGAGTTATCCTTTAAGGTTTAAAATCTATCTAGTTAGTACACTCATCTCTTCCTTCAATATGCACAATCACCAGGATGTTTATACTTCACTCAGTAATATGTAGGTTCGTAAGAAACATGTCTCGGTGGGAGTCTATGGTTAATCACCCTTACACATGAGCACGTGTAACTTTTCTATGTCCTTCTAGCTCGCACATTACTGAGGCTAAAAGTGGGTCATTGTTTTGTGAGGCCATCAACTTGTGTAGGCTGGCTCTATCTCTATTTCATTAAAGTACATCAGTAAATTTGTAGTAATGGTAAAATTGATTATTGATAGGTCCATAACTTACGCTGCCTGAGTCACCTTTACTCAGTGCTCGGGTGCCTCGGCATCAGGGCAGGCACTGTCCTGTTCATGACCAAGGATGATGTAAGTGGGTGACATGGCCTCATGAGGGGTCATGTCAGGGGTGTTACTATGGATGGTGGTAGGCACTGGCATCATCAGGGGCAATGCTTTAGGCCTTGGTGCCTTGACTATGAGACTTCTGGTCTCTTGCACCCTTTAAACAAATGGTCATAGCACCAGATTCTGCTCCCCTTCTCGGCTGTTACTACCTGGGTCGGCCTCCCTACACTCCCACTTCCTGTGCAGTATAGTGCAAAGCCTAATTCACCTCCACAGGGTCCTTCTGGGTTCCAATGGTGAATTACACAACTGAGGTTGTCAGCCTGTTTCACCTCCTACTAGCAAGGGAGTACCACAACTGCCATGTCACTCCAACAGCTGGGAAAGAATTGATACCTACGTTCTAGGAGGCACAGCTACAACAAGCAACAAACACATATAAGAATTATAATATTCTATGAACTACCGCCCTCACAAACAACAAAACAAAAATTCACCTATATTCATAGAATATTACATCATCATCTGTGTCTTCTCAGAAGGCAAACCACAGTCACCCAGGGCCGACCAAGCTCAGAGAAGAAGCAGATGTCACTGCACAGCAGAGACACAGGTATCCTCAAAGTCCAAAGTACTAAAAAAAAAAAAAAAAAAAAAAAAAAAAAAAAAAAACAGAACCTAGCAACATTTAACAATACAATGAAAACCATCACAGATACAGGAACAAACAGCCTACAGACAAAGGAGAGAGTCTGCCAACTGCTCTCTGATGAACCCCACTGGACTAACAGCCAAGGAGTTGGTGGGCTATATATATCATAAATTAGAAGACACATTCACTGACAGGCTTCTGGAGACTCCCAATTCCAACCAATTATCAACAGGGACGTACTATTGTAACTAGACAAATAATATCATACGAAACTAAAAGCCCTCTAAGCTTAAATTTACACTTAGTCTTCAAGCATCATACTGTCTCAGCTCGCACGTCCACTTATCTGGTTATCTGGGCACCAACTGACAAAGGAGGTAATGTCACCAAACTGCACTGCCCACTCCATGCTCTTCTACCCATTTGTGATGCGTTCACTTCTTGCACCCCCTCCTTCTCTCTCTCTCTCTCTCTCTCTCTCTCTCTCTCTCTCTCTCTCTCTCTCTCTCTCTCTCTCTCTCTCTCTCTCTCTCTCTCTTTCTTCTCACTTTCTCTCTGCTATTTATGCCCCACATAACATGCCCTCTCCAAAACAAAAAAAAACAAAAAAAAAATCAGAAGCTACACTAAAATGTAAAAAAAAAAAAAAAAAAAAAAAATCAGGAAACAACAATTTTTAAACTCTGCACAGCTCTGTAGCAGCAGCTGTCAACACAGGTGGCTCATTACGAGACCAAACACCAACCTTGCCTGGTCCCAGAAGGGGGACCTGCTCTTTACCTCCAGTACACTCTGAAGGGGAGGAAACTCCCACCTCCCCAACAGAGTCAGGAGTCTACCCCCCCTTTGGCAGTGACTCCTAATACATCAGACATCACAGACTGGGGCTCGGACTAAGTACCAGCATCCACAGCCTCCACTTCAGGTGACAACTCCACCTGAGCGCCACCTCCAAGAGGCTCTGCAGGGTGAGACAAGCCATCAAACAAATAATCTAAACTCAACACTCCAGCCTCACCTTCGGCAACATTCTCGGACAGGCCTCCTTTTCTGTTATGCCTCTGGCCATTAATCACTGGAGTTGGCTTAGGGGTAGTTGGCACACAGAAACAGACACTAAAATTCCCTTAGATTTAATAAAAAAAGCAAAGTGATATAAGTAATAATATGGCATAATCCTATGAAACTAGGATCAAACACAAGACACTGTAAATAACTTCCTAAAACAACATGTGAACTGATGGTACAATACAAAAACAATACTTAGAGTAAACTGCTGTCCACAGAACACAACTGCCCTTGTAGAGTACTGGAGAGTCTGTGTGTGAATCAGGTCTGTGCACTAAGTCCCGCGTTAAGTCCCATAACACAAACAGAGAGTGGAAATAACAGGGCGAAGTTCATCTTTTCCCGCTAGTACCCTTCCAGTGTTCTGTGCACACCAGAGAGAACAAGGCATTGTCTTCCACCATGACTGAGGTAAGTTGAGTTCCGCTAACTGTTTCGATAGTACACATGAATGTCAGTGCTAGTCACTGCCACCTATTTTGATACAAAACTAACATATCTTGTCAATGAATCCATTGTTATAATGCATGACTGTCAAATGGTTGAGGATAAATATGTCTAGTTTCAACAAATAAGGGATTGCATGGGGTAGTGCGTAAACCCGCCATAAATACCCGTAGTGTGTAGCACGCCAACCAGGGTAGGGCATTACTAGGCTAGTGTGCTTACTTTATTTTTGTCTTCTTTTTCTAGACTGTCTGCATTTTCAATATGTTTAATGCTATTGTGAAAAGCATAAACAAGTTGTTACACACGAGCAGTTTTAACTTGAAAAGCAGAAAATGACAGGAAAGGCTAATAATTTTGAAAAACAAAAGGAAGAGGAAGTATTATATTCGAGCATGCATGTCAAATTACATTCTTGCTCTGTGCCTTTTCATCGGTGTTTGCTGAAATGGCATCAACTCAACGCTACAGGCAGGAGTAAGTGGAGAGAGCTGTGGAGCTGGTGAGGTCTAACAGATGTCCCTGAATGGCGCCTCCAAAGCTTTTGGGATACCCTACACCATTCTTGGGGACAGGCTTAGGGGCAGAAGACCTATGCAAGCTGCTTCCGAAACAATTCTGTTGAACGAGGAAGAGAAGAAGCTGGTAGACTAGCTAGTTGAGGTGTCTCAATGAAGTTTTGGACGGACCAAAGACAACCTCAAGGACATGGCGAAGACCATCCTCGACGCTAGGGGAGTGAAGGCTGACTTTAAAGACAACTGCTCTGGAAAGGACTGGATGCAAGCCTTTTTCAAGAAGCACCCAGAGATACGGAAAAGAATGGGACAACTACTTGGCCGTGAGAGAGCAGTCGTGACAAAGAATGCTCTAGGTGAATGGTTTCAGCAAATGAAACTTTACCTGGACACCATCGATCCCACTTTGTTAACCTCTCCTGACTGAATTTTTAATGTTGATGAAAGTGGTTTTTAACATTTGTCCAAAGACAAAGAAAATCATCATCATGACAGGAGCAAAACATGTCTACTCCATCACAAGTGGCACATGGCAGTAGGTGACGATGCTGGCCTGCTCCTCTGCCATGGGGCAGTACCTTCCACCGCTGCTGATCTTCCCCTACACCATGGATCCTCGTTTGAATGCGATGGAAGGGTTTGAAGAGGCTTTTTTTCCCCCCCAAAAAAAACTCCAAATGGGTGGATTACTGAGGTGGTGTTTCTTAGCTTTTGAGGGACATCTTCATTCCCAAATTGGGAGAAAAGCAACCAGTAGTGCTGTTTGTTGACGGCCATTCCAGCCATCACTCCCAGGCAATCAGCATCCTGTGTAACAAGAATAGCATCATCCTCTACTGCCTAAAGGCGCACGCCAGTCACCTTATCCAGCCACTGGATCTAGCGTTCTTTGGGGCAATCAGACTATTATGGAGTGATGCCGTCAGAAAATTTCAGTACCAGACTGGAGTGTGTCACCATGTGCACGTTTGCCCACACACTGAAGAAAGCTTGGGACATTACAGCACGGCCAGAGCTCGTCTTCAAGGCATTTTTAAAAATCCGGTATCTATCCCTTCAACTCTGAGGTTGTGCTCAACTCCGACAAGCTGAAGCCGAGTTGTAGTTTCTCCAGTGCTGCTCCAGTCACTTCCCTCAACTCACCATCTTCTGGCACCACAGTTCTCCCCACCTGTACCCCAGCAACCTCGACCTCCCTTCTGCATCACATGCGGCTGAACCCAAATTCTCGAGGCCAAAACAAGGAACTCCCACTCCTTTAGCATTCTCCAACATTTTTGAGCTGATAAAGTTTAAGCTCTTAAATTCATGAAGGTACGAGGAGCTGTAGGACATGGAGGACCCACTCTATGAAGAATGGATGGTGTTGTTGGAGAAAACCTTACAGTCTGCCCTACAGTCCCTGCCTTCCACATCCCAGTCTGTCCCACAGATCCTGCCTTCTACATCCCAGCCTGCCCCACAGTCCCTGCCTTCCACATCCCAACCTGCCCAACAGTTCCTGCCTTCCACATCCCAGCCTGCCCCACAGTCCCTGCCTTCCACATGCCAAAATTCCAAAACGATTGACGATTACCTCACACTGCCCTCATTCCAGAAGAAAAAAGATTGAAAAAGACTGCTGCAGCATTGCCATTCTCAATAATTGGTATTGAGTACCGGCAAATGATTGAAGAGAAACAGAGAAAGAAAAAAAGAGGAGAGGGAAAAAATGGAAAGAAAAAGAAAACGAGAGGAGAGAAAAAAAAAAAGGTAAAGAAACAAGAAGCTGAAGCAGAGAAGGAGAATGGATGAAAAAAAAAAGCAGAAGGAAAAGAAAAGGAGAGAACGAGAGGAGGAGAAGAAGAGAAAAAGGGAAGAAAAACAGTTCAGGGCACTTCTGTCTGCTTCCCAAAAGCAGAAAGGTGAGGAGACAGACTCTTCAGACAGTGCGGATGAGCCAGTCTAAGACAATGACTCGTATGATTTCGTCGAAGATATGAACGAACTCTGTGCGAAATGTCAATGTGAAACAAGAGCAAAAGTGAGAATAAACTGTGCATTGTGTGACAGCTGGTGGCATGTGGAACGTGAGAGTGGGGATGGATTTGCCATCCATTGCCTCAATGTCTTCCTGAGACTTTCAACTCAAATCCATCCCACTCTCATGTTCCACATGCCACCAGCTGTCACACAATGCACAGTTTATTCTCACTTTTGCTCTTGTTTCACATTGATATTTCGCATTGCCTTCATGAATTTAAGAGCTATTTCTTCTTCTAGTGAGAGCTTAAACTTTATCAGCTCAAAAATGTTGGAGAATGCTAAAGGAGTGGGAGTTCCTTGTTCTGGCCTCGAGAATTTGGGTTCAGCCGCATGTGATGCAGAAGGGAGGTCGAGGTTGCTGGGGTACAGGTGGGGAGAACTGTGGTGCCAGAAGATGGTGAGTTGAGGGAAGTGACTGGAGCAGCACTGGAGAAACTACAACTCGGCTTCAGCTTGTCGGAGTTGAGCACAACCTCAGAGTTGAAGGGATAGATACCGGATTTTTAAAAATGCCTTGAAGACGAGCTCTGGCCGTGCTGTAATGTCCCAAGCTTTCTTCAGTGTGTGGGCAAACGTGCACATGGTGACACACTCCAGTCTGGTACTGAAATTTTCTGACGGCATCACTCCATAATAGTCTGATTGCCCCAAAGAACGCTAGATCCAGTGGCTGGATAAGGTGACTGGCGTGCGCCTTTAGGCAGTAGAGGATGATGCTATTCTTGTTACACAGGATGCTGATTGCCTGGGAGTGATGGCTGGAATGGCCGTCCACAAACAGCACTACTGGTTGCTTTTCTCCCAATTTGGGAATGAAGATGTCCCTCAAAAGCTAGGAAACACCACCTCAGTGATCCACCCATTTGGAGTTTTATTTTTTGGGAAAAAAAGCCTCTTCAAACCCTTCCATCGCATTCAAACGAGGATCCATGGTGTAGGGGAAGATCAGCAGCGGTGGAAGGTACTGCCCCATGGCAGAGGAGCAGGCCAGCATTGTCACCTACTGCCATGTGCCACTTGTGATGGAGTAGACATGTTTTGCTCCTGTCATGATGATGATTTTCTTTGTCTTTGGACAAATGTTAAAAACCACTTTCATCAACATTAAAAATTCGGTCAGGAGAGGTTAACAAAGTGGGATCGATGGTGTCCAGGTAAAGTTTCATTTGCTGAAACCATTCACCTAGAGCATTCTTTGTCACGACTGCTCTCTCACGGCCAAGTAGTTGACCCATTCTTTCCCGTATCTCTGGGTGCCTCTTGAGAAAGGCTTGCATCCAGTCCTTTCCAGAGCGGTTGTCTTTAAAGTCAGCCTTCACTCCCCTAGCGTCGAGGATGGTGTTCACCATGTCCTTGAGGTTGTCTTTGGTCCGTCCAAAACCTCATTGAGACACCTCAACTAGCCAGTCTACCAGCTTCTTCTCTTCCTCGTTCAACAGAACTGTTTCGGAAGCAGCTTGCATAGGTCTTCTGCCCCTAAGCTTGTCCCCAAGAATGGTGTAGGGTATCCCAAAAGCTTTGAAGGCGCCATTCAGGGACATCTGTTAGACCTCACCAGCTCCACAGCTCTCTCCACTTACTCCTGCCTGTAGCGTTGAGTTGATGCCATTTCAGCAAACACCGATGAAAAGGCACAGAGCAAGAATGTAATTTGACATGCATGCTCGAATATAATACTTCCTCTTCCTTTGTTTTTCAAAATTATTAGCCTTTCCTGTCATTTTCTGCTTTTCAAGTCAAAACTGCTCGTGTGTAACAACTTGTTTATGCTTTTCACAATAGCATTAAACATACTGAAAATGCAGACAGTCTAGAAAAAGAAGACAAAAATAAAGTAAGCACACTAGCCTAGTAATGCCCTACCCTGGTTGGCGTGCTACACACTACGGGTATTTATGGCGGGTTTACGCACTACCCCATGCAATCCCTTATTTGTTGAAACTAGACATATTTATCCTCAACCATTTGACAGTCATGCATTATAACAATGAATTCATTGACAAGATATGTTTGTTTTGTATCAAAATAGGTGGCAGTGACTAGCACTGACATTCATGTGTACTATCGAAACAGTTAGCGGAACTCAACTTACCTCAGTCATGGTGGAAGACAATGCCTTGTTCTCTCTGGTGTGCACAGAACACTGGAAGGGTACTGGCGGGAAAAGATGAACTTCGCCCTGTTATTTCCACTCTCTGTTTATGTGTTATGGGACTTAACGCGGGACTTAGTGCACAGACCTGATTCACACACAGACTCTCCAGTACTCTACAAGGGCAGTTGTGTTCTGTGGACAGCAGTTTACTCTAAGTATTGTTCTTGTATTGTACCATCAGCTCACATGTTGTTAGGAAGTTATTTACAGTGTCTTTTGTTTGATCCTAGTTTCATAGGATCATGCCATATTATTACTTATATCACTTTGCTTTTTTTTATTAAATCTAAGGGAATTTTAGTGTCTGTTTCTGTGTGCCAACTACCCCTAAGCCAACTCCAGTGATTAATGGCCAGAGGCATAACAGAAAAGGAGGCCTGTCCGAGAATGTTGCCGAAGGTGAGGCTGGAGTGTTGAGTTTAGAATATTTGTTTGATGGCTTGTCTCACCCTGCAGAGCCTCTTGGAGGTGGCGCTCAGGTGGAGTTGTCACCTGAAGTGGAGGCTGTGGATGCTGGTACTTAGTCCGAGCTCCAGTCTGTGATGTCTGATGTATTAGGAGTCACTGCCAAAGGGGGGGGTAGACTCCTGACTCTGTTGGGGAGGTGGGAGTTTCCTCCCCTTCAGAGTGTACTGGAGGTAGAGAGCAGGTTCCCCTTCTGGGACCAGGAAGGTTGGTGTTTGGTCACGTAATGAGCCACCTGTGTTGACAGCTGCTGCTACAGCTGTCAGTATACCCAAGGAGGATTCTGTCTATATATATATATATATATATATATATATATATATATATATATATATATATATATATATATATATATATATATATATATATATATATATATATATATATATATTTTTTTTTTTTTTTCCTTTTTATCTAGGAGGGACACTGGCCAAGGGCAATAAAAATCCAATAAAAAAAAAAGGCCACTGAAATGCCAATCTCATAAAAGGGTCCAAAGCAGTAGTCAAAAATTGAAGGATAAGTGTCTTGAAACCTCCTTTTTGAAGGAATTTAAGTCATACGTAGGTGGAAAAACAGAAACAGGCAGGAAGTTCCAGAGTTTACCAGAGAAAAGGATGAATGATTGAGAGTAATGGTTAACTCTTGCATTAGAGAGGTGGACAGAATAGGGGTGAGAGAAAGAAGAAAGTCTTGTGCAGCGAGGCCGCGGGAGGAGGAGAGGCATGCAGTTAGCAAGATCAGAAGAGCAGTTAGCATGAAAATAGCGGTAGAAGACAGCTGGAGATGGAACATTGCGGCGATGAGAGAGAGGCTAAAGACAGTCAGTTAGAGGAGATGAGTTGGTGAGACGAAAAGCTTTTGATTCCACCCAGTCTAGAAGAGCGGTATGGGTGGAACCTCCCCAGATATGTGAAGCATACTCCATACATGGACGGATAAGGCCCTTCTACAGAGTTAGCAGCTGGTGGGGGGGGGGTGAGAAAAACTGGCGGAGACGTCTCATAACGTCTAACTTCATAGAAGCTGTTTTAGCTAGAGATGAGATGTGAAGTTTCCAGTTCAGATTATAAGTTAAGGAGAGACCGAGGATGTTAAGTGTAGAAGAGGGGGACAGTTGACTGTCATTGAAAAGGAAGGGATAGTTGTCTGGAAGGTTGTGTCGAGTTGATAGAGGAATTGAGTTTTTGAGGCACTGAACAATACCAAGTTTGCTCTGCACCAATCATAAATTTTAGAAAGATAAGAAGTCAAGCGTTCTGTGGCTTCCCTGCGTGAAATATTTACTTCCTGAAGGGTTGGACGTCTATGAAAAGACGTGGAAAAGTGCAAGATGGTATCATCAGCGTAGGAGTGGATAGGACAAGAAGTTTGGTTTAGAAGATCATTAATGAATAATAAGAAGAGAGTGGGTAACAGGACAGAACACTGAGGAACACCACTGTTAATAGATATAGGAGAAGAATTGTGATCATCTACCACAGCAGCAATAGAACGGTCAGAAAGGAAACTTGAGATGAAGTTACAGAGAGAAGGATAGAAGCCGTAGAAGGGTAGTTTAGAAATCAAAGCTTTGTGCCAGACTCTATCAAAAGTTTTTGATATGTCCAAGGCAACAACAAAAGTTTCACCGAAATCTCTAGAAGAGGATGACCAGTAAGGAAAGCCAGAAGATCACCAGTAGAGCGGCCTTGAAAGAACCCATACTGGCGATCAGATAGAAGGTTGTGAAGTGATAAATGTTTAAGAATCTTCCTGTTGAGGATAGATTCAAAAACTTTAGATAGGCAGGAAATTAAAGCAATAGGACGGTAGTCTGAGGGATTAGAACGGTCACCCTTTTTAGGGAACAGGCTGAATGTAGGCAAACTTCCAGCAAGAAGGATAGGTAGATGTTGACAGACAGAGCTGAAAGAATTTAACTAGGCAAGGTGCAAGCACGGAGGCACAGTTTCGGAGAACAATAGGAGGGACCCCATCAGGTCCATAAGCCTTCCGAGGGTTTAGGCCAGCGAGGGCATGGAAAACATTATTGCGAAGAATTTTAATAGGTAGTATGAAGTAGTCAGAGGGTGGAGGAGAGGGAGGAGCAAGCCCTGAATCGTCCAAGTTAGAGGTAAAGGTTTGAGCGAAGAGTTCAGCTTTAGAGATAGATTTGATAGCAGTGGTGCCGTCTGGTTGAAATAAAGGAGGGAAAGAAGAAGAAGCAGTTATTGGATATATTTTTGGATTTTTGGCTAGATGCCAGAAGTCACGATGGGAGTTAGATCTTGAAAGTTTTTGACACTTTCTGTTAATGAAGGAGTTTATGTATATATATATATATATATATATATATATATATATATATATATATATATATATATATATATATATATATATATATATATATATATATATATATATATATATATATATATATATATATATATATATATATATATATATATATATATATATATATATATATATATATATATATATATATATATATATATATATATATATATATATATATATATATATATATATATATATATATATATATATATATATATATATATATATATATATATATATATATATATATATATATATATATATATATATATATATATATATATATATATATATATATATATATATATATATATATATATATATATATATATATATATATATATATATATATATATATATATATATATATATATATATATATATATATATATATATATATATATATATATATATATATATATATATATATTTAGCTATCAAAACGCTAAAATGAATGAATAGCACTCGATTTGGAGAAACAGAACAAAAAGACCAAAAACGTTTATTTTCAGGTTTTCACAGTGTTACTTACCAAATCCCAAAATGCATGCAAATCTCTTCATATGGAGAAACGAAAGGACATTGCAAGAAATGTGTTTTGAGCTTCTTAGGTACCAAAACGCGAAAACGCGTTAGTAAGCATTCTATAAGTATAAACGGAACATTACCAAAAACGTTCATATGGAGAAAAGAAATTCCTTTACAAGTAACGTATTTTCAAGCGTTTTCATATGTAAATAGCTCAAAAACGGTCAAAAAACACAATTTTGGTGAAGGGGTTCCCTTTTTCCATATAGAGTATTTTCCATGCGTTCAAGCGTTTTGGTACGCAAATAGTTAAGAAACACTCAGAAGAGAAGTTTTTGGTAATGTTGTATTGTTTTCCCATATAGGGTGCTTTCCATGCGTTTCAGCGTTTGGTGCCTAACATACACAAAACCACTGAGAAGATGCAATTCTATTATCATTTGGTTTCCTTATATATAGAGGGCTTTGGCATTTTGGCGTTTTGAGGTTTGGTACCTAATCATTTGAAAACCACTCAAAATACACGTTTTTGGTAATGTTCTGCTTCTCCATATAGAGTGCTATTAACATGTTTGAGCGATTTGGTACCTAAGAAGCTCAAAAACGTTTATGATACACGTTTCTCATAATGCGTTTTCGTTTCCCCATATAGAATACTTTGCATGTTTTTTTTTGGCGTTTTTCTATGTAAGAAGCTCACAAACACTAAAAATACAAGATTCAGGTAATGTTATTCTCTTTCTCCATAAATGGTGTTTTACATACATTTAAGCTTTTTGGTATGGAAGTAGCTCAAAACTCTCAAAAGACAAGTTTTTGGAAATGTTTTGTTTTCCCATATAGGGTGTTTTCCATTTTTTTTTTTTTTTGAGCGTATTGGTGCCTAAGACGCTCATAAACACTCTAAAGATACGTTTCTGGAAATGTCGTTTCCTTTCACAATATTTTGTGCTTGTGTAAAACACACATAATACACGTTTCTCCTAATGTCTTTTCCTTTTCCAATATAGGGTACTTTCCATGCATTTTGGGGTTTTTCTACGTAACAAGCTGAAAACACTGAATATATATGTTTTTTTGTAAAGTTACTCTCTTTCTTTATAAAGGGTGTTTTCAATGCGTTTAAGCGTTTTGGTAAGTATCTCAAAAACACACAAAAGAAACGTTATTTGTAATGTTGTTTTGTGTTCCTATATAGGGTGCTTTCTATGCTTTTTAACGTATTGGTGCTTAACATGCACGTAAACAATCAAAAGATACATTTTTGGAAATCTCGTTTCTTTTCTCCATAAGGTGTGCTTTGCGTACATTTTGGCGATTTGATACCTAAAAATACACTTAAAATACACGTTTTTGGTAATGTTGTTCTATTCCTCCATATAGAATCCTATATATGTGTTTTAACTTTTTAGTACATGAGAAGCTCGAAAACACTCATATTACACGTTTTTCGTAATATCCTTTATTTTTTTCCCACACGGTACTTTGCATACATTTTGAGGTTTTTGTACGTTAGAAGTTCAAAACATTCAAAATACCTGTTTTTTAATGTTTTTTTTCTGTTTCTCCTTAAAAGATGCTTTGGATGTGTTTCACTGTTTTGGTATATCAGAAACTCAAAAAAAACCCCGAAAGTCTCGTTTTTTTTTTTTTATTTATTCATTTATAGGGTGTTTTCTATGCTTCTTAGTGTTCTGGTGCCTTACATGCAACAAGCTTTGTATGTATTTCGGCGTTTTGATACCTAATACGGGAAAAAACTCATAATAAACGTTTTTGGTAATGTTATTCGGTTTCTCCAAATAGAGTGCTATTAACTTGTTCTAGTGTTTTGCTACATAAGCTGAAAAACAGTCATAATACACTTTTGTGTTAATATCGTTTCGCTTCCTAATATCGGTTAACTTGCATGCATTTTGGCGTTTTGGTACCTAACAAGCTCAAAACTTTCAAAGCTCCGTTTTTAGTAATGTAATTCTTGTTCCTCATACAGTGTGTTTTGCATAGGTTTTAACGTTTTGGTACGTAAGAAGCTCAAAAACACTCAAAAGACACTTTTATAATAATGATTTTTGTTTTCCTATATAGAGTGTTTTCCATTCTTTTTAAGCGCTTTGGTGACTAAGCGTTTTTAGTGCTAAAAAATAACCAAATGACACGTTCCTGATAATGTCGTTACGTTATCCCATAGAAGGTTTGCATGCATTTTAGAATTTTTGTACCTAGCAAGCTAAAAAACACTCAAAATAATCGTTTTTGTCAATGTTGTTCTGTTTATCCGTAAAAGGTCTATTGCATAATGTTTTAGGGTTTTGGTACGTAAGATGAGAAGACTCAAAACATATGCTTTTGGTAATGTTTACTTTTTTTCCATTTAGGTTTGTTTTGCATGCACTTTAGCGTTTTGGTACCTAACAAGCTCAAAAATACTCAATACACTTTTTCGTAATGTTGCTTTGTTTCTTCATATAGGGTGATTTATATGCATTTTGGCGTTTTGGTACCTAATATGAAGAAAAACATTCATAATAAAAGTTTTGGTAATGTTCTGTTTCTCTATATAAAGTGCTATTCACGTGTTTTAGCGATTTGGTACATAAAAAAAAAAAAAAACTGACAAACACTCATAATACACGTTTCTGTTAATATCGTTTCGTTTCTCCATGTCGGATGATTTTCATGCATTTTGGTGTTTTGGTACCTAAAAAACTATAAAAAAAAAAAAACTAAAAATACACTTTTTGACAATGTTCTGTTTTTCCATGAAGAGTGTTTTGCATGTGTTTTATATATAATACACTTTTTGACAATGTTCTGTTTTTCCATGAAGAGTGTTTTGCATGTGTTTTATTGTTTTGGTAAGTAAGAAGCTGAGAAACACTCAAAAGACAAATTTTTTGTAATGCTGTTTGCTTTTCTCATATAGGATGCTTTGCATGCAGTTTAACGTCTTGATACCTAACAAGTTCAAAATTACTCTTACGTAATACACGTTTTTGGTAACGTTGCTTTATTTCTTCATATAGGGTGCTTTACATGAACTTTAGCGTTTTGGTACCTTACAAACTCAAAATCATTCATAAAACACGTTATTGGTAATGTTGTTCTGTTTCTCCATATAGAGTGCTATTCATGTGTTTTAGTATTTTCTTACCTAAGAAGCTCAAAAACACTTATAACACATATTTATGTAATATCATTTCGTTTCCCAGTATCTGGTAATTGGCATGTAATTTGGCGTTCTCGTACCTGATAAGCTGAAAACTTTCAGTACAATCTGTTTCTGGATAAAGAGTGCTATTGACTTTTTTTTTTATCGTTTTTTTTTTTTTATTATTATTCTTAATTACCAAAAACGTCTTTTGAATGTTTTGAGCTTCTTAGGTACTAAATCGCCATATTTAACCTTGTATGGAAAAAAAAAAAAGTGTTTAGTGTATTTGAGATTACGTACCAAAACGGTAAAACGCAAGCAAAACACTCTTTAGGGAGAGAAAAAAAAATGTGTATTTTGAGAGTTATCAGCGTATTATATAGCAAAACGCCAAAATGCATGCAAAGCACCCTATATGAAGTAACGAAACGACATTTCCAGAAACGTGTCATTTAGGTGTTTTTTTTTTTGGGTATTAGGCACCAAAACGCTAAAAGGAAAAAAAAATAAATAAAATGAAAACATGGAAAATACCCGATATGGAAAAACGAAACAACTTCAATAAAAACGTGTCCTTTGTGTGTTTTTGAGCTTCCTACGTACCAAAACGCTAACTAAACTAGAACACTTTGTGAAAAAAAAAGAAACAGAACAACATTAGCAAAAACGTGTGATTTGAGTGTTTTTGAGCTTGTTAGATAATTAATCACCAAAATGCATGCCAAGTACCAGATTTGGGAAAAAAAAATATTAACGTTGTTTTTCAGTTTGTTATGTACCGAAATACTAAGGCACGTGAATAAGACTCTATATGGAGAAACAGAACATCATTACGAAAAACGTATATTATGAGTGCTTTTCCCCATGTTAGGGATCAAAACGCCAAAATACATATAACGCACCCCATATGAAGAAACAAAACGATATGATCACAAACGTGTATTATGAGTATTTTTGAGTTTGTTAGTTATCAAAACGCCAAAGTGCATGCAAAGCACCCTATAGAAGAAGAAGAAAAAAAAACATTACCAAAAACATATCTTTTGAGTCCTTTTCAGCTTCACACGTACCGAAACTCTAAAAGGCATGCAAAACGCACTTTACTGGGAAATAGAACATTACCAAAAACATATATTTTAAGTGTTTTCAAGTTAGTTAGGTACCAAAACGACAGAATGCTTGTAGAAAACCTTACCTGGAGTAACGAAACGATAGTATCTGCAACGTGGCATTTGGGTATTTTTGAGCAAATTAGGCAACAAAGAGCTAAAATGCATAGAAATAGCTCTATATGAGAAAAGAAAACAACATTGTCAAAAACGTTTCTTTTTTGTTTTTGAGCGTACAAAACGCTAAAATACTTGCAAAGAAACATTTATGGGAAACTTTAGCAAAAAATTCGTATTTCAGTGTCTTTTAACTTGTTAGGTACCAGACCCCAAATTGCATGCAAAGGACCCAATTTGGGAAAATGAAACGATATTAACAGAAACGTGTATTATGAATTTTGTTTTTAAGCTTCTTATGTACCAAAACGCTAAAACACGTGAATATCACTCTATATGAGAAAAAAAAACATTAACAAAACGAGTAACTAAACATCACCAGAAACTTGTCATTTAGGTGTTTTCAGCGTATTAGGCAGCAAAACGCCAAAAAGCATGGAAAACACTCTATAAGGAAAACGAAATAACATTATCAAAATTAAGTGTTTTTGAGCTTCTTACGTACCAAAACGGCAAAAGGCGTCCAAAAGAATATTAGCAAAAACATGTGTTCTGAGATTTTTTAGCTTGTTAGGTAACAAAACGCCAAAATGTATGCAAAGTACCCTATATAGGTAAACGAAACGATATTAACATAAACGTATATTATGTGTTTTTCAGCTTCATAGATACTAAAACTCAAACGCAAGTGAATAATAATATATTTGGAGAAACAAAACAACATTATCAAAAACGTGTTTTATGAGCGTTTTTCCCCATGTTAGGTACCATAACGCCGAAAAGCATAGTAAACACCATACATAAAGAAGCAGACCAACATTACGAAAAATGTGTATGCTGAGTGTTTTTGAGCTTGTTAGGTACCAAAACACCAAAGTGTATGCAAAACACCCTATATAGGAAAAGCAATCAATATTAACAAAAGCGCGTCTTTTGAGTGTTTTTCAGTTTCTTACGTACTAAAACTATAAAACGCATGAAAAACACTCTTTATGGAGAAAGAAGACAACATAAACGCGTGTTTTGAGAGTTTTTCAAATTGTTAGGTACCAAAACAAGAAAATGTAGACAGCACCCTATTTGATGTAAAGGAATGACATTATCGGAAACGTGTCGTTTGAGTATTTTGAGCATATTAGATACCAAAACGAAAAGAAAAAAAAATGGGAAACACTATATATATATATATATATATATATATATATATATATATATATATATATATATATATATATATATATATATATATATATATATATATATATATATATATATATATATATATATATATAAAATCGAAAACGTGTCTCTTGAATGTTTTTGAGCTTCGGACATACGAAATTTTTAAAAAGCTTGCAAAACGTCCTTTATAATGAAATAGAATATTACCAAAAATGTGGGTTTTGAGTGTTTTTGAGCTTGTTATGTACGAAAACCCCAAATGCAGACAGATTAACGGATATTGCGAAACGAAAAAATATTAATAGAAAATAGTATTATAAGTGTTTTTCAACTTATGTACCAAAACACTTAAACACGTGAATATCACTCTATATGGAGAAGAAAGCATAAAAAAAAAAAAAAAAAGTGTTTTTCTACTGTTAGGTACTAAAATCTATACAGAATACCATAGATGAAAACAGAACAACATTGCCAAAAACATATATTATAAGAGTTTTTGAACATCTTAGGTAAAAGAAATACTGAAACACGTGATTAGCACATGCATTTTGGCGTTTTGATTTCTAAGAAGCTGGAAAAAATCATACGTTTTTGGTAACGTCTCCTGATAAAGGCACGTGGCTTAGCATTTTGGAACGTGAGAAGCTCAAAAGCACTCAAAAGACACAATTTTGATAATGTTTTATATATATATATATATATATATATATATATATATATATATATATATATATATATATATATATATATATATATATATATATATATATATATATATATATATATATATATATATATATATATATATATATATATATATATATATATATATATATATATATATATATATATATATATATATATATATATATATATATATATATATATATATATATATATATATATATATATATATATATATATATATATATATATATATATATATATATATATATATATATATATATATATTCTCCATGAAATTTCTTTTGCATGCATTTTAGTGTTTTGGTTCGTAAAAAGCTGTAAAACACTCAAAAGACACGTTTTTGGTAATGTTGTTTGTTTCTCCCATATAGCTTACTTTGCATGCACTTTTGGCGTTTTCGTACCTCACTATATCAAAAACACTAATAACACATGTTTTTATACCCTATATCAGGAGAGGAAACGCGATTTCCAGAAAAGTCCCTTTTGAGTATTTATTGACGTGCTAGGCACCAAAACGCTAATAAGCATGGAAAGCACCCTATAAAGGGAAAAAAAAAAAAAAAAAAAATTGCGAAAAACTTTTTGGAGTTACCGAAACGCTAAATCGCATGTAAAAAAAAAAAAACACCATGGATAAACAATAGCATTATCATAAACAAATATTTCAAGTGTTTCTGAGCTAGTTAAGTATGCATGGAGGCGCACATTCCTCACTCTTTTTCTCGACCTAAACCTTCTAAACCTTGGTTTAACACAGCATGTTCTCGTGCTAGACATGAGAGAGAGGTGGCTCACAAAAGGTACTTAAACCTTCAATCATCAGAATCTCATGCACTTTATATTTCTGCCCGGAACCATGCCAAGTCTGTTCTCCAACTAGCCAAAAACTCCTTCATTAATAGAAAGTGTCAAAACCTTTCAAGATCTAACTCCCCTCGTGACTTCTGGCATCTAGCCAAAAACATTTTCAATAACTTTGCTTCTTCTTCTTTCCCTCCTTTATTTCAACCAGATGACACCACTGCTATCACATCTATTTCTAAAGCTGAACTCTTCGCTCAAACCTTTGCTAAAAACTTTACCTTGGACGATTCTGGGCTTGTTCCTCCCTCTCCTCCACCCTCTGACTACTTCATGCTACCTATTATGATTCTTCGCAATTCTTCGGAACTGTGCCTCCGTGCTTGCACCTTGCCTAGTCAAACTCTTTCATCTCTGTCTGTCAACATCTACCTTTCCTTCTTGCTGGAAGTTTACCTACATTCAGCCTGTTCCAAAAAAGGGTGACCGTTCTAATCCCTCAAACTACCGTCCTATTGCTTTAATTTCCTGCCTATCTAAAGTTTTCGAATCTATCCTCAACAAGAAGATTTTTAAACATCTATCACTTCACAACCTTCTATCTGATCGCCAGTATGGGTTCCGTCAAGGCCGCTCTACTGTTGATCTTCTGGCTTTCCTTACTGAGTTTTGGTCATCCTCTTTTAGAGATTTTGGTGAAACTTTTGCTGTTGCCTTAGACATATCAAAAGCTTTTGATAGAGTCTGGCACAAAGCTTTGATTTCTAAACTACCCTCCTATGGCTTCTATCCTTCTTTTTGTAATTTCACCTCAAGTTTCCTTTCTGACCGTTCTATTGCTGCTGTGGTAGATGGTCACTGTTCTTCTCTTAAATCTATTAACAGTGGTGTTCCTCAGGGTTCTGTCCTGTCACCCACTCTCTTCTTATTATTCATTAATGATCTTCTAAACCAAACTTCTTGTCCTATCCACTCCTACGCTGATGATACCATCCTGCACTTTTTCACGTCTTTTCATAGACGTCCAACCCTTCAGGAGGTAAACATTTCACGCAGGGAAGCCACAGAACGCTTGACTTCTGATCTTTCTAAAATTTCTGATTGGGGCAGAGCAAACTTGGTATTGTTCAATGCCTCAAAAACTCAATTCCTCCATCTATCAACTCGACACAACCTTCCAGACAACTATACCCTCTTCTTCAATGACACTCAACTGTCCCCCTCTTCTACACTGAACATCCTCGGTTTGTCCTTTACATATAATCTGAACTGGAAACTTCACAATTCATCTCTAACTAAAACAGCTTCTATGAAGTTAGGTGTTCTGAGACGTCTCCACCAGTTTTTCTCACTCCCCCCATCTGCTAACTCTGTACAAGTGCCTTATCCGTCCATGTATGGAGTATCCTTCACATGTCTGGGGGGGTTCCACTCACACTGCTCTTCTAGACAGGGTGGAATCAAAAGCTTTTCGTTTCATCAACTCCTCTCGTCTAACTGACTGTCTTCAGCTTCTCTCTCACCGCCGCAATGTTGCATCTCTAGCTGTCTTCTACCGCTATTTTCATGCTAACTGCTCTTCTGATCTTGCTAACTGCATGACTCCCCTCCTCCCGCGGCCTCGCTGCACAAGACTTTCTTCTTTCTCTCACCCCTATTCTGTCCACCTCTCTAACGCGAGAGTTAACCAGTATTCTCAATCATTCATCCCTTTCTCTGGTAAACTCTGGAATTCCCTGCCTGCTTCTGTATTTTCACCTTCCACCTTAGGTACGAGATCGCTAAAACGCATGAATAACACTCTATATGGATAATGGGAACAACATTACCAAAAATGTGCGTTTTGAGTGTTTTCACATTGTTATGTATCAAAACGCCAAAATGCATGTAAAGCACCCTATTTGGGGAAAGGAAACGAGATTCCAGAAACGTGTCTAATAAGTGTTCTTCAGCGTGTTAGGCACGAAAACGCTTAAAAGCATACAAATCGTCCGATATGGGAATACAAAACAACATTAAGAAAACGTTTCTTTTGAGTGTTTTTGAAATTTTTACATGCCAAAACGATAAAACGCATGAAAAACACCCTGTATGGAGAAACAGAATAACATTACCCAAAACAAGAATTTTAAGTGTTTTGTAAGCTTGTTACGTAAAAAAACGTATAAATGAAACCAAAGTACCCTATATGTGAAAAACGAAAAGACATTATGAGAAACGTGTATTATGAGTGTTTTTGACCTTAGTATCAAAAGAGTAAAACGCATGAATAACACTCTATATGGAGGAACAGAACATTGCCAAAAAACGCGCATTTTGAGTGTTCTGACATTGTTAGGTACCAAAAAGCCAAAATGCATGCAAAGACACATATATAGAGATATAAAACGACATTAAGAGAAACGTGTCTTTTGAGTGTTTTTGTGCGTGTTAGGCACCAAAACACCCAATATGAAAACAATATGAAATAATGAAAGCACCCAATATGAAAACAGAAAATAACATTACCAAAAATATGTGTTTTGGATATTGCACTTTTTTTGGATATGGCACTCTATATGATGAAATAAATGTGTATTTTCAGTGTATTTCACATTATTAGGTACAAAAATGCCTTAATCCATGCAAAATAGGAGGAAAATAGAAGGACATTTCCAGAAACGTGTCTTCTCAGTATTTATAAGCGTGTTTAGGCACCAAAATCCTAAAAGGCATGGAAAGCACCTTTATGGAAAAACAAAACATTACCAAAAACGTGTCTTTTCAGTGTTTTTGAACTATTTACGCACCAAAATGCTAAAATGCATAAAAAGCAGGCTTTACGAACAAACAGAATAACTTTAACGAAAACGCGTGTTTTGATTGCTTTTGTGGTTATTAACTACAAAAACGCCAAAAAACATGCAAAGCACCTTATATGTGGAAATGAATAACACTCTTTTTAGAGAAACAAAACATTACCAAAAAACGGGTTTTTTTTCAGAGTTTTTCACCTTGTTAGGTACCGAAACGCCAAAATGTATGTAATGCATCATATATGGGGAAACAAAAAGATATTGCGAGAAACGTCTCTTATGAGTGTTTTTGAGATTCATCGGTACCGAAACGCTAAAACTCATGAGTAACACTTTATATGAAGAAACAGTAAAACATTACTAAAAAGTATTGCTTTTTATATTATTAGATACCAAAACACCCAAATGCATGCAAAGCCGATTAATTGAGGAAAAAAAAAAACTTACCATAAACTTGACTTTTGTGTTTTTCAGCGTGTTAGGCACGAAAATCCTAAATAGCATGAAAGCACCGTATATGGGAATACAAGAAAACATTACCAAAAGTATGACTCTGTTCTTAAACTTCTTACGTACCAAAACGTTAAAACGCATGCAAAACACCTTATATAGAGAAACAATACAATTACCAAAAACATGTATTTTTTTTTTTTTTTGAGCTTATTATGTACAAAATCGCCTATCATCAAGCAAAGCACCCTGTACATGGAAATAAAAGGATATTACTAGAAACGTTTATTTGAGTTTTTTTTTTTTCACTTTCTTAAGTACCAAATCACTAAAACGCTTCAGTTGCACTCTGAAGAAAAAGAACAACCTTACCAAAAAACGTGTACTTTTACATTGCTAATTACCAAAACGCCAACTTGCATGAAAAGCCACCTATATGGGAAAACGAAGCAACATCACTAGAAACTTGTCTTTTGATATTTTTTGAGCGTGTTAAGCACCAAATCAGTAAAAGGCAACGAAATCACCCTATAGGGGAATACAAAACAAGTTTACTAAAAACGTGTCTTTAAAATGTTTTTTTTTTTTGGTTCTTACGTACTAAAACGCCAAAATACATGCAAACCCCTTGGTAGGTACCAAAAAAACAAAAGCATACAAAAGAGCCTATATGAAGAAATGAAAGGACATTACAAAAAAACGTGTATTATGAGTATTTATGAGTATCTTAGGTACCAAAACGCTAAAATGAATGAGTAGCACACTATATGGAGAAAGAAAACCATTACCAAAAACGTGTAATTTGAATGTTTTTCGCATTGTTAGATAGCAAAACACCATAATGCTTGCTCGCTATACGAGGAAATTAAACGACAATATCGGATTTTTTTTTTTTTTTTTTTTAGCGTGTTAGGCACGAAAATGCTAAATAGCATGGAAAGCACCTTATATGGGAATGCAAAATAACATTACTAAAAACATGTCTTTTAAGTGCTTTTAATTTTTTACGTTCCAAAACGCTAAAATGCGTGCAACAAACACGAATAACCTTAACAAACAATAACCTTACCAAAAACGTGTATTTTGAGTGTTTTTCAATTTGTTACATACAAAACTTCAAAATGCATGTAAAGCACCCTGTATGAGGAAACAATAGGACATTACGAGAAACGTACATTATAATGCACGTTTCTCGTAATGTCCTATTGTTTTAATGTCCTAAGTGTTTTAAGTTTCTTAGGTACCAAAACATTAAACCGCTTGAATAGCACTCTTAATGGAGAAACAGAACTTCACCAAAAACGTGTTTTGAGTGTTTTTTTTTTTTTTCCTGTTATGTACCAAAACGTCAAAATACATACGAAGCATCCTATATGGGGAAACGAAAAGACATAACGAGAAACAAGTTTTATTACTAATTTTGAGCTTCTTAGGCACCAAAACGCTAAAACGCATGAATAACACTCTATAGAGAGAAAAAGAACAATATTAGCTAAAACGTTTATTTTGAGTGTTTTTTCACATTATGTAGCAAAACATCATAATGTATGGAAAGATCCCTATATGAAGAAGCGAAACGACATTACTGGAAACGTGTCTATTGAGTGTTTATTTGAGTTAGGCATCAAAATGCTGAAAACCATTGAACGCACCCTATTTGGCAATATAAAATAACATTACCAAAAAAAAGTATCTTTTGAGTGTTTTCGACCTTATGTCCGAAAACGCTGAAACGTATGCAAAAAACCCTTTATGGAGAAACAGAATAACATTTCCAAAAACTTGTATTTTGAGTTTTATTTTTGTGCTAGTTAAATACAGAAAAATGGCAAAATGCAGGCAAAGCACCCTATATGGGGAAAGGAAAGGACTACGAGAAAAGTGTATTATGAGAGATTTTAAGCTTTTTAGGTACCATGACGCAAAAACACGTGTATAGCACTTTATATGGAAAAACAACTATATCAAAAACTTTTACTAACTTTTTCACATTGTTAAGTACCAAAAGACAAAATGCATTGAAAGCACCCTTTATCGGGAAATGAAACGACATTATCATAAGTAGTTGTAAAATTGTCACCAGTCCCCATTCGCAATTTGGCATGCTGTCAGAGTCGCCCCAGGGGGGGATCCCCCCACCCTAGAGGCGACTCTGACGGCATGCCAAATTGCGAATGTGGACTCTGGCGGAAATTTTCCGGAGACCTCAGTGGCAGTCCATTTCGGGATGGAGACCCTGGCTGTAAATTAGTGGGGGTTGGGGGGGGATGGGGGGGGATTCACGACGGCGTCACCAGGGGGGACATGTTAAGGGGGAGGGGGACGGCGATGGCGACACTGACGGAGAGGTGGGGGCGTGTGTCCTTATTCTTCGGCGGCGATGGAATAACTAAATGAATCAATGATGGTGGGTGGAAAATCATTGAATGGAAAAGGGGGTGGGGGGGGTGGGGGGGGGACTGAACACATCAGACAGACAGACGGCTGGGATCGCTGACGGCTAGACGTGGAGGTCGCCATCACAAATGCAGTTTAGGGGACTCTAACAGCACGCCATGGAAGTCGCCCTTTCACTCGCGTGAATCCTAGAGGGGTAGGATGGCTTGAGTCTTGCCATCGCGTGTTCCCTCCGACATCTCAGTACATTCCAAGGTCGTCGCCACTGGATGGTCAAGGTTGAGCGGAAGGGAATGGGGTGGGTGGGGAGGCCTGAACGCGTCAGGAAAGTGGGTAGCGACGGCGCCGTGCGGTCGCCATGTGCACGCGCAGGTCCTGGACGTCCTGGGTGGTGAGTCTTGCCATCAAGTTTTCCTTCCAACATCTCAGTACATTCCCTATGGTCAAGTTCGCCGCGACTACCCCACGCGGTTCCGTTACCTGCCATCCCTTTACCTGGACGAAGCATCTGTGATGGCTGGAGCGGGTGGCTGTCACCTTCACTTTCACCGACCGCCGGCGGTGTGGGTGATTTCACTGACGTAATACTTATGACGGATGGTCACATTATTATTGTTATTATTATTATTTTTATTATTATTATTATTATCATTATTATTAGAAAGGTTATGCAGAGTCGATGGGGCATTTTATTTTTATTAGGGCAAATACAGCTCATTGATTTATTAGGGGAAATATATCTCATTCATTCAAAACATTTGCGAATTGAAGGCAAAGAGATCATCGTCATCGCTGTCAATGACGGGCGTAGTTTTAATAACTCTAGGAATCAGCTTCTTATGAGGGGCGGGTGGAGCAATGGGGAGTTTTGGTGTGCTGACATCCTCTGGCGTGTTAGGGGGCATATTTATTTTTTTTTTTGTTTTCCTGTGACTTCTTCTTCACCTCCTGACCCTCATTGCTGCCTACTGCCGACTCATCTGACCGCCGCGGCTGTGTTTCGGCGGGGGGCGGCATCAGCAACTCCTGAGGTAGCGGCATCGACTGCTGCGGTTGTGGCTGCTGCTGCAACTGCTGCGACTCCTGTCCTGATGGAGCATCAGGAGGTGGACTGGCCGGCAGTGGCGACATGTCGTCATCGCTAAAGATCAATTTCTTCTTTGCAGGTTCTGACATTCTCTCCACATTGACATCCTCATGGTCGGCACAGCTTCGCTTACCCCCAACATCGCCCAGATAGATATCAAAGCGGAAAGAGATACGTTCTGTAACAGACAAAAAAAAAAAAAAAAACGATGAGAACAATGGAAAAGTTTTTATTTTCCCCTCCCCCTCCCCCTCTTCTTATTCATTGGCAAAAGAACGTTAACGTAATTTACTATGGCGAAGATGCGAGATGGTATGCAAGGCAATGGTGTACTCACCCGCAGTTCTCAAGATGAAATGCTTGTCAGCTTGCTCCATTCTTGGAGATGAGGCTTCGACGTCCGACTGGGTTGAGAGGCGATGGCGAAGCGACGCTTATCCGTCAGCAATTACCCCATATTGACCCCTTTCCCACACCCCGCCCCTTTCCCACCCCCCATCTACCTTATTACTGCTTTACAGATGTTATGACATCTCGCTCGGTTGCCGGCCGGGCAAAACTGCAGCATAAAATGCCGCATGCAATGCGGCATTTTATGAAATATTATGTAAGCCATACGAGTAATTTTTTTGTCATTATATAGATATTGATGCTTTTTGAAGGTGGCGTGAATAATGCACATTGCACGTTTTAATGTATGCCAACTCAATAGAAGGCAAAAGAACATGCAATAAATGCCACACACGAGGGAATTCAACCCCTGAAGTCGATAATTTAATGTGCTAATTTTCATATGTGGACAAGTTTGCATAAAATGATGTAAGACGGCGGAATTGTATTTAGGGTGTAAGTTATAGCTATCGTAATAGTCTATGGTCTGACTTTGAAAATTAAGATAAACAGTAATCCAGTGACCCATGGTCTTTGAGTCACTCAATGTATTTAGAATGAAAACGCATGGCTTCGCCTGTTTTCTGGCAAGATTTATCAGCTCTGTCACACGGCGACGGTCGTGACAGCCTAAAAAATAAACTCGATCGCCCAAGATGCCTGCTAGACCACCTTGTATTTCACGTGCATTCATGACGGCTTATGCGCGGACAATGCAGCGAACGTGACGATAATGATCAATTTCTATGACACCAGTAGTGTCGGCGAAAAACATGATGACGCGGTTGTGATTACATCCCTTAGCAAAAGACAGATTAATTCTTAGATTTCCTGATTTATCCAGAGGGATGGCATTGTGTACGTCCTCTGTCACAAAGTTAAAGAAACATACTGTCCGATCTTTCTTAAAAGCATCAAATGTTAGGGAATTACGCGTGTCCAATCCTAGTAACTCAAGGGTCATGTAAAAGAATTTTGACGAGTGGTGCGGGAAAGAGCTGCGAACGTTATAAATGGTCGCCTCGTTCACGGTGATATGTACATGTGACAGATCGGCGTGATGAAAATATAAACCATTCTTATCAATTACGCCTTGTAAGCTGTCCATATCAACTATTGCCATGGTCAAATTTTGAAGTATGATTTGCGCGAAAGGTAATTCGGCAATCAAAGATGTCTGATTGCGGCTAATACATACGTCTTATTGAGTGTTCTATTGAAAGTGTATTGCATTGGATTTAGAGTCAAGGAGTTATTTAACGATTCTAAGGCGGGTGGATGCGGCTTGACGCGGTCAACCCATAACTTAGCCATCTCGAGCTTAAATTTGAAACTGCTGGCGTCTTGGTGTGAATTAAGAATCCATGTTTTGTTAGCCAATTCTAATCGAATTCTCACATCGACAGAGTCAAGCAGATAAGTGTCCAGACTTGATATATCCGAAAACAAAGGCGCAGTCATCGAAATGCCGTGCGTTTTACAATCTTTTATCATTTGTTTCTCGTCTTTATTACCCCCCCGTGAAATAGTCTTCATCAAATTTATTGATTATGCCTTTTGATCCATCATAATCACGGTGGTAGAAGGCGACGCGACCAATAGAGTCAATTTTATGCTGAGGGATTGTTGTAATCATTTTAATGAAGGCGTGATAGTTGAGCAAAGAGGATGACTCCACAAGCTGTTCATTAAAATAACAAGCGCATGACTTAAATATCGTATTATTCAAAGCATTACTAAAAACGACGTGATCATCATCGTCTAGTGGCGCGCCGTCCGCCTTCACCATGCTAACTCGCAATTCTAGAGACAGCGTTGATAGATCCAAAAATTGTCCTGGAATACCAGGCAGTTTAAATTCAATGTAAGGATCGTTAATCCCCGCATGATTATTAGCATTAGCGTCTAAATTAATGGGCAATACGTCCAACTTTCCCCTCGCAGCGACTGACGATTCGATGGTATGCAGGCGATTCACCCGCGGGAAATTCTCACTCACGGTCATCAGATAATTGCTCAGGGGGGTGGAGGTCGCTCCACCCTGCACATCCAGCCTGTAATGAGTCATCTTCACGACTAAGCTAAATATTGAAGATATCTGCTTTATAGCAAGTCTTTCTTTTCAGTTACCCGGTTGGTTGTTTTCTCTTCTTTTTTTTCCGATTCCAACTTTCCTCTTTTTTATTACTCGTCCACCTCGAACTATCCTTTCACCCACGCCCTTCACGGCAGCAACACCTCTATTTCTTAATGATTCGCGAAGTTGTTTCCCCTCTAAAACATCTGTTAATAAACCTTTTCCCATTTGGAGCGCTTCGGGTGCCACAGTGCGCATGAGAAAGGGAATTGCTCTTGTAGCAAAGCCACTCAAAACGGAAAATAGACCGCCACCTCTTCTTGAATGGGGTGGAATAAAAACCCGGATGTCGCCTTTGCTTTGCGTAAAAAGCAAGTCATATTCCGCTCGAGTGGGAGGTGTGAACGCTCTCGTCATGATGGACGCCACGTCATGAATAAGACGCCGGGCATAATCACCGGCTATTTATTTCTGTCTGATATGCAGTAAGAGTGTAATCGATTTACCCCTCCCAAAGTGAATAGGTCGACCAACTTGATCCGCGAGTTGAATCGCAATCGAATCGATAATAGTTTTACTGAGCGATTTATACTCAGTCTGATGGAAATCTTTACTGCCGGCGGATTCCATGCTAATGACTTCTAATAAGTTGACATGCTGACCGCCATATATCGTCGGTGATACACAGTCCGCGTAAAATAGTGCGAAATCTATCCCCCCATCCATTTGAGGCGGGAAAGGGGCGGGAATGAAGGGGGAGTCATTTTCAGCGTATGAGCTGTATAAATTATACTTGGTGTAATAATCAAAGCCCAAGATTTGAGCCATCCTGGATCTAAATTTCGCAGTTAAGTAGCAGAAATGGCCATTGTTGTCGCACTGTGGGGCATTCCGAAGGACGTGCTCCACCCTTCGCGTTTTTTTCATTATAGTTAAGAAATTGATCGCCCTCAAAATACCGGTCATACTCAGTCTTCATATTGCTTTTTAATTCTGCGGCCAATTCGATATTAATGACGTCAACCATATACCCAGTATCACCCACCTCCGTGCTCGTTCGAGGTGTGTATGTATGGAATTTATACATGCGTGTTTCATCGGCGTGGGCTGTGGCCCAAATTTCAATCCTGCAAGCATAATCACCCGCCGCTAGACTAGACCCAAGAACTGTTTTGGATAAAAGCAGTTTATCAGACCTACTTCATATTCCTTATTTGGATCAAGATGGATGGGTGGAGTGATTCTATTTTCAAAGCGATGGGGCTGGTTAAGGGGGTAGAGGTCGGTGTTGCCCAGACTCGTCAAATACAGATACGAGTAAAGCTCCGCTCCCGCCATGATCAAAATAAATAATAACGACCATCCCAATTAAGGAATACATTTAAACTCGATTCGTCGAACACACATCAACTTTATTTTAAAAATTTACATGATATAGTTATTCAGACTTCCTCACCAGAATAGTTTCAACTCCAAAAGGTTGAAGTCGCTGCGCCAGCCCTTCCACCATAGGCAGGTAATTATTCGTCCACTCATCCTGGCAGCGGCCTCTACATCCCAGTCCTTCCGGGATAATAATTTTCTCTACTTCAGCGTTCGCCATGGCTAGCAGGGCAATCTTTTTCAGGCAATTCTGGAAGTGTTGACGTCTGTTCACGCTTGTATCCATCTTGAGTCCTTCCACGTGAGGCAAATCCTTCGACGTCGCAATTGCCTGTCGCGCCTTCTCGTTACCCTCGACGGCCTCGCCCCAACCATACTGAGTCACACAGGCCACCAGGTGAGGGAGATTTACGCTTCCTGTGGGAGGCGTGTGGATAATGATACATCGTGGTTCATCTCTCGTGTCCACCATGGCCCGATGAAGCGTTTTGAGGTCCTGCACAATCCCGCACGGTTTGGTGGAGACTGCATTTACCGCGTAAGCAATATAACAGCGATGATCGCGGAAGGCGCCATCGGTCAGCTTGCCCTCGACCACCTTCATCTTGACGAGTAATTGGAGGGTAGATCCGCACGTCGAACCCTCTGTGAGGGGAGTGAGGGGGAAATGTGACATCGTGGACCTTTATTCGCACGTATTGGTCGATATTACACCTCTTGCGTAGTATAATTTATTCATTCAAATTGAAGCAGGTGTTATTTTTTTTTTTTTTTCCTTTGTTGGTGGGAAGGGATGGAGGGCGGGGAACATATTATTTATTAGGGGATGTGGGTGATGGGGGCGAACCTTTTTTTGACCATAACCCTTATCAATTATCCATTCATGGGTCTGCACCCCTGACGCGCCTAACACGTGCTCTCATGTGTTATTGATTTACTTACTCGTTTACAGAGTAAGACGGGGGCCTTTTCATTTTAATATGCTTCCCAGATGTTACCAATCCCGCCGCCTATCAGTTTACTTCGTTGAGTCGTATTTCTGATGGCATCCGCGGGAAGTTGTGCCAAGCGAAGTAGCAGTGATAATAATGGACGCTTATCGGCTGAAAGTCTTTTCGCGTTCCCCTTTCCGTGCATGGCTGAGTACTCGTATGAGATCAAACACTCTTATCCCCGAAAATGGTGGAAGTAAGTTACCGCGATCATCCCATGAAATCCCAGGTTTACCCTCCAATAATTTCAAGAGAGATAAACCATATTCTCTAAAGGAAGGTGTAACAGCAACTCGAATTAAATCATCCAAGGGCGGATTGACAGGCGCACGTGGCGGCAGTACCGCGGTGGAGGTGTCGGTGGCGGCGGTGGCTGGCAGTGGAAGTGTTTTTTTTTTTTTTTTTTCTTGACTTGTTTTGACGTGAATCGGTGCTGAGTTGCGCCGTCGGCCGGTTTAAACTTACACCTCTCGGCAACTGAGACAGGAACTAAACAATATTCTCTCATCTCTGTAGTAAACTTGTTATTGCCGACGCGGCTATCGGGAGTAACGCGGCCAATATGCTACCACCTCGTTTGGAGATTAGAATGGCTTTCTTCTTGTACACGGGCGTCTTCTTCAAGGCTACATTGCGAATATCACTCTTGAATTTTTTCAGGCAGTTAATGATGGTATCGTCGTCCGTCAGGAGTTTCTTCTAAAAGTTGGCGAATATTTCCAAGATGCAATTGACTTTGCACTTATTCAAACTCTGCAAGACCTGCTTCCGCAATTTAGGGGTGATGTGCGAGAGGAGGAAAACCAAATCCTTGTACTTCAATATCAATGGTTTTTCCTCATCCATATCTTACTATCTTACTTACATATACTTACATATCGTCCGCATCTATCCAGCTGTCAAATTTATCTGGATATCCATGCTAGCGGATGAAGTACTTTCTCTTACCTCGCTCGACCTTCGATCGTAATATATCGACCTGGTAATGTGTCGGAAGAGAGGACTTGATTAATTCTTCCCTATAGAAAGCGCCGGTCACGTCCTCCCCCACCAAATCCCTTATGTAATAAATAGGGATTTTATGTGAGTAATCCACATGACTTATCTTGAAAAGCTCCTCGGTATTGTTGACAGCATAACCCTTATTGAATTTGAATTGCGTTCGGGAAGCACGTTCCAAGCGTACAATGTCCCCACGTCTAATTTATGACTGACGACTTTCTTTCCTCTTGGTCGATTTAAATACATTCGTTTTAATTGCATCCTGACTTGTGACAGCTCGCGGAAGCGGTGAACCTGGGCCGGTGTTTGGTTATCACCCAAACCGCGGTGTGGGGTGTGATTGTACGTGTTTATTAGGGTGGGCAAGACGTCAGTGTATTGTTCTGCGTGAGATATTTATATATTTTTGCCTTTATGGTTCGGATGACCCTTTCTGCCAAACTCGCCTTTGTTTCGCGCGAGTAATTGGAATACAAGGTAATACCTTTCAAAGTTAGATATTTTTTCACTGCTTGATTATAAAATTCGGATCCCTGATCGGTAAAAAGACGCGACACGCCTGTAAAACTCTCCGACTCTAAAACTTTTTTCAGCACTTGCAGGCTACTGCGTCCGGATTTGCTTGTCAGCGTTGCCACTTTCAAGCACCTGCTGAAAACGTCCAGGCAAAACATAATGTATCGGATGCTGCCATTGTGTCTGTGCAGCTTCGTAAAATCTGCCAAATCGCAAGTTAAAATGACAGACGGTTTAGGAGCGAGAATTTTTCGTCGCGGAAAACGTTTCAGTGTCGGCTTGTGAAGCGTATAAGTGTGGTTGCCCCGCAGAAATGCCCTCACATCACGGAGTGATGTGAGGGCATCCCTTTTCTTCCCTTTTCTTCCCTTTTTCTTCCCTTTTCTTCCCCTCTCTGTAGAGTGCTTGCACAGCTCCTAAGGCCGCAGGATTTGTCATATTCCGGTAAAGTTCGTCCAAAACGGCGTTCATAGCAGATAGACTTTCTCACAGGGCGGCTCATCCACAATATTCGTGCGCAGTTGAATTTCTTCGGGTGCGTTTCGGGATAAATCGCACAACAAATAACCGTGATCTCGTCTAAGCACGACATTTTTATAGATTTCCACAAAGTGTTTGGCGCGCTCCTTTCCATAAAGTTGCCTGCCCAGACATTCAATTTGATATATATCTCTGTTTTTCATAAGAATGTAATGTGAGGCATTTAAAGTTATCGTTCTAGCATACTTTCCGAGGGAAAAGACATTCTGCGCTATCATTTTAACTGACAAATTTTTATGTCTCCTTTTGGTAAAGGCCTCTGCTATCGTTTGAGAACTGCCAGCCATAACGAAATTGTCATCTAATATTAAGAGTGTGTGCGTTTGCGGGTCGGCATATGGATTGTCATCATCCATCATGGAATCAATAATTTTCTCATGCACTTCGACCTTATCTTGAAAAGGAGAATTCTGCTGCAGCGAATGCGATGAGACGCCACAAATGATAATTCTGTTAAATCCATTCTGATATTTCTCTATAATTTTATTGCAGAGGTGTGTTTTGCCGGAATTTGTATAACCTGCAATAATTATGCGTGCAGGATATCTGAAGAGATTCAGCATCTCTTCGCTAAATGTCTTGTCCATGTTAAGCTCAGAGGGGTACTAAAAGACGCTACGATATGTTTATAGTATTTATTGCTTAACCTTTATTTACATGGTCATGTAGGTAACAGCATCACTAGCCTCCCAGCTGCATCCTCATCCCTGCCTTCTAATTATGACGTGGATCTCCCCCGACTCACACCTCTTCCTCAACATCCTCTTCCCCCTCCTTAACCTAAGTACAAATGTTCTTACATTACCTCCTCTTCCTCCACCTCCTCCTCCTCATCTCCCTTATCCCACGTGGACAGTACAAATGTTCTTACATTACATGAACAATCCCCCTCATTCCCCTCCTTAACCACGTGCTCAAAACAAATGTTCTTACATTACATGAATGGCAGCTGCTAACTGCCGTGGCCTCTCTCCATCCCTTAATTATGACGTGAATAATGTCATGGAAGGTCCCTCCCGATCACGTCACAACCCACTCATTAACCCATCCTCCGCCTCCTCCTCTTCCTTAGCCTACGTGGTCAGTGCAAATGTTTTTTTTACATTACATGAAGGGCAGCTGCTAGCAGTGGCGTCCTCTCTTTCTCTACCCCTTAATTATGATGTGAATAATGTCGCGGAAAGTCTCTCCCGATCATGCCACAGTCCACTCATTATCCCATCCTCCCCCTCCTCCGCCTCCTCCTCCTCCTCCGCCTCCTCCTCCTCCTCCTCCTCTTCCTCATCCACCTCCACCTCCTCCTCCTCCTACCCCTCCTCCACATCCGCCGCCGCCTCCTCATCCATCTCATTCTCCACATCTCTTTCCCGCTGATCATTGTCGGGGTGATAATACGCCCTTGAGGTATAGCCATCGACGTGAAAGCGCTTGTCGTCAAAATGTGACAACGTACGCTTTCACATGCGAGTGGTACAAATTTGTCCTTTCACATTCCTGATATTATAGCAATCCACCATCCCACATGCGACATTATTAAGTGTTTCCCTATACTGCTCATGCAATATATTTTGCTGAAGGTGAGTTGGAATGCCTTTACCTCGAGATACTTGCTTGTCATCTTCCAACAGCAGCGAATACATCTTTGGCTTTAATATAATCGCCTCTTTGATGAGCGTGGATCCGGTTTCAGATTTCAGCAAGCCTAGTTGACCCTTCTGCTCCCCATTAAAACACGGGTGATCTGAAGCAAAGTTACTGGTGTCGAGAAAATTTGCCATGGGTCCATGTTTCAGTTCATCATTTAAGTTTGTAGGTATGTGTAGACTGAATATGAAACTGTCAGTATCTTCATAAGCCAATTTAGCTCTCTCCCCATAATTAGCTTTGATGACACGATACCAAAAGTTGTACATGTACTTCTTTACCACTTCTAAAATATGGTATCCAAAGTAATTTGGCTGCCTGATTTTAATCGTATTCTTACTGTTGACACATATGACTCGGTCCTCGCCTAATTGGTGTACCCTTTTAAAGGATGGATTTCTTGCATACTTCAGGACAGACTTTCTTTTTGTCACTAATTTCTGTTGGAGTCCATACTTCACTTCAGATAACATGGATCTGCCATAAACTGCGTTTGGCATCACTTTGCAAATGCGATTTTTAATGGTGCACGTCTCATTTTTACGCTGAGTGACGTTCCGTTCTATGAAAGGTTTCAGGTATGGAGCCTGTCTGAAGCTATATATAGCATGGACACATTGTATTTCCAGTTCAAGTGAGAGTAAAAGTTGCAGCAATTCCAGACAATTGGCTTTCCTCTCCCTTCACTGACCATCCTGGTGAACTAGCTTACAACTTTGCTATCCTCCATGACCTAGAGCAATTGGTGCAACACCCTACTCGTATTCCTGACCGTCTTGGAGATACGCCCAACATTCATGACCTTTTCCTGACCTCTAATCCTTCTGCTTATACTGTCACCCTTTCTACTCCGTTGGGCTCCTCCGATCACAATCTCATATCTTTATCTTGTCCTATCACTCCAATCCCTCCTCAGGATCCCCCTAAGTGAAGGTGCCTCTGGCGTTTTGCCTCTGCTAGTTGGAGGGACCTGAGGAGGTATTTTGCTGATTTTCCTTGGAATGACTACTGCTTCCGTGTCCGAGACCCGTCTTTGTATGCTGAGCGCATAACAGAGGTGATAGTGTCTGGCATGGAGGCATACATTCCTCACTCTTTTTCTCGTCCTAAACCTTCTAAACTTTGGTTTAACATAGCTTGTTCTCGTGCTATACATGATAGAGAGGTGGCCCACAAAAGGTACTTAAGCCTTCCATCACCAGAATCTCATGCACTTTATATTTCTGCCCGGAACCATGCCAAGTCTGTTCTCCAACTAACCAAAAACTCCTTCATTAACAAAAAATGTCAAAACCTTCCAAGATCTAACTCCCCTCGTGATTTCTGGCATCTAGCCAAAAATATCTCCAATAACTTTGCTTCTTCTTCTTTCGCTCCTCTATTTCAACCAGATGGCACCACTGCTATCACATCTATTTCTAAAGCTGAACTCTTTGCTCAGACCTTTGCTAAAAACTCTACCTTGGACGATTCTTGGCTTGTTCCTCCCTCTCCTCCACCCTCTGACTACTTCATGCCACCTATTAAAATTCTTCGCAATGATGTTTTCCATGCCCTCGCTGGCCTAAACCCTCGGAAGGCTTATGGACCTGATGGGGTCCCTCCTATTGTTCTCCGAAACTGTGCCTCCGTGCTTGCACCTTGCCTAGTCAAACTCTTTCAGCTCTGTCTGTCAACATTTCTTTCCTTCTTGCTGGAAGTTTGCCTACATTCAACCTGTTCCTAAAAAGGGTGACCGTTCTAATCCCTCAAACTACCGTCCTATTGCTTTAATTTCCTGCCTATCTAAAGTTTTTGAATCTATCCTCAACAGGAAGATTCTTAAACATCTATCACTTCACAACCTTCTATCTGATCGCCAGTATGGGTTCCGTCAAGGCCGCTCTATTGGTGATCTTCTGGCTTTCCTTACTGAGTCTTGGTCATCCTCTCTCTATTAGAGATTTTGGTGAAACGTTTGCTGTTGCTTTGGACATATCAAAAGCTTTTGATAGAGTCTGGCACAAAGCTTTGATTTCCAAACTACCCTCCTACGGTTTCTATCCTTCTCTCTGTAACTTCATCTCAAGTTTCCTTTCTGACCGTTCTATTGCTGCTGTGGTAGACGGTCACTGTTCTTCTCCTAAATCTATTAACAGTGGTGTTCCTCAGGATTCTGTCCTGTCACCCACTCTCTTCTTATTATTCATTAATGATCTTCTAAACCAAACTTCTTGTCCTATCCACTCCTACGCTGATGATACCACCCTGCACTTTTCCACGTCTTTTCATAGACGTCCAACCCTTCAGGAGGTAAACATATCACGCAGGGAAGCCACAGAACGCCTGACTTCTGATCTTTCTAAAATTTCTGATTGGGGCAGAGCAAACTTGGTATTGTTCAATGCCTCAAAAACTCAATTCCTCCATCTATCAACTCGACACAACCTTCCAGACAACTATCCCCTCTTCTTCAATGACACTCAACTGTCCCCCTCTTCTACACTGAACATCCTCGGTCTGTCCTTTTCTTATAATCTGAACTGGAAACTTCACATCTCATCTCTAGCTAAAACAGCTTCTATGAAGTTAGGTGTTCTGAGACGTCTCCGCCAGTTTTTCTCACTCCCCCCATCTGCTAACTCTATACAAGGGCCTTATCCGTCCATGTATGGAGTATGCTTCACATGTCTGGGGGGGTTCCACTCATACTGCTCTTCTAGACAGGGTGGAATCAAAAGCTTTTCGTCTCATCAACTCCTCTCCTCTAACTGACTGTCTTCAGCCTCTCTCTCACCGCCGCAATGTTGCATATCTAGCTATCTTCTACCGCCATTTTCATGCTAACTGCTCTTCTGATCTTACTAACTGCATGCCTCCCCTCCTTCCGCGGCCTCGCTGCACAAGACTTTCTTCTTTCTCTCACCCCTATTCTGTCCACCTCTCTAACGCAAGAGTTAACCAGTATTCTCAATCATTCATCCCTTTCTCTGGTAAACTCTGGAACTCCCTGCCTGCTTCTGTATTTCCACCTTCCTATGACTTGAATTCCTTCAGGAGGGAGGTTTCAAGACACTTATCCATCAATTTTTGACCACTGCTTTGACCCTTTTATGGGACTGGCATTTCAGTGGGCATTTTTTTTGTTGGATTTTTGTTGCCCTTGGCCAGTGTCCTTCCTACATAAAAAAAAAAAAAAGACTGATGAGATGATCTTTCAGTCCCTTATGACTGGCCACGAGTTTATGATTTTTCCTCCCCAGCTTACGACCCTCATCTTCTAACAGTCTTTTACTGTACGGCGAGATGTCATCTTCTGTAATAGTCATGTGTGCGAGGCACAGAGGGAACTCGTCCGTGATCCGAGCCACGTCGGGGGAAACGTCACAGCTGTCCAAATACAGCCAGTAACCGACGTCGCCATCTGTCGCATGATTCTGGATACCAACTTAAAAAAAATCATCCATCTCTGACTGAGAAAGTTTTTTGATGTCACCCATAGGTAGGAGAGAAAACATAACGCTTGCATATAATGAATTATAGTCCAGATAGAACACATAGGTGCCGGGTCCACTGTCGGGTTCGTGGTTTGAATGCAGGTGTGGTCTGACGCAAGTTACAAAGCCTCCTCGTACATTTCTTTTGATCAGGTGATACATGTTAGGGTCGTAAGGTGGATCAAGTTGAACGCCTGTCGACTTTAAAAAAGTGCCATAAGCATAAGAAGACAGTGACATGTAATGTGCCACGTCCAGTCCATAAAATTCATGCAGGTATGATCTATGTTTGAGATATGTGTCGGCTAATAACCCCACATCAATCTCACAATACAGTCTTATGTAATCGCCTAAAGTGCGACACCATGTCATACTCCACACGCTTTGAGCGTGTTCATATTCTCCAGGTGGGAGAGCCAGACACCCTTGAGCGTGTCATAAAATGCTTCGCGAGGTGGCAATTGTCGATCTTCTAAGCGGTCAAGGTCGGTGATGTACTCATAACAAAGAAACGCCTTACATCCTCGGGGAGGTAATTCACCATTTCCTGGGCGTAACGCATGTTATAGCCCGCCTGCACGTGACTCTGAGCGAGATGACCGAGGCCGGCATTCATAATGGAAAGCGTGTCCTGAAACTGCAATTCCTTAATCCTTACTTTCAATAAATGCGATTCTGACTTGGCAAGGATGTCCACGTGCGACTCTGGCAGCTGAAGGTCTTTTATGATTAAGGAGACGTCAAAGCTCATATTATGTGCCAAAGTGATGAGATATTTCCTCATGTCACGACACTGGAGGTTGCATCGCGTGCACAATGCCCCCTTGTAATTATTTTGTGGTAATGAGTGGTCGTGATGTTTATGAGGTGGGGTTTTCACATTAAAGGGTTCATGGCGGAGCTTGCAGTGACGCTGACGTTTGAAGTGGACTTCATCCTTCGCAGACATGCTAATAGGATAACTAACTACACTTTCCTTGATGATTCGCCAAGCTTCGGATAGGCTATCAATGAAATTATTCATGGGATCTTCGCCGAAATAACTTCTCTTTTCCACGACATCTCCATGCCTATTGATGATGAGATACGAGTAACCAATTGGGTCATGTTCAGCTGTCACACTCCTATTCTCCTTAGGTTTTATCATAGTTTCAAAATCAAAAAATGCTAAGTAGACAGGTTGATAGGTGTAGGCAAAATTTTTGAATTTTACTTTTTCGCCATCACCTGGAAAGAGAAGAGTTTGAGTGAAGTCGCAGTGACACTCGTGATCGCTCAAACTGACAGACTTGGGAACTGAGCTGAAACATATTTTGCAAAACTGATAACCCTCTGGGGTGGGACAGCTTCTCGTCAATTTCCGGTGCAGCTTCTCCACGTCTTTAATGAGCATCATATGTCTTCCACCTAGTAAAAGGAGTGAGGTTACAGTTTTATACTTGCGCGAGCCTTTTCTTGATAATGTTAAATAGTATATCTCACCGCTTTTGGTCAGTGTATAAACATCCAGAGACAGGCGATTTAACCTTTCTAACTGACTCAAGTGCTCCCAAGTCACTGGACTCTCTACTTTTCCGCACGTGACGTATTTCTCTCCGCCATGCCGTCTCCGTAATATTTTTGGAATTCTTTTCCAAGGTACACCTCGAGCGTGAAGTCTGAAAGCCGCCAAACACTGAATAACACAGGATGAATGTCGGCCATCAGGATTGAAAATTTCATTCCCACCTCGCACGCCTCTAGGATAAGCAACATAATCTCCTATGCCACTACGCAAGCAATAGTTGATGAAAAAATCCTCTACTCTTGAAATGATAAAACCAGATCCTTCAGTCTCGCCGGTAAGGCTTTCCAACCGACTGTTCAGCTGATGGATCCATAAATCAACAAGGTCAGGCACATCTTGATAGGTGATCAGCCGTGCTCTAAATGCAATATGAATGACTCGATGTTCATCCTCGCCTAAGGTAGAGAATTTAACTAGTAACAGAGAAATGTGTGAAAATACTTTCAGGGTGGGGGGCAATGGCGAGCCATGTGACGTGAAATATGATCTAATTTCCCGTATAAAGAACTCCCTGTATTCGGTAAGTAGGCCGAGTGGATCTCTGCTTACATGATCAGCTATGTCATATTGATGTCTGGTGAACCTCCTCATAAAATTTTCCCTCGAATCAATTAACCGCGGTTCTTCCGGCGCCCCGCGCTCATCAAGGCCTGCATTTGCCGGTTCTCCCGCCATGCTGCGCTCATCTTGGCCTGCTTCCGCTTGTGGCGTGTCTGGGAAGAAAAAATAGAAGTAGCAGCGACAGTTTATTATTATTATTATTATTATTATTATTATTATTATTATTATTATTATTATTATTATTATTATTATTAATATTATTATTATTGAATTGATATTTACCTTGTGTAGGTAGTGGGGGACTTGAAGTCTCGGAAGAATTGAATACGTCCTCTGATAATCCACTCGGTCCCGGCCGTGGCGAGTCTTAAAAAAAAAAAGAATATTAGTAGTGGCGGCGGCACGGTATTTGTTGGTTTATTATTTGTAGTATTTTTTTTTTTTTTCTCACCTCTTCCCCCCACCTCCGCGTGCGATGTTGCCTTGTGACGCTTGCCGACGTGTGTGTTCTACGTTGCCGTTCTGCTCAACCTCAATCGAGTGTGAGCCTGTACAGGAAGATGTACTCAGAGCTCAAACTTGTAAAGATTGACAGTCATTTCATCTTTATTATTATACATTCCAGCCAAAATAAGTAATAATGCCTACCTGAAGAAGCGGGATTCCCAACTTCGCAGGTGTGTTCTGGTGGAGGATGTGGAAACAGAAGCCCACACCGCTCGCATAAATCACACTGGTCTTCCACACATGAAGGGCAGGGTGGATTAGTGTGCCATCTCCCACACATTTCACATAAAAGCCGCGTCTCTGCTGTTCCACAGTGAACGCCCATTTTTTTTTTTTTTTTTTCTATAACATTGTCAACACTTGCACCCCGTCCGCTATGGCGCGCGGGGAGACACTGAAGCTTCCCGCGCAGATGGCCGCGAGGCGCGTGGCTTGACTCGGAAGTAGCCTGTTTCATTATCCCCATCCCACCCTTATCCCACCTTGATCGATTCTCTTCAAAACTTTACGTCCGAGACGCAAAGTTAACGTGGTCTTATATTATGTAACACGCAAGTAACACTGTTTTCCCCATCTTCAAACTGAATAGGTTTGCCTCTTTGATTAGCAAATTTGATGGCCACACTCTCTATAGTTGATACGGAAAGCGGTTTATACGTAATTGAATTCGCACCTTTACTGGTGCTGTCGCCGGGGAGTGGTATGACGTCTAATATATTAACTAGTTGACTACCAAATCGCGTGGGGGAAATGATGTCGGTATAAACGTACATATAATCCGTCCCTGCATCAGCAGGGACATATAACATGATAAAAAACACTCAAAATACATGTTTTTGGTCATGTTAATCTGTTTCTCCATAAATGGTGTTTTGCATGCATGTTTTGCATCGAAAAAGTTCATTTTAGCTTTTTTTTCGGACTGTTATGTACCAAACCCTAAAGTGCATGGAAAGCCATCTGTATGGGGAA
Organism: Scylla paramamosain; assembly: GCF_035594125.1. Lineage (NCBI taxonomy): Eukaryota > Metazoa > Arthropoda > Malacostraca > Decapoda > Portunidae > Scylla > Scylla paramamosain. The sequence goes on along the minus strand of NC_087159.1, from coordinate 22,959,199 downwards.
ATTAAACGACTTTACAAGAAAACTGTCTTTTGAGTGTTTTTCAGCATGTTAGGCACCAAAACGATAAATAATATGGAAGTCACTCTAAATGGAAATCCAAAACAAAATTATTGAAAACGTGTCTTTTCCGTGTTTTGCGTAGAAAAACGCTAAAACGGATGCAAACCAACCAATATGAAGAAATAGAATAACATTACCAAAAAGGTATATTTTAAGTGTTTTTGAGCTAGTTACCAACAAAAAAAAAAAAAAAAAAAACGCGAAAATGGATGCAAAGCACTCTATATAGGGAAACAAAAAGATATTACGAGAAACGTGTATATTGAGTGTTTTATAGTTTCACAAGAACCACAAGGCAAAAAACGCAAAAACTCGTGTATATGGAGAAGTTTCTTAGATACCAAAATGCTGAAACTCCTGAATAACACTCTTAATTGAGAAACAGAACAACTTTACCAAATGCGTGTATTTTGAATGTTTTTCACATTCTTAGTTACCAAAACCCTAAATTGCATGTGAAAGTAGCTTTATGTGGGAAAAAAATGACATTACCAGGAAAGTGTCTTTTAAGTGTTTTTTTTAGCATTACAGGCAATAAAGCACTAAAAAGCAGGGCAATCACATTACATGGGAATAAAACCAACTTTTACCAAGAACTTGCCTTTAAGTGTTTTTGAGCTCCTTATATACCAAAACGCTAAAACGCATGCAAAACACCCTTTATGGAGAAACAGAATAACATTACCAAAAACAAGTATTTTCAGTGTTTTTGATCGTGTTACCTATAAAAACGCTAATTAAATACATGTAAAGAACTTTATGTTTGGGAAACAAAAGAACATTTCGAGAAACGTGTAATTCAGGGAAATATATTGTTTTTAAGATCTTTAAGTACCAAAAAGCTAAAACCCACAAATAACACTCTTTATAGAGAAAAAATAAAATAAAATAAAAAATCCGAGATGCCAAAAATCTGGCAAAATTCAGGGAAATTATGTGAAAAAAGAACATTATGAAAAAAGTTAATTTTAGTTTTTTTTTTTCGGACTGTTATATACCAAACCCTAAAGTGCATGCAAAGCCACCTATATTGGGAAATTAAATGACTTTACCAGAAACCTGTCTTTTGAGTGTTTTTCAGCATGTTAGGCACCAAAATGATAAATAATATGGAAGTCACTCAATATGGGAATCCATCTCAAAATTACTGAAAAAGTGTCTTTTCAGTGTTTTACGTAGAAAAACGCTAAAACGGATGCAAACCAACGAATATGAAGAAATGGAATAACATTACCAAAAAGGTATATTTTGAATGTTTTTGAGCTTCTTACCTACAACAAAAGTGAAAATGGATGGAAAGCACTCCATATTGGGATACAAAAGGACATTACGAGAAACGTGTATAATGAGTGTTTTATAGTTTCAGAAGAACCACAAGGCAAAAAACGCAAAAACTCGTGTACATGGATAAGTTTCTTAGATACCAAAATGCTGAAACTCAGGAATAACACTCTTAATTAAGAATACAGAACAACCTTACCAAATGCGTGTATTTTGAGTGCTTTTCACATTCTTAGTTACCAAAACACTAGATTGCATGCGAAACTAGCTTTATGTGGGAAAAAAAATGACATTACAAGAAAAGTATCTTTTGAGTGTTTTTGAGCGTGATATGCAATAAAGCACTAAAAAGCAGGGCAATCACATTACATGGGAATAAAACCAACTTTTACCAAGAACTTATCTTTCAGTGTTTTTGAGCTCCTTACATACCAAAACGCTAAAACGCATGCAAAACACCCTTTTTGGAGAAACAGAATAACATTACCAAAAAACATGTATTTTTAATGTTTTTGATAATGTTACCTATAAAAAAGCTTAAATACATGCAAAGAACCCTATGTTTGGAAAATGAAAGGACGTTACGAGAAACGTGTATTATGAGTTTTTTTTAAGTTCGTTAAGTATGAAAAGCTAAAACCCATAAATAACACTCTTTATAGAGTGTTTTCGTACCTAACAATGTGAAAAACACTCAAAAAGCACATTTTTGGTAATCTTGTTCTTTTTTCTATATAGAGTGCCCTTTAATGCGTCAATTAGGTCTTGGTACCTAAGAAATAAAAAAAAAAAACACTCATTATAAAAGTTTCTTGTAATGTCTTTTCGTTTCCTCATGCAAAGTATTTTGCATGCATTTATGTTTCTTTTTATATGTAAAAAGAAAAAAAAAATTGTTTATGGTAATAAAGGGTGTTTTGCATACAACTCAGCGTTATGTTACGTAAGTAGCTGAAAATACCCAAAAGATATATTTTTGGTTGTCTTGTTCTTTCATATAGGTAGCTTTCCATACATATAACTTTGGTACCTAACACGTTCATCAACACTCAAAAGACATGTTTTTGGAAATGTCGTTTCTTCCCCCCATAGATGGTGCTCTGGAGGCATTTTGACGTTTTGGTACATAAAATTGTGAAAACACTCAAAATAAACGTTTTTGGTAATATTCTGTTTCTCCATATACAGTGGTACTAAATAGTTTTCGCGTTTGGTATCTAAGACACTCAAAAACACTAATAATACATCTTTCTCGTAATGTCCTCTATTTCATCCATATTGGGTGATTTCCATCCATTTTGGCGTTTTTGCTACGTAACAATATAAAAAAAAAAACACTCAATATATACGTTTTCGGTAATGTTCTTCTGTTTCTTCATATATAATGTTATACATGCGTTTGTGCATTTTGCTACCTAAGAATCTCAAAACACTGATAAATGAAGTGTCTTTTTAATTCTTTTCGTATCGCCATTTAGGATACTTTGCATGCATTTTTGCTTTTTTTTTTTATGCGTAAGAAAAAAAAAAAAAAACTCAAAATACACGTTTCTGGTAATATTATTCTGTTTCTCCATAAAATGTGCTTTGCATGCATTTTAGCGATTTGGTACGTAAGTAGCTGTAAAAACTCTCAAAAGACACGCTTTGGGCAATGTTTTGCTTTTCCAAATAGGGAGCTTTCGTTGCTTTTTAGAGTTTTGCTATCTAATATTGTTGTGTTTCTCCAAAGAGAATATTATTCATGCATTTTCGCGTTTTGGTACCTGAGTAGATAAAAAACGCTGTTAATATGTTTCTCATAATGTCTTTGGTTACTTTTTTTTTCTTTTTTTTTGAGTAACAATCTCAAAACATTGAAAATACACGTTTTTTTGGTAATGTTATTAAGTTTTTCCAAAAAAAAGACGTTTTGGATGCGTTTAAGTGTGTTTGTATGTAAGTAGCTCATAAGCACTGAAATGAAAAGTTTTTGTAATCTTTTGTTTTCTCCTATAGGGTGCTTTCCTTGGTTTTTAGCTTCTTGGTACCTAACACGCTCATAAACACTGAAAGGACATGTTTCTGGAAATGTTTCCTTTCCCCATATAGTATGCTTTGCATGCATTTTCGCGTTGCGGTACCTAATAACGTGAAAAAAGCCATAAAACACAAGTTTTGGTTAATCTTGTTCTGTTTCTCCAAATAGGGTATTATTCATACGTTTTAGTGTACTGGTACCTATGAAGCTCAATAGCACTCAAAATATACGTTTCTTTTAATGTTTTCTTTTCCCCTTTTAGGGTTATTTGCATGTATTTTATCGTTTTTGTAAGTAACAGGCGCAAAATCTCTCAAAATGCATGTTTTTGGTGAAACTGTTGAGTATCTCCATAAAGTGTGTTTTTGCAACCTTTTTAGCGGTTTGGTACGTAAGTACCTTAAAACACTTAATGTTTTCCAATTTACGGTACTTTCCATGCTTTTTAAGAGCTTTTTGTGCCTAACACACTCAAACTCTCAAAAGACATGTTTCTGGAAATGTCTTTTATTTTCCCCATATCGGGTGCTTTGCATGTATTTTGGCGCTTTGATACCTAACAAAGCTAAATACACTTAAAATACACGTTTTCTCCATACAGAATGCAAATCGTGCGTTTTATCGTTTTGGTACCTAATAAGGTAAAAAAAAAAAACTCATAATACTGGTTTCTCTTAATGTCTTTTCGTTTTCTTATATAGGGTACTTTATATGCATTTTGACGCTTTTGTACATAACAAGCTCAAAAATCGCTCAAAATGCTCGTTTTTGGTAATGTTTTATGTTTCTGCAGGAAGGGTGTTTTGCATGTTTTATCGTTTTGGTACATTATGAATTTAAAAACTTCCAAACACGTGAAAAATCACTGTGTTGGTTATTTCTTTTTCCTTTCCAACATAGTGCTCTTTTCATACTTCTTAGTGTTTTGGTGCCTAACACGTAGAAACACTCTCAAAAGATAGGTTTCTTGTAATGTCGTTTTGTGTCGTCTTTTAGAGGTCTTTGCATGTATTTTTGCCTTTTGGTACCTAATAATATAAAAACCACTCAAAATATTTATTTACATTCGTGTTGTTTTGTTTCTCCATTTAGAGTACTATTAAGGTGCCTTTGTGTTTGGTACCTAAAAAGCTCAAAAGCTCTCATAATGCACGTTTCACGAAATGTCTTTTTTTTTTTTTTTCCGGCAAAGGGAACTTTGCATACATTTCGGCGTTATTCTACTTACATACCTCAAAAACACTGAAAATATAGTTTTTTTTTTGTATTGTTATTTTGTTTCTCCATAAAGCGTGTTTTGCGTCTTTTCAAGCGTTTTGATATAAAAGTAGCTCAAAAACACTAAAAAAATACTATTTTTTTGGTAATTTTGTTTTGTATTCCCATATAGGATGCTTTCCATTTTTATTTTTTAGAGTTTTGGTGCCTAACACGCTCATAAATACTCAAAATTCACGTTTCTTGAAATTTCGTTTCGTTTCTTCCATAGATTGCTCTTTGCATGAATTTCGACGTTTTGGTACATAAAATTGTGAAAACAAGCAAAATACACGTTTTTAGTAATGTTGCTCTGTTACTCTATATAGAGTGGTATTCATGCATTTTCGTATTTTTCAACCTAATAAGGTGTAAAACACTTATAATATACGTTTCTCGTAATGTCTTTTCGTTTCCCCATATTGGGAACTTTACATGGAATTTGAAATTTTTTTACGTAATTAGCTTAAAACATTAAAAATACACGTTTTCCTGTTTTTCCATAAAAGGTGTTTTGCATGCGCCTTTGCGTTTTAGTATGTAAGTAACTCAAAACAATGAAAAGACTTTTTTGTAATGTTTTGTTTTCCCATGTATGGTTCTTTCCTTGCTTTTTAGCGTTTTGGTACCTAATACGCTTACAAACACTGAAAAGACACGTTTCTAGAAGTGTCGTATTTTCCCTCATATATGAAGCTTTGCATGCATTTTAGCGTTTTTGTTTCTCCATATAGAGTGCTATTCATTCGCTTTAGCGTTTTGGTACCTAATAAGTTGAAAACACTCATACTGTACGTTTCTCGTAATGTACTTTCGTATCCATATATAGTGTACTTTGCATGCATTTTGGCGCTTTTGTACGTGACAAGCTTAAGAAATAAAATGAAATACTAGTTTCTGGTAAGGTTATTTGTTTTTTCCATGAAGGGATTTTTGCAAGCATTTTAGCGTTTTTGTACGTAAGTAGCTGAAAAATACCCCCAAAAAATACGTTTTTTTTGGGGGGAATGTTGTTTTTGCTTTTCCAGTATAGGGAAGTTTTCATGCTTTTTACTGTTTTGTGGTTAACAAGTTCATATACACATATACATGGAAATAAAAAAAATAAAAAAACTACTTTGCCAAAAACGTGTCTTTTGAGTTTTTTTTTTTTTTTTTTTTTTAGCTTTTTACGTACCAAGAAGGTAAAATGCATGAAAAACACCCTTTATGGAAAAACAGAATAATATCACCAAAAGAAATTATTTGAGAGTTTTTGAGCTTGTTAGGAAGTAAAACGCCATAATGTGTGCAAAGTATTCTATATGAAGAAAGAAAAAGACATTACGAGAAACGTGTATTATGAGTAAATTTGAGCTTCTTAGGTAGCAAAATGTGAAAACGCATGAATAGCACTCTGTATGGATAAACATAACAACATTACCAAAAACGTGTATTTTGAGTGTTTTTTTTCATATTGTTAGGTGCCAAAACGCCAAAATGTATGGAAGCCCACTAACTAACAAACGAATCTAAATTTAATGAAACGTGTCTTTTGAATGTTTATGAATCTGCTAGGTACCAGAATGCTAAAAAGCATGGAAAGATCACCATATAGGAAAAAAAAAAACATTATCAAAAACATGTCTTTTTGAGCTTCTTACGTACCAAAACGCTAATAGGTTTGCAAAACACTCTTTATGGAGAAACTGAATAAAATTGCCAAAAACAAGTATTTTATGTGTTTATGAGCTTGTTACGTAGAAAACGCAAAAATGCATGCAAAGTAACCTTTATGAGGAAATGAAACGATGTCTCCAGAAAGGTGTCTTTTGAGTGTTTAGACACTAAATTTTGGAAACTAAAGCTTGGAAATCACTTGATTTGAACAACAAAACAACACTAAGGAAAACGTGTCTTTTAAGTGTTTTGAGCTTATTACATACCAAAAACCTAAGCCAGATGCAAAAAAAAAAAAAAAAATCTTCATGGAGAAACATAATAACATTACCAAAAAACTTGTAATTGGAGTGTATTTCTCATTGTTAGGTACACATGCAAAGCATGCAAAAAGGAAACGAGTTTTCCAGAAAGGTGTCTTTTGAGTGTTTATGAGTGTTCTAGCTCCAAAACGATGAAAAGTATGGAAATCACACTGTAATGGAAAACAAAACATTAACAAAAATGTCTCTTCTGTATTTTTGAGCAACTTGGGTATCAGAACGCTAAAACGCATGCAAAACACCCTTGATGGAGAAACAGAATAACATTACCAAAAACAAGTTTTTTGATTGTTTTTGAGGCTGTTACGTGAAAAACGTCAAAATACATTCCAAGTACCCTATTTGGTTAAATGGAAAAAAAATATTACGAGAAAGGTTTTTTTTTTTACTTCTTAGGTAACAAACCGCTAAAATTAGCACTCTATATAAAAAAAAGAACAATATTTCCAAAAACATGTATTTTGAGTGTATTTCACATTGTCAGTTACCAAAACTCCAAAATGCAAATAAAACACCCTATATGGTGAAAGAAAACGAGATTTCAAGAAAAGTGTCTTTTGATTGTTAATGAGCGTGTTAGACACCAAAACGAAAAAAAAAAGAAACAAAAAAACACCCTATATGGGAAAACAATACATTACCAGAAACGTTTTTTTTCCACTGTTTTTGAGCAACTTATGTACCAAAACTTTGAAACGCATGCAAAATATTATTAATAACATTAAGAAAAATAAGTATTTTGAGTGTTTTATCAACTTGTTTCGTAGAAAAACGCCAAAAAGTAAGCACAGTACCCTAAATGGGGAAATGGATAAACATTACGAAAAACGTGTATTATGAGTATTTTATTAGTTTCATAGGTACCAAAATGCTATGAATGAGTATGAATAACACTCTATGGAGAGAAACAGAATTACATTGCGTGTTATTTTGAGTGTATATCATATTGTTAGGTTTTAAAATCCGTGGAAAGCACCCTATATGGAGGAAGGAAGCGAGATTTCCAGAAACGTGTTTTTTTTAATATTCATGTGCGTGCAGACACCCAAACGATAAAAAAGGAGGGAAAGTACCCTATATGGGAGAACAACACTTTACCAAAACGTCTCTTTATAGTGTTTTTGAGCTATTTACGTACCAAAAACGCTGAAACGCTTGGAAAAAAAAAACATGAAGAAACAGTATAAGTATCAAAAACGTGTTTTTTGTTTGTTTTTGAGCTTAGTGCGTGGAAAAATGCTAAAATGCAAGCAAAAGACTCTGTAATGTTAAACGAAAAGACATTAGGAAAAACGTGTATTATGAGAGTTTTAGAGCTTCATAGGTAGTAAAATACTAAAACGCATGAATTTTATAGTGCACTTTATATTGACAAATCAGAACATCATTAACAATAATTTGTATTTTGAGTGTTTTTTTTTTTTTTTTTTATTATTAGGTACCAAAATGCCATAATGTATTCACAGTCACCTATATAGGGAAACAAAACTACATTACTAGAAAAATGTCTTTTGAGGTTTTTTTTTATTTATTTATTTATTTTTTTTCGTATTAGGCATCATAACGCTAAAAAGCATGGAAATCACCCTATATGGGAATATACATGTAAAACAACATTACGAACAAGTGTCTTTTCAGGGTTTTTGAATTTCTTTAGCACCAAAACTCTAAAACATGCAAAACACACTTTATAAAAAAAAAAAAAAAAAGAGAATAACCTTACGAAAAACAAGTATTTTGAGTGTTTTTGAGCTTGTTACGTAAAGAAACGCCAAAATATATGCAAAGTCCTCTATTTTTGGGAAACGAAAGGACATTATGAGAGATCTATTATAATCTTTTTTTTTTTGTTTGTTTTACCTTTTTAGGTACAAAGACGCTAAAACACATTGACAGCACAATATGAAAAAAACAAAAAAAAAACATTACCTAAAACGTATATTTTGAGTGCATTTAACAAAACGCCAAAAATGCATCCAAAGCAACGTATATGGCAATATAAAACATCATTACGAAAAAAAACGTGTCTTTTGAATGTTATAGAGCTTCCTACGTACAAAACGCTATAACGAATACAAAACACTTTATGGAGAAAAAGAATAATATTACAAAAAAAAACTATTTCGAGTGTTTTTAGCGTGTTACGTACAAAAATGCAAAAATGTATTGAAAATGACGTTATATTGGGAAACGAAAGGACATTACGAAGAAAATCTATTATGTGTTTTTGAACATCTTAGGTAACTAAATGCTGAAACTCAGGAACAGTACTCGATATCGAGACCAAAAAAAAACGTGTATTTTGAGTGTTTTCACATTAATAAAGAGCAAATTGCCAAAATGCATTGAAAATCCTCTATATGGGTAAAAACGAGATTTCCAGAAACGTATCTTTTAAATGTTTTTGAGCGTGTTAAGCCCCAATACGCTAAAAAGCATGGAAATCACCTTATTTGGGAATACAAAACGACTTAACGAAAAACATGACTTTTTGAGTGTTTTTGAACTTCTTATGTACCAAAAAGGTAAAATGCATGCAAAACACCCTTTATGCAGAAACAGAATAACATTACCAAAAACAAGTATTTTGAGTGTTTTTGAGCTTGTTACACAGAATAACACCAAAATATATGAAAAGTATATACTATGTGGGGAAACAAAAAAAGACATTAGAAGAAAAGTGTATTATAAGTGTTTTTGAGCTTCCCAGGTACCGAAATGCGAAAACACGTTAATACCACCTTATACGAAGAAACAGAACATTACCAAAAAACCGCGTAATTTGAGTTTTTTTTTTTTTCCACATTGTTAAGTACCAATATATTTGGAAACCATACTACATTTCAAGAAATGTGTTTTTTTGAGTGGTAAACACCCTAAATGGGAATAGAAAACAACTTTACAAAAAAACGTGTCTCTTGAGTGTTTTTCAGCCTCTTACGTACCGAAACCCTAAAAAACCATGCAAAACACCTTTTATGTAAAAGAAAATCATTACCAAAGACAAGTATTTTGAGAGTTTTTTGAGTTTGTTGCATACAAAAACATTAAAATGGATGCAAAATACTCTTAATACGTAGACGTAATGACATTACGAAAAACCTATATTATAGTTATTTTTTTTTTTTACATTTTAGGTATTAAAACGCTAAACCTATAAACAGCACTCTATGAAGAAACAGAACAACATTAAGAAAAACGTGTGTTTTGAGCATATTTCACATTATTAGGTACCGAAACGCCAAAATGCATGGAAAGCCCTTGATATGGGGAAATGAAATTTTTACAAGAAAGCATGTTTCGAAACGAAAAGACTTTACGAGAAACGTGTATTATGAAAGTTTTTGGTTCTTAGGTACAAAAACGCTAAAACGCATGAATAACACTTTATATGAAGACACATAACATTACTAATAACATATATTTTGAGTCTATTTCGCTCAAAAAAAAACCGAAGAGAAACGTTTTTGGTAATGATGTTTCTTTTTTTCAATATAGGGTATTTTTCATGCTTTTTTTCAACCGTTTTGGTTCCTAACACGCTCATAAACACTCAAAAAACACATTTCTGGAAATATCGTTTCCTTTTCTTATAAAGTGTGCTTTGCGTACATTTTGGCATTTTGGTACCTAACCATGTGAAATACACTCAAAATGCAAGTTTTTTATAATGTTAATTTTCTCCATATATCTAGGCGTTTTAGCGTTTTAGTACCTAAGAAACTGAAAAAAACACTCATAACACAAGTTTCTCGTAATGTGTTTTTGTTTCCTTAGATCGTGTAATCAAGCATTTTTGGCGTTTTTCTACGTAATAAGCTCAAAAACTCTCGAAATACTTGGTTTCAGTAATATTATCATGTTTTCTACATGAAGAGTGTTTGCATGCATTTTTGCGTTTTGGTACTTAACAAGATCATAAACACTCAAAAAACATGTTCCTGGAAATGTCTTTTTTTTTTTCCTCATATAGGGTACCTTACATGTATTTATGCATTTAATTACTTAACAGTGTAAAAGAATACACAAAACATGTTTGTTTTTTTCTTTTGATGTTGTTCTGTTTCTCCATTTAGAGTGTTTTTACAGGATTTTCGCGTTTTCGTAGACAGAAAATTAAAAAACACTCATAACACACGTTTCTCGCAATGTCTTTTCATTTCCTCATTCTTTGCATGCATTTTGGCAATTTTGTACGTAACAAACTCAAAAGCATTTAAATACTTGTTTTTGTTAAGGTTATTCTCTTTCTATTTAAAAGGGTGTTTTCCATTTGTTTTATGGTTTTTGTACATAAATAGCTCAAAAACACACCAAACACACGTTTTTAGAAATGTTGTTTTGCTTTCCCTATAGAGGAACTTTTCCATGCCTTTTAGCGTTTTTGTGCCTAACACGCTCATAAACACTTAAAAAAAAAAAATAAAATACATGTTTCTGGAAATGTCGTTTCGTTTCCCTAGAGAGGGCACTTTGCATGCATTTTGGCGTTTTTGCTATCTTACAATGTGAAATAAAACTCAAAAATCACGTTTTTTGGTATGTTTTTATTTTTATTTTTTTTCCATATAGAGTAATACTATTTATGTCTTTTAGCGTTTTGGTACCTAAAAAGCTTAAAAACACTGATAATACACTTTTCTTGTAATGTCTTTTCTTTTCCTAATATTGGGTACTTTGCATACATTTTGGAGTTTTCGTAGGTAACAAACTGAAAACCCTTAAAATACTTGTTTTTCGTAATTTTATTATGTTTCTCCATAAATCATGTTTCACGTGCGTTTTAGCTTTTTGGTACGTGAGTAGCTCAAAAACATTTTGGTGCCTAACACGATCATAAACACTCAACAGACACGTTTCACGAAATATAATTTTCTTTCCCAACTATATCCTATTTTTTCCTGTTTTTTTTGGCTTTTTGGCACCTAATAATGTGTAATACACATAAAACAAGTTTTTGGTAATGTTTATTTTATTTATATTTTTTTCCATAGAGAGTGCTATTAATGCCTTTTAACATTTTGGTACCTAAGAAGCTCAAAAAGCACTAATAATACACGTTTCAGGTAATGCCCTTTCGTTTCCTATAGTGTACTTTGTGTGCATTTTGTCGTTTTTGTGACAAACTCAAAAACAATTTTTTTTTCGCAAATATATAATGTTTCGCCATAATTTTTTTTTCATGCGTTTTACCATTAAAACAGCATGGAAGTCACTCTGTATGCGAATGGAAAACAATATTCCGAAAAAAATGATCTTTTGAGAGTTTTGGAACTTGTTATGTATCAAAACGACAAATCGCATGGAAAACACACTTTATAAAGAAATATAATAACATTACCAAAAACAAGTATTTAGTGTTTTTTTTTTTTTTCAGTTTCTTACGTAGGAAATTGCAGCAAATAGAAAATACTGTGTATGGATGAAAAAAAAAAAGCCGTATTGGCTTTTTTTTTCTTTTGTATAGATTAACGTGTATTATGATTGTTCTTCAACATATTATGTACTAAAAAGTAAAAACGTTTTTGATACCACTCTATATTTAGAAACAACAATGTTACAAAAAAAAAAAAAAGCATGTAAAATTGAGTGTTTTTTTCACATCATTAGATAACAAAACGACAAAATGCATAGAAAATCGGTATATTAAAAAGAAAAAAAAAACATATCTTTTGCGTGTTTTTGTGCATGTTAGGCACAAAAACGCTAAAAAGTATGGAAAGTATAATATGCAAGTAGAAAACATTACCAAAAAGCGTGTCTTTTAAGTTTTTTCAACTTCTTACGCACCAAAACGCTAAAACGCATGCAAAAAACACCCTTTTTTTGCCACCCCCCCAAAAAAAAAAACATTACGAGAAACAAGCATTTTGAGTGTTTTGAGCTTGTAACGTAAAAAAACGCCAAAATGCATGGAAAGTCCCGAAATTGGGAAACGAAAAGACATTACGAGAAATGTGTCTTATACGTTTTTTTTTTTTTTTATTCTTCGGTACCAAAACGCTAAAATTCCTGAAGAGCACTCTATACCGAGGAACAGAATAACATTATCAAAAACGAGTATTTTCAGTGTTTCACATTGCTAGATGCGAAAACGCTAAGATGCAGGTAAAGCCCCATATATGGGTAAAAGTATCGACCTTACTAGAAACGTGTCTTTTGAGTGTTAATGAGGGTGTTAGGAACCAAAATGCTAAAAAGGAAAGGAAAGCATCCTATATAGGGAAACAAAAACAAGTAAAAAAAAAAACGTGCCCTTAAAGTCTTTTTAGCTACTTACGTACCAAACGTTCAAACACATGCAAAGCACCGTTTATGGAGAAAGAGAATAACATTACTAAACACAAGTATTTTAGGTGTTTTGAACTTCTTACGTAAAGGAGCGCCAAAATACATGGAAACTATGCTATATGGGAAACGAAAGAACGTTACGAGAAACGCTCATTATCAGTGTTTTGAGCGTCTTAGGTAACAAAATGTAAAAGTAATTAATAGGATTCTATATTGACAAAAAGAAGAACATTACCAAAAACTTGTATTTTGGGTGCATTTCACATTGTTATATACCAAAACGCCAAAATGAATGCAAAACCACCTTATATTGGGAAAGGGAAAGAGATTTCCAGAAAAGTGTGTGTGTTTATGACATTGCGAGTGTTTTTTTCACATCATTAGATAACAAAACGACAAAATGCATAGAAAATCGGTATATTAAAAAGAAAAAAAAAACATATCTTTTGCGTGTTTTTGTGCATGTTAGGCACAAAAACGCTAAAAAGTATGGAAAGTATAATATGCAAGTAGAAAACATTACCAAAAAGCGTGTCTTTTAAGTTTTTTCAACTTCTTACGCACCAAAACGCTAAAACGCATGCAAAAAACACCCTTTTTTTGCCACCCCCCCCCAAAAAAAAAAAAACATTACGAGAAACAAGCATTTTGAGTATTTTGAGCTTGTAACGTAAAAAAACGCCAAAATGCATGGAAAGTCCCGAAATTGGGAAACGAAAAGACATTACGAGAAATGTGTCTTATACGTTTTTTTTTTTTTTTATTCTTCGGTACCAAAACGCTAAAATTCCTGAAGAGCACTCTATACCGAGGAACAGAATAACATTATCAAAAACGAGTATTTTCAGTGTTTCACATTGCTAGATGCGAAAACGCTAAGATGCAGGTAAAGCCCCATATATGGGTAAAAGTATCGACCTTACTAGAAACGTGTCTTTTGAGTGTTAATGAGGGTGTTAGGAACCAAAATGCTAAAAAGGAAAGGAAAGCATCCTATATAGGGAAACAAAAACAAATAAAAAAAAAAAACGTGCCCTTAAAGTCTTTTTAGCTACTTACGTACCAAACGTTCAAACACATGCAAAGCACCGTTTATGGAGAAAGAGAATAACATTACTAAACACAAGTATTTTAGGTGTTTTGAACTTCTTACGTAAAGGAGCGCCAAAATACATGGAAACTATGCTATATGGGAAACGAAAGAACGTTACGAGAAACGCTCATTATCAGTGTTTTGAGCGTCTTAGGTAACAAAATGTAAAAGTAATTAATAGGATTCTATATTGACAAAAAGAAGAACATTACCAAAAACTTGTATTTTGGGTGCATTTCACATTGTTATATACCAAAACGCCAAAATGAATGCAAAACAACCTTATATTGGGAAAGGGAAAGAGATTTCCAGAAAAGTGTGTGTGTTTATGACATTGCGAGTGTTTTTTTCACATCATTAGATAACAAAACGACAAAATGCATAGAAAATCGGTATATTAAAAAGAAAAAAAAAAACATATCTTTTGCGTGTTTTTGTGCATGTTAGGCACAAAAACGCTAAAAAGTATGGAAAGTATAATATGCAAGTAGAAAACATTACCAAAAAGCGTGTCTTTTAAGTTTTTTCAACTTCTTACGCACCAAAACGCTAAAACGCATGCAAAAAACACCCTTTTTTTGCCACCCCCCCAAAAAAAAATAACATTACGAGAAACAAGCATTTTGAGTGTTTTGAGCTTGTAACGTAAAAAAACTCCAAAATGCATGGAAAGTCCCGAAATTGGGAAACGAAAAGACATTACGAGAAATGTGTCTTATACGTTTTTTTTTTTTTTATTCTTCGGTACCAAAACGCTAAAATTCCTGAAGAGCACTCTATACCGAGGAACAGAATAACATTATCAAAAACGAGTATTTTCAGTGTTTCACATTGCTAGATGCGAAAACGCTAAGATGCAGGTAAAGCCCCATATATGGGTAAAAGTATCGACCTTACTAGAAACGTGTCTTTTGAGTGTTAATGAGGGTGTTAGGAACCAAAATGCTAAAAAGGAAAGGAAAGCATCCTATATAGGGAAACAAAAACAAGTAAAAAAAAAAAAACGTGCCCTTAAAGTCTTTTTAGCTACTTACGTACCAAACGTTCAAACACATGCAAAGCACCGTTTATGGAGAAAGAGAATAACATTACTAAACACAAGTATTTTAGGTGTTTTGAACTTCTTACGTAAAGGAGCGCCAAAATACATGGAAACTATGCTATATGGGAAACGAAAGAACGTTACGAGAAACGCTCATTATCAGTGTTTTGAGCGTCTTAGGTAACAAAATGTAAAAGTAATTAATAGGATTCTATATTGACAAAAAGAAGAACATTACCAAAAACTTGTATTTTGGGTGCATTTCACATTGTTATATACCAAAACGCCAAAATGAATGCAAAACCACCTTATATTGGGAAAGGGAAAGAGATTTCCAGAAAAGTGTGTGTGTTTATGACATTGCGAGTGTTTTTTTCACATCATTAGATAACAAAACGACAAAATGCATAGAAAATCGGTATATTAAAAAGAAAAAAAAAACATATCTTTTGCGTGTTTTTGTGCATGTTAGGCACAAAAACGCTAAAAAGTATGGAAAGTATAATATGCAAGTAGAAAACATTACCAAAAAGCGTGTCTTTTAAGTTTTTTCAACTTCTTACGCACCAAAACGCTAAAACGCATGCAAAAAACACCCTTTTTTTGCCACCCCCCCAAAAAAAAATAACATTACGAGAAACAAGCATTTTGAGTGTTTTGAGCTTGTAACGTAAAAAAACGCCAAAATGCATGGAAAGTCCCGAAATTGGGAAACGAAAAGACATTACGAGAAATGTGTCTTATACGTTTTTTTTTTTTTTATTCTTCGGTACCAAAACGCTAAAATTCCTGAAGAGCACTCTATACCGAGGAACAGAATAACATTATCAAAAACGAGTATTTTCAGTGTTTCACATTGCTAGATGCGAAAACGCTAAGATGCAGGTAAAGCCCCATATATGGGTAAAAGTATCGACCTTACTAGAAACGTGTCTTTTGAGTGTTAATGAGGGTGTTAGGAACCAAAATGCTAAAAAGGAAAGGAAAGCATCCTATATAGGGAAACAAAAACAAGTAAAAAAAAAAAACGTGCCCTTAAAGTCTTTTTAGCTACTTACGTACCAAACGTTCAAACACATGCAAAGCACCGTTTATGGAGAAAGAGAATAACATTACTAAACACAAGTATTTTAGGTGTTTTGAACTTCTTACGTAAAGGAGCGCCAAAATACATGGAAACTATGCTATATGGGAAACGAAAGAACGTTACGAGAAACGCTCATTATCAGTGTTTTGAGCGTCTTAGGTAACAAAATGTAAAAGTAATTAATAGGATTCTATATTGACAAAAAGAAGAACATTACCAAAAACTTGTATTTTGGGTGCATTTCACATTGTTATATACCAAAACGCCAAAATGAATGCAAAACAACCTTATATTGGGAAAGGGAAAGAGATTTCCAGAAAAGTGTGTGTGTTTATGACATTGCGAGGGTCAAAAACAATAAAAAGCAAGTAAATCATCCTATTTGGGAAAACAGAACAATATTTAAAAAAAAATCATCAAATAATGCATGCAAAATACTCTACGAGTATATAAAGAGCCAAAATCAAAATTACCAAAGACATGCGTTATAAGTATTTTGAGTTTCTTAGGCACCAAAACGCAAAAAAAAAAAAAAAAAACATGAATAGCATTTTATATGAAGTTTTTGAGCCAGTTATGCACTATAATGCTAGAAAGCATAGAAATCAACCTATATGGGAAAACAAAACAACTTTAGGAAAAGATGTCTCTAGTGTTTTTGAACTTCATACGTACTAAATCGCTAAAACGCATACAATATAACCATGAAGAAACAATAATATTACCAAAAATAACTACTTGGAATGTTTTTGAGATTATAATGAAAAAAAAGCCAAAATGCATGCAAGATAAGAGGAAAGGAAATAATAAGAGGAAAGGAAAGGGCATTACTAGAGACGCGCATTATGAGTATTATTGAGCATCTTGGGTACCAAAACTCTAAAATGCATAAATAGCACCAGAACATTACCGAAAGTGTGTATTTTGAGTGTTTTTCACATCGTTAGCTACCAAAACGCAAAAATACACGAAAATCCTCCTATATGGAGAAGGATTTTCCCCATCCCGATAATTTCCATGCTTTTTAGCGTTATACTCGAAGGACACGTTTCTGAAAAAAAAAATTGTTTCCTCTCCTCATGTAGGTTTTATTGCATGCATTTTGGTGCTTTGGTACCTAACAATGTGAAATCATTACCAGAAAAGTGTCTTTTGAATGTTTTTGAGCATATTCGGCACAAAAATGCTAAAAAGTATGGAATTCACCCTTTATGGTAATACAAAACAATATTACGAAAGACGTGTGTAAAAACAGACCACCAAAAATTCTGAGTGTATTTCACATTATTAAGTACGCAAAAGGCAAAATGCACGAAAAGAACCTTATATATGGGGAACGGAATGGATATTTCAATGAACGCTTCCGTTGAAAGTTTATGAAAGTGTTAGGCACCAAATTGCTAAAAAGCATTGGAAGTGACCTATATTGGGGAAAAAAAACAAGCAACATAACCAAAAACGTGACTTTTCAGTGTTTTAAGCAACTTACGAACCAAAACGCTAAAACGCAGGCAAAGCACGCTTCATAGAGAAATAGTATAACTTTATAAAAAAAATATAGTCAATAGAAAGCTATATCGAGAAACATTACACCATTACCAAAAAAAAAAGTAATTTCAGTGGTTTTGAGATTGCTACGTACAAAAACGCCAAAGTGCATCCAAAGAGCTCTATATGTGGACATTACTATAAATGTGTATGACGAATGTTTTTGAGCTTCCTAGGTACCAAAAACCTAAAACACATTAATAAAACTCTATATATATAGAGAAAAAAAAAAAAACAGCCTTACCAAAAACGTGTATTTTGAATGTATTTGACATTGTAAGTGGCATAACGCAAAATTGGATGGAAAACTTCCTATACAGAAAAAAAAAGCCATAATTATAATAAGCGTGTTAAGCACCAAAACCCTTAAAACTAAGGAGAGCACCCTATATGAGAAAAGGAAACATTACAAAAACGTGTCTTTTGATTTTTTTTTTTTAGCTACTTATGTACCAAACCCTAAAACGCATGCAAAACACACTTTTTTGTAAAAAATCGTGCACAAAAAATCATGCACAAAATAAAACATTACCCCCCAAAAAATGTATTTTGAATGTTTTTGAGCTTAAGTACAAAAACGCCAAAATACATGAAAGGTACCTTAAAATGAGAAACGAAAGGACATTGCTAGAAGTGTATTATGAGTGTTTTTGGGCTTCTTAAGTACCAAAACTCAAAACCGCATGAAGAACACTCCATATGGAGACACAAAACATAACTAATTCGTGTATTTTGAGTGCATTTTGAGTGTGTTTATTGTTATGAACGAAAACATCAAAATGCTCAAAAAGCACCCTATATGGGGAAAGGAAACAATATGTCGAGAAACGTGTATTGTAAGTGTGTAAGAGCGTGTTATGCACTAAAACTACCCTTCCCCCACAAAAGAAAACAATGGAAAGCACTATATATAGGGAAACAAAACATTACAAAACACGTCTTTTTCGCTTTTGTTACTTACGTAACAAAACGCCAAAACGCACGGAAAACACATTTTTTGGGGGGAAACAATAAAATTAATCAAAATGAGTATTTTGAATGTTTTTAATATCTTACGTAGAAAAACGCTTAAATTTATGCAAACTAATCTATTCAGGGAAACGAAAAGACATTCCGAGAAAAATGTATTAAGAAAGTTATTTGAGATTCTTAGGTACCAATGCACTAAAACACATGAATATGAAGAAGGGAACGAGATCTTTAGAAACGTGCTAGCCAAGAAAAAGCTAAAAAGCATGGAAAAGCATTCTATATTTAAAGACAAAACATTACCAAAAACATCTCGTTTCAGTATTTTTGAGCTATGTATGTACCAAAACGCTAAAACGCATGCAAAATGCCTTTTATGGAGGAACAGAATAAAAAAAAAAAAAAAAAAAAGCATTGTAGTTATTTTAAAATTTGTTAAGTAGTAAAACGCCAAAATGCGTGAAAAGTACCCTATATGGGGAAACGTGTATAACTGGAGTTTTTAGCTTATTAGGTACTAAAATATTAAAATGCATGAATAACACTCTACATGGAGAAGCAGGTCAACATTACCAAAAACGTGTATTTTGAGTGTATTCCACATTGTTAGGTACCAAATCACAAAAACCCAAACAAAGCATCCTATATACGGAAAGGAAGCGAAATTTCCAGGAACACGTCTTTTGAGTGTTTATAAGCCCACTAGGCACCAAAACGCTAATGAGCATAGAAAGAACCAAATGTGGGAAAAAAACATTTCCAAAAATTTCCTCTTTTCTGTGTTTTTTTTTTTAGTTAAAAACAGAATGACACTATCAGAAAATATATATTGTGAGTATTTTTGAGCTTGTTATGTACAAAAACCGGAAAATTCATTCAAAATACCCTATATGGTGAAACAAAACGCAATTAACACTCATGTATTTTTCGTAGGTAACGAAACGCTAAAACGAGTGAATAGCATACTAAACAACATAAAAAAAAAATGTGTTTTGCGTGTTTTATACATTGTTAGGTGTCTTTTAGCGTTTTGGTACCTAAGCTCAGAAATTCTAATAATGCACGTTTCTCTTTGTCTTTTCGTTTCCCTATATAGAGTAGTTTGCATGAATTTTGGCATTTTTCTACTTAAGTTCAAAAGCACTCAAAATACACGTTTTCGTAACGTTGTTCTCTTTCTCTATATAAAGTGCTATTCATGCATTTTAGTATTTTTGCCTAAGAAGCTCAAAAAAACACTCATAATACACATTCCTCGTAATGTCCTTTCGTTTAGCAAAAGAGGGTATTTTTTATGCATACAGGCTCAAAAACTTTCCATACTTTCCATGCTTTTATAGCGGTTTGGTGCCTGATACACTCAAAAACATTTAAAAGACACGTTTCAGGATATTTCTTTTCCCTTCCTGATACTATGTGTTTTGCATACATTTTGCTATTTTCGTACTTAACCATGTGAAATACACTCAAAATACGTTTTTGATTATATTGTCCATATAGAGAACTATTTATGCGTTTTAGTGTTTTGGCACCTAAAGCTCAAAAACACTCATAATTCACGTATTTCACTTTTTTAAGGTAATTTTTTATTATTTATTTATCTATTTATTTAGTTCTTTTTTTTTTTTTTACCCATATAGGGTGTTTTCCCTGCTCTTTAGCGTTTTGGTGTCTAACATGCAAAAAACACTCTAAAGATGTTTTTTGATTCTTCATTTATTTTTTTTCCACTTGAAAGGCTTTGCATGTTTTTTTTTTTTTTTGCGTTTCGATATTTAACAATGTGAAAACACTCTAATTACATTTCTCTTTTTTTTTTTTTGTAATATTCTTTCCTCCATATAAAGTGCTTTTAAGGTGTTTTCGCGTTTTCATACCTAAAAAGCTCAAAAATATTCATGATTTGTTTTCCTATATAGGGAGTTTTTCATAATTTTAAGGTACTTTGCATGGAGTGTGGCGTTTTTTGTACGTAACAAGCTAAAAAAAAAATAAATAAATACACGGATTTGATAATCTTATATTGTTTCTCTATAAAGGGTGTTTTGCTTGCGTTTTGGCGTTTTAGTACGTAAGTAGCTCATAAGATACTCAAAAAACAAGTTTTTTGGTAATGTTGTTTTGTTTAAGCGCTTTTGGCGGCTAACACGTTCATATGCACTGAAAAGACATGTTTCTCGATATTTATTTTAATTTATCCATAGGCAGTGCTTTGCATGCATTTTACTGCTTTGGTACCTAACAATGTGAAAGTCACTTAAAATACACGTCTTTGTTAATCTTGTTGTATTTCTTCATATAAAGTGTTATTCATTTGTTTTATTGTTTTGGTACCTAGGAAGCTAAAAAACACAAAAAATACGATTCTTACAATGTCTTTCGTTTCCCAGTGTATGGTACTTTGCCTGGATCTTGGGGTTTTTGCACGTAACAGTCTCAAAAAACAATCAAAACTTATGCTTTTAAGTAAAGTTTTGTTTCTCTTTAAAGTTTTTTTTTTACACTCAATTAGCCGTTTTGGTACGTAACTGAAAAACACTCAAAAGACACGTTTATGGTAATGTTTTTTTTTTTTTTTCTTGTATAAAAATATTCCTTTCTTTTTAGCGTTTTTGGTGCCTAGCACGCTCATAAACTTGTTTCTCCATGTTAAGTGCCATTAATGTGTTTTCACATTAATAAGTTCTAAAACATTCTTTACATACGCTTCTTGTAATTTCTTTACTTTCCCCAGATTGGTTATTTTAGATGAATTTTGGTGCTATTCTTCGTAACAAGTTAAAAAACACTGAAAATAAACGTTTTCTGTAACGTTATTCTTTTTCTCCATAAAGTTTGTTTTGCAACCATTTAAGCGTTTTCGTTCGTAAGTACCTCATAAACACCCAAAAGATACGTTTTTGGTAATGATTTGTTTTCCCATAGAGGGAACTGTCCATGCTTTTTCGCGTTTTGGTGCCTATAACACTGTCAAAAGATTTTTTTTTCTGGAAATGTCGTTTCGTTTCCGTGTCTTCCATGCATTTTAGTGTTTTCGTACCTAACAAAGTGATATACACTCAAAATACATGTTTTCATTAGTGTTGTTTTTTTCTCCATAAACAACGCTATTCTTGCGTTTTAACCTTTTGGTACCTAAAAAAAAGCTCAAAAACACTCATAATACATGTTTCTCTTGATGTCCTTTCTTTTCCCCAAGGGAACTTTGCATGTATTTTGATGTTTTTTGTAAGCTCAAAACTCTCAAAGGACGTTTTTGGTAATGATTTTTTTGTTTCTCCACAAAAGGATGTTTTGCATGCGTTTTAGCGTTTTGGGACGTAAAAAAAAACAGAAAAACACTCAAAACTCGCGTTTATAGTTATATCGTGTTCTATTCTCACATAGGATGCTTTTCATGTTTTTTTTTTTTTAGGTTTTCGTGCCTGACATGCACAGAAAGACTCAAAAGATACGTTTCTTATAATGTCGTTTCTGTTCCCCATTGATTTTTGCGTTTTGGTACCTAACAAACACTCAAAATAGATGTTGTTCTGTTTCACGATATAGAGACCTATTCATGTTTTTTTTTCGCTTTTTCTTACCTAAGAAGATCTAAAACACTCATAATACACGTTTCTCGTAATGACTTCTCGTTTCCCCAAATAGGCAATTTTTACATGCATTTTTGACGTTTTTCTACGTAATAAACTCAGAAAAAATGAAAATTCACGTTTTTCGTAATATTATTTTTTCTCCATAAGCTTTTTTTTTTTTTTTTTAATGCATTTTAGCGTTTTGGTACGTAGCTAGCTCAAAAAAAAAAACACTGGAAAGACACATTTTTGGTAATATTGTTTTGTTTTCCCATATGGGTTGCTTTCCATGCTTTTAAGCGTATTGGTGACAAACACTCTCATAAACAGTGAAAAGACACACTTCTGGAAATGTCGCTGCATAGTGTGCTTTTTATAGATTTTCGCGTTTTGGTACCTACCAATGTGAAAAAAAAAAAACAAAATAATTGTTCTGTTTTTCCATATGGAGTGCTATTCATTAATTTTAGTGTTTTAGTACCTAAAAAGCTTAAAAATACTCATAATACACGTTTCTCCTAATGTCTTTTTATTACCCATATAGGGTTTCTTGCATGTAATAAAACATTTTTTTTTCCGTGACAAGCTCAAAAACACTGAACATAGACGTTTTCGTAAAAAAAAAAAAAATTCTGTACATAAAAGTTTTTTTTTTTTTTTAGTGCGTTTTACCGTTTTGGCACGTAAGTAGCTCAAAACAAACTCAAAGAACAAGTTTTTTGATAATGTTGATTTATTTTTTTCGTGTTTTTTTTTTTTCTTTAGCGTTTTTGTGCATAACTCACTTATAAACACTAAAATTACATATTTCTGGAAATGTCGTTTCGATTCCCTATGGGTGGTGCTTTGCATGCATTTCGGCATTTTGGTACCTAAGAATGCGAAATACATTCAAAATACACGTTTTTGGTAATGTTCTGTTTCTTCATATAGCGTTTTATCTATGCGCTTTAGCCTTTTGGTACTTAAAAGCATAAACAAAATCATAATACATGATACATGTTTCTCGTAATGTCCTTTTATTTTCCTATATAGGGTATTTTGCATTTTGACGTTTTTGTACGTAACAAGCTCAAAAACACTCTATATATATATTTTTTTTTTGTGGTAGCTTTTCTTTTTTTTTTTTTTATAAAGGGTGTTTTGCATACGTTTTTAGCGTTTTGATACGTAAGAAATTGAAATACACTCAAAAGACACGTTTTTTTTGTAATATTATTTTCTAATCAGGGAGCTTTAAAATAAAACCTTTTTAATGTTATGGTGCCTAACATGCAAGAAAAATATACGGTTCTTGTAATGTCGTTTCGTGTTCCCATGTAGGGGGGCTTTGCATGCCTTTTGACGTTTTGGTAGGTAACAATTAAAAAAAACCCCACTCAAAATACACTTTTTTTGGTTATATTGTCCTGTTTCTCCATATAGCGTGCTGTTAACATGTTTAAGCATTTCGGTACCAAAGAAGCTAAGAAAAGAAAAAAAAAAACAACAACACACGTTTGTCGTAATCTCTTTTTATTTTCCATATAGGCAATTTTGCATGCATTTTGGTGTTTTTCTATGTAACAAGCTGAGAAATAATGAAAATACACGTTTTTGGTAATGTTATTCCGTTTCTCCATAAAGGTTGTTTTGTTGGTTGTTTTGTTATGTAGTTTTGTTTTCCCATATAGGGTTCTTACAATGCTTTTTAGCGTTTTCGTGCACAACACGCTCATAAACACCCAAAGACACGTTTTTTGATATGTCGTTTCTTTTCCGCATATAGGGTGCTTTACATGCATTTCACGTTTTGGTGGCAAAGAATGTGAAATACACATGAAAATACACGTTTTTGGTAATGTTTTTCTTTTTCTCCATATAGAGTGCTATTCATGCTTTTTTTTTATCGTTTTGGTACCTAAGAAGCTCAGAAACACTCATAATACAGGTTTCTCGTAATGTTCTTTCGTTGCGCCATTTAGGGTACTTGCATGGATTTTGTTGTTTTTATACGTAGGAGTCTTAAAAACACTCAAAATACTTGTTTTTGATGTTTTTATGTTTCTCCATAAAGAGTGTTTTGCATGTTTTTTAAGGGTTTTCATTTGTATGAAACTGAAAACATTCAAAAGACATGTTTTTGGTAATGTTTTATGCTACCATATAGGGTGCTTGCCATGCTTCTTAGTGTTTTGATGCCTAACATGCACAAAAACATTGAAAAGATGTTTCTTGTAATGTCGTTTCGTTTCCTCGTATAGGGAGCTTTGCATACATTTTGGTGTTTTGTTACCTAACAATGTGAAAAAACATTCAAATACAAGTTTTTGATGACGTTTTTTTTTTTTTTTCCATACAGAGTCCGTTACGTGCATTTTATCGTTTTGGTACGCAAGAAGCTCAGAAACACTCATAATACACATTTCTCGTAATGTCCTTTCGTTTCCTCGTATAGGATGCATTACATGCATTTTGGAATTCTGGTAGCTAACAAGGTGAAAAACACTCAAAATACACGTTTTTGGTAATGTTCTGTTTCTCCATGTAAAAGAAAATAAAAAAAACACTCATTATACACGTTTCTTGTAATGTTCATTTGTT
Source organism: Scylla paramamosain (assembly GCF_035594125.1). Lineage (NCBI taxonomy): Eukaryota > Metazoa > Arthropoda > Malacostraca > Decapoda > Portunidae > Scylla > Scylla paramamosain. The sequence goes on along the minus strand of NC_087159.1, from coordinate 22,934,411 downwards.
TTCTCATATAGAGTGCTTTGCATGCCCTTTGGCATTTTTTTTTCTATGTAATAAGCTTAAAAACACTCAAAATACACGTTTATGGTAATGTTATTCTGTTTCTCCGTTAAGGGTGTATTGTATGTGTTTTAGCGTTTTAGTTCGTAAGGACGTCAAAAACACTCTAAATTCCCATATAGGCTGTTTCCCATGCCTTTTCAATATTTTGGTACATACCACGATGACATATTTTTATATTGTCTTTTCGTTTAACCGTATTTGCATTTATTTCTGCGTTTGGAACCTGACAATGTGAAAAAAAAAAAAAAAATTCAAATTTTAAGTAATGTTGTTCAGTTTCTCCAAATAGAATGCTATTTAAGCGTTTTAGAGTTTTCATACCTGGAAAAAAAAAAAAAAACATTTAGACATTTCTCGTAATGTTCTTTCCTTTACCCATGTGTGCTTTGCATACATTTTTGCGGTTTTGTACTTAACGAGCTCAAAAAGTTAAAATACACGATTTTTGTTATATTGATATTTATTTTCCATAAAGGATGATTTATATGTTTTATATTTACTGTACGTAAAAAGGTCAAAACACTCAAAAGACACCTTTTTCGTAATAATATTTTTATTCCCATATATGGTGATTTCCCTGCTTTTTGGCGCTATGGTGCATAACACTCCTTAAAAACCTAAAAGACACGTTTCTGGTAATGTCGAAAGCCATTTAGGTGTCTTTCGATGCATTTTGGCGTTTTGGTAAATAATAATGCGAAAAACACTCAAAATACACATTTTTGGTAAAGTTGTTTTGTTTATCCATATATAGAGCTATTCATTCTCATAATACATGTTTCTCGTAATGTCATTTTGTTTAACCATATAGGATCTTTGGTATACATTTTGTCGTTTCTGTACCTAACAAGGTGAGAAAAATAAATAAATAAAATATACGTTTTTGGATATGTTCTTTTCTCTATAAAAGAGTGCTATTCATGCGTTTTAGCGTTTTAGTACTTAAGAAAATCAAAAATACTCATAATACACGTTTTTTTTTTGTAATGGTCTTTCTTTTCATTATATAACTTTGCATGCATTTAGGCGTTTTGCTACATAAAAATGTGAAAATACTCAAATTACACGTTATTTGGCAAGGTTTTTTTTTTTTTTTCTGTTTCTCCATATACACGAGTTTTTTGTGTGTTTTTTGCCTTGTGGTTCTTATGAATCTATAAAACACTCATTATACACGTTTCTCGTAATGTCCTTTTGCATCCCAATATAGAGTGCTTTGCATCCATTTTCGCGTTTTTTGTAGGTAACAAGTTCAAAAACACTCAAAATATACCTTTTTGGTAATGTTATTCTATTTCTTCATATTGCTTGGTTTGCATCCGTTTTAGCGTTTTTGTACGTAAAACACTGAAAAGTTACGTTCTCTAATTTTGTTTTAGATTCCCATAGGGAGTGACTTCCATATTATTTATTGTTTTGGTGCCTAACATGCTGAAAAACACTCAAAAGACAGGTTTCTTGTAAAGTCGTTTAATTTCCCCATATAGGTGGCTTTGCATGCACTTTAGGGTTTGGTACATAACAGTCTGAAAATAAAGCTAAAATTAACTTTTTTAATATTTTTTTTTTTTTTTTACCACAATTTCCCTGAATTTTACCAGAAATTTGGCATCTCGGTACCTATGAAGATGAATAACACACACAAAAAAAAAAAAAATAGCTAACTTTTTTTTCTCTCTATAAAGAATGTTATTTGTGGGTTTTAGCATTTTGGTTCTTAAGGAACTTAAAAACACTCATAATACACGTTTCTCGTAATGTCCTTTCGTTTCCCTAACATAGGGTTCTTTGCATGTATTTAAGCGTTTTTATAGGTAACATGCTCAAAAACACTCAAAATACATGTTTTGGGTAATGTTATTCTGTTTCTTCATAAAGGGTGTTTTGCATGCGTTTTAGCGTTTTGGTATGTAAGGAGCTCAAAAACACTTAAAGGCAAGTTCTTGGTAAAAGTTGGTTTTATTCCCATGTAATGTGATTGCCTTGCTTTTTAGTGCTTTATTGCCTAACACGCTCAAAAACAGTCAAAAGACACTTTCCTGGATATGTCAGTTTTTTCCCACATAAAGCTAGTTTCGCATGCAATTTGGGGTTTTGGAAACTAAGAATGTGAAAAACACTCAAAATACACGCATTTGGTAAGGTTGTTCTGTTTCTCAATTAAGAGTATTATTCATGAGTTTCATCGTTTTGGTATCTAAGAAACTCAAAAACACTCATAATCCACGTTTCTCGTAATGTCCCTTCTTTTCCTCATATAGGGTGCTTTGCATGCATTTTGGCATTTTTTTTTCACGTAATAGCTGAAAAACACTGAAAATACACGCTTTTGATAATAAGAACATAAGAACATAAGAAATAAATAAATCTGCAAGGCCTACACGTGGCAGTACATGAAATATGCCTACCTATTTCCACCTATCATCCCCATCCATAAATGTCTAATTTTCTCTTACAGTTCCCAAATGCCTCAGCACTAACAGCTTGATTACTAAGTCCGTTCCAATCATCTACTACTCTATTTGAGAACCATTTCCTTCCTGTCTCCTTTTTGACATTAAGTTTTCAGGCTTGAACCCGTTTTTCTTGTTCTATCATGGTTACTGATTCTAAGAATTTTCCTTATGTTCCCCTTGTTATAACCCATATACCACTTAAAGACTTCTATCAGGTCCACTCTTAACCTACGTCTCTTTAAAGAATGTAAATTTAACAGCTTGAATCTAGAGAGCGGACGTGTTTAGTGAGCAGTGACCTGACGCTAATATAGCTGGCTAGTGTAGACATGGCGCCTTGTGTTGCTGAGTCGTCTGGTTGTGTTAGTTCTCCTGTTCTCGAGGCCTTCGTTGCGAAGGTGTCAGAGGTGGAGACTGAGTTCCATCGAAGGATCTCGGAGGTGCAGGCTGAGTTTCGTGAGAGGATCTCAGACCTGCAGGCTGAGTTCTATGAGAGGATCTCAGCACCTGTGGAAGGGTCGTGCCCCACCGTCTCCTTACCTAGTAAGGCGACGGAGGAGCAGTGGTCGGTTGGAAGGGGAACTTCGATGTTTCAGCTCATGTGAATGAGAACTCTCCCAGTGATGAAATATTTAAAGAGCATTTTGAGAAGGTATTGAATCCGCAACAAATAAATTCAGACAATGACATTAGCACAGATGTACAAATACCGATCTTAGATGACCCTATTACCCCAGCTGAGATTTGTGACCAAATTAAGAAGATGAAGGTGGACAAAACTTGTGGTCCAGATGGTGTTTCGCCAGGAATATTTTCACTCTTGCCTGCTCATTTGATTTTAACTATTGCCACTCTTTTTAACAATGTATTTTTAAATGCTTTGTACCCTCAGTCATGGACAAGAGCAAAGATATTCACCATATTTAAGAAAGGCGACAGGATGAACCCAGACAACTACCGTGGTATCAGTGTAACGAATGCCATAGCTAAGGTGTACGACATGGTTTTGTGTCGGAGGATGGGTCTGTGGTACACACCATGTCGGGAGCAGGCTGGAGCACAGCCAAAACGCGGTTGCACTGAGCATATTGTTACTCTCCGCTTAATAACAGACTCAGCAAGGCGGAAGAAGTACAAGTTGTTTGTTGCTTTTGTAGACTTCTCAAAAGCATATGATGTATTACGAAGAGATAAATTATTCACAGTACTAAAACGGCTAGGATGCGGAATGATTATGCTTGCAGCAATATGTGCCATGTACCAAATAACCGAGAGTATTTTAGGATGTGTAGTGATAACATCTACGGTGGGTGTGAGGCAAGGTTTGTCTACATCGTGTCTCTTGTTTATCATTTATGTTGATGATCTAATAAAAATGATGCGAGAAAAATGTACGCGTGAAACTTTCATTGACTGGTTGCACATCTTGTTGTTTATGGACGATACGGTATTGCTGGCAACCTCGCGAGCAAATATGATGAAAAAACTATGTATTTTGAACGAATTTTGTGACGAATATGGTATGAGAATGAACGCCAGTAAAACCAAGTTTTTTGTTATATGTGGAGGACCGGGCGACGCTGAACCGTTCCAGGTGGGTGACAAAACAGTCGAGCACTGCAGTCACTATATATATTTGGGGTCACCGTTCACTTGTGACGGGTCAGTGTCGTCCGCTGTCAAGCTTCACGCCAGGAACAAGTTGTGTCACGTGCTAAAGTTTGTTTCGTTTGTACGTAAGAACAACGACATCCCATTTATTGTTAAGCGACGTGTGTTTGATGCTGCCCTCCTCTCCTCACTACTGTATGGTTCAGAGTCTTGGGTCGGTGCTGATTTAAAGCCCATCACAAAGCTATATATTTGGGCTATGAAGGAGTTACTGAACGTGAGGAGGACAACACCGAATATAGTTTGCTGTGCCGAGTTAGGATATCCCACGCTTGTAGATTGGATCCAGCATAAGCAACATAAATTCTACCATGAAGTGTGGTCAGAAAGAATGAACATGTTTGACGATCCATTAATTTTCGCAATAAGATCTTCATTTGCAATGAACACTCCAGCGGGGAAGTTGATAGCACAAATGGTACACACTGCCGTGCCGCATAAGTCTACTTTATTGCGAAATGTTCATGATGCCATCTCTCACTCTGTAGCCTCAAGATGCTTAGTGTATAAGATGATGAACCCTGACTTAGCAGTACATGACATATACACAACAAGACACACGATAAACGACATACATAGAGTGTCATTCACACGGTTCAGGGTGAGTGGCCACAGCCTGGCCGTGGAGACAGGCAGGTGGAACAGGCGTGGGCGTGGCCGTCTGCCCCTGGAGGAACGTGTGTGTGTGTGTGGGGACGTACAGACAGAACAACATGTAGCTCAACACTGTCCACACACACAACACCTCAGACAACAACATGGTTTCAGCTCTATACAGGATTTATTTTCCATGCCGAATGCAAAATGTTGTGATATTATACATAAGATGTTACAACTGTATTGTTAACACTTTCTGTAATCCACTGTAAGATAAATATGTTATATTTGTCCAAAATTTAGAGGGTGCATGTCATAGTTTTATATTTTATATGGCTGGTTGTAAAAATTTTTTTCTTAGTATTTAAATCGGTCCTTTTTGGAGAGCTTTTTAGTGCATAGTTTTGGTACAAAGAAATTATGCGTTTCTATGTTATACCACTTTTTATAGTTTTTTCTACTTGGTCTTTGTGTTTTTATTCGTTTAAGCTTTTTTAAAGAAAATTAGTTATGGAATCTTTACCTTTGTGTAATATATTATGCAATTTTATTTGCATCAGTAGTGCAGTTTATGTGTTTATGTGTTACAATTTTACTGTCTGGTTTTGTTACAATATTTTTAACTTTAACCCAGTATTTATCAGTCGTATGGACTACAGTAGTATTTTATTTTTAGTATATAATGTTAATGAAAATTGTGATCATATAAAATAATAATAATAATCCTTGTATATCTTTATGTACGCTGTGGTCAATAAACTTATCTATCTATCTATCTATCTCTGTGCAGGGGAGCCAAGAGGGTGAAGGTCCTCAGGGCACCTTGCGTGGAGACGAAGAATCCCTTCAATGTGCTGGAGGAAGGGAAGGAGAAGGAGGTGGACAGGGCGGGAGGAGGCAAGAAGGAGGGGGCAGATGCAGTTACCCTACCCCAAGGTAGAGTGCTGGTGTTTGGTGATAGTCAGGTTAGGCACTTAGATAGTGCGTTCTGTGCTAGGGATAGGAAGCGTAGGTCGAGGGTGTGTTTGCCGGGGGCCGGGATAGGGAAGGTAGCTGATAGGCTAGACACGTGCTTGGAAAAAGATGGGACCAAGCCCATTGTTTTTCTCAGTGAGGGAGGGAATGACCTTGGTAAGGTCAGGAGTGAGGAGCTTATCAGGAGGTTTCGACAGGCTTTGGACAGGATTAGGGACAAGGGTGGGATCCCCGTGGTATGTGGTGTCTTGCCGAGGAGGGGAGTTGGTGCTGAGTGGCTGTCCAGGGCTATTACAGTGAATCGCAGGCTCGCGAATCATTGTAGGAGTAATGGATGGACGTTCATCGACAACTGGGACCTTTTCTATGGCAGGGACGCCTTGTACGCCAGGGATGGAGTGCATTTGTCACGCCAGGGTGTTCGTGTTTTGGCCGAAACACTCGAGCGGGAGGTAACTGCACTCCAGCACTTTTTTCGTTAGTCGGGAGGGAAGAAGGGGTAGTGAGGAGGCGAGGGGCAAAATAGTTAAATCTAGAAAGGTAGATAGCTCAGGGATGGTGAGAAATAGCTTAAGTGTTTACTACACAAACTGTAGAAGTATTCTGAATAAAATAGACTTGCTTAGAGGAATAGCGAGCGTTGAGAAATTTGATATCATTGCTTTAACTGAAACTTGGTTAGATATGTCAGGAAAAGTATTTAATCCAGAGGTTAAGATAGATGGGTATACAATGTTCTATAGATAGGGAAAACAGGAGAGGAGGAGGCGTCGCGCTCTACGTTAGGGACACATTACAGTGTTGTATCAACAGTAGAATTAAAACAGATAACAAAGCAGAGTCGATATGGGTAGATATTAAGGAAGGATCGCAGTCAGTAGTACTAGGGGTAGTTTACAGACCACCGACCAGTACAGAGGAAATTAACACCTCACTGTGGCAGGAATTAAATAGAGCAGGCAGGTACAGTCAGGTATGTGTGGTAGGAGATTTTAATTTTAGGAATATCGACTGGAGTCTGATGGTGGGTAACAAGGAAGCAGAGGAGTTTCTTAAGGTAATTCAGGATAATTTTTTAAAACAGGTAGTCGTAGAACCCACAAGGGGGAATAATATTCTAGATTTAATTCTTACTAGCAGGGAGGAAGCAGTCACGCAGGTAGAGGTTGGAGGACAGCTAGGTAACAGTGACCATAAGGAAATTAGGTACAATTTAGAATGGGAAGAAACAGTTAGAAACAAAAACACTAGTAAAATACCTGACTTTAGGAGAGCAGATTTTGAAGAATTAAAAAGGTACCTCCAAGGAGTGGACTGGCAAAGGATGCAGGGTGAGGTCAGGTCAGGGGCGGAGTTCAGAGAGATAAGGCAGGATGAGAGAGGTGAGGTGAGGCGTGAGGGTGTAGGACAAGAGGAGGGGAGATGTGTCCGGAAGGGAGGAGGAAAGAGGAAGGGGGGAGCTAGGTGTGAGTATGTTGGAATGTCAGGTCATGCGGAAATGAGAGAGGTGAGGTCGAGGCGAGTAGATGAGGGAGTGGAGAGGATGGTAGGAGATGAGATGAGGGGACTAGGTGAAGTAAATGTAGATAAATTGTATAAATATTTCGTAGATAAAGTTCATACAGGTCAGTTAGCAAATATCCCGTATAGAACAATAAGATCACAAAAAAATGACCCTAAATGGATGACTGCTAGGTTGAAGCATTATATAGGGCGTAAGAGAAGCATATATAGGAGATAAAGGGCAGGTGAGGAAGTTTTAAGGACACAATATAATGAATTAGTTAGAACAGTCAGGAAGTTAACGAGGAAAGCTAAGGACAATTATGACGTCCATACGACATACGAATTATAGACGTCCAACCCTTCAGGAGGTAAACATATCACGCAGGGAAGCCACAGAACGCCTGACTTCTGATCTTTCTAAAATTTCTGATTGGGGCAGAGCAAACTTGGTATTGTTCAATGCCTCAAAAACTCAATTCCTCCATCTATCAACTCGACACAATCTTCCAGACAACTATCCCCTCTTCTTCAATGACACTCAACTGTTCCCCTCTTCTACACTGAACATCCTCGGTCTGTCCTTTACTTATAATCTGAACTGGAAACTTCACATCTCATCTCTAGCTAAAACGGCTTCTATGAAGTTAGGTGTTCTGAGACGTCTCCGCCAGTTTTTCTCACCCCCCCAGCTGCTAACTCTGTACAAGGGCCTTATCCGTCCATGTATGGAGTATGCTTCACATGTCTGGGGGGGTTCCACTCATACTGCTGTTCTAGACAGGGTGGAATCAAAAGCTTTTCGTCTCATCAACTCCTCTCCTCTAACTGACTGTCTTCAGCCTCTCTCTCACCGCCGCAATGTTGCATCTCTTGCTGTCTTCTACCGCTATTTTCATGCTAACTGCTCTTCTGATCTTGCTAACTGCATGCCTCCCCTCCTTCCGCGGCCTCGCTGCACAAGACTTTCTTCTTTCTCTCACTCCTATTCTGTCCACCTCTCTAACGCAAGAGTTAACCAGTATTCTCAATCATTCATCCCTTTCTCTGGTAAACTCTGGAACTCCTTGCCTGCTTCTGTATTTCCACCTTCCTATGACTTGAATTCCTTCAAGAGGGAGGTTTCAAGACACTTATCCACCAATTTTTGACCACTGCTTTGACCCTTTTTGGGACTGGCATTTCAGTGGGCATTTTTTTTATTAGATTTTTGTTGCCCTTGGCCAGTATCCTTCCTACATAAAAAAAAAAAAAAAAAAAAATGAATCAAAGGTAGCCAGCCAGGCGAAGACGGACCCCAAGGGATTTTATCAGGTATACAGGACGAAGAATAAGGATACTGTAGGTCCATTAAAGGCAGCAGATGGGAAGCTGGTTAGTTCTGGGGAGGAGATTAGTAAACTTCTGAATGATTATTTTTTAACTGTCTTCACCCAGGAAAACATGCAGGATATGCCAGATAGTGAACAGGTGTTTAGAGCAGATGAGAACGAGAAGCTGACAGATATTTCCATAACTAGGGAGATAGTGGAACAGGAGACAGATAGGCTAAAAAAGTTCAAGTCACCAGGACCTGATGAAATATATCCCAGAGTACTTAAGGAATGTAAAGAGATTATTAGGGAGCCGTTAGTTTCTGTCTTTAGGAAATCACTGGAGCCGGGTGAGGTACCAGTAATGTGGAGGCAGGCTAATGTAGTACCCATCTTTAAGAAAGGAGATAAAACTTTAGCGTCTAATTATAGACCTGTCAGCTTAACTTCAGTTGTAGGTAAAATGTTAGAGTCAATAATAGCCAGGAACATTAGGGAACATTTAGACAAACATAACTTGATAAATCAGTCACAGCATGGCTTCACGAAGGGGAAGTCTTGCCTGACAAACTTGTTAAGTTTTTACAGTAGGGTGTACGAGGCAGTAGATAATGGTGATAGTTATGATATCTTATATCTGGACTTTAGTAAAGCATTTGACAAGGTACCCCATCAAAGACTCCTGAGAAAGGTTAGGGCACACGGGATAGATGGGAAAGTGTTAGGCTGGATAGAGTCATGGCTTAGTGACAGGCGACAGCGAGTGGTAATAAACGGCTCGAAATCCGAGTGGGGTCATGTAATTAGTGGGGTGCCACAGGGATTAGTATTAGGGCCATTGTTATTTCTAATGTATATCAATGACTTGGATAGTGGAATTAGTAGTGATGTTAGTAAATTTGCGGATGACACAAAGATAGGTAGATTAATTAGGTCAGAATCGGATGCCATCGCCTTGCAGGCAGACTTAGATAGAATGAATGAATGGACGGATAGATGGCAAATGCAATTTAATATCAATAAATGCAAAGTGCTTAGCGTAGGTAGAGGAAACCCACACAATAGGTACACATTAGACAGCCAAACTCTGGTAGGTACAGGGTACGAGAAAGATTTAGGAGTTATAGTTAGCTCTGAACTCCGTCTAGGGAAGCAATGCATAGAAGCCAGAAACAAGGCAAATAGGGTACTAGGATTTATTTTTAGGAGTGTTAAAAGTAGAAGGCCGGGAGTAATATTAAAGTTATACTTGGCGCTGGTCAGACCTCATCTAGACTACGCGGTGCAGTTCTGGTCCCCACATTACAGGAAAGATATAGGTCTATTAGAATCAGTACAGAGGAGAATGACTAAAAGGATACAGGGGATGAGGAGTATTCCTTACGAGGCGAGGTTGAAGCTGTTGAATTTACATTCTTTAGAGAGACGTAGGTTAAGAGGGGACCTGATAGAAGTCTTTAAGTGGTATAAGGGTTATAACAAGGGAGATGTAAGCAAAATTCTTAGGATCAGCAACCAGGGTAGAACAAGAAATAACGGGTTCAAGCTTGAAAAATTTAGGTTTAGAAAGGAGATAGGGAAAAATTGGTTCTCAAATAGAGTGGTAGACGAGTGGAACGGACTCAGTAATCATGTAGTTAGTGCTAGGACACTAGAGAGCTTTAAGAGAAGATTAGACAAGTTTATGGATGGGGATAACAGATGGAAATAGGTAGGTGTGTTTCATACAGGGACTGCCACGTGTAAGCCTGGTCGCTTCTTGCAGCTTCCCTTATTTCTTATGTTCTTATGTTCTTATCCCCTGTATCCTTTTAGTCATTCTCCTTTGTAATGATTCTAATAGACCTTTATCCTTCCTGTGATGTGGTGACCAGAATTGGACAGCGTAGTCTAAATGAGGTCTGACTAGCGCCAAATGTAACTTTAATATTACTTCGGGAGTTCTACTTTTAGCACTCCTGAAAATTAATCATTATACACTATTTGCTTTGTTTCTGGCCTCTTTTCATTGCTTTCTTAGACGGAGTTCAGAGCTAACTTTAACTCCCAAATCTATTTCTTACCCTGAACCTATCAGAACTTCGTTGTTCATTGTGTAACTACTGTGTGGGTTTCTTCTACTTACGCTAAGTGCTTTCAATTTGTTGATATTAAACTGCATTTGCCATCTGTCTGTCCATTCGTTCATCCTATCCAAATCTGCCTGCAAGGTGATGGTATGCGATTCTGACCTAATTAATCTATATATTCTCGTGTCATCCGCAAATTTACTAACAACACTACTAATTCCACTATCCAAGTCATTGACATATATTACAAACAACATCGGCCCTAATACTGATCCCTTTGGCATTAATTACTTGACCCCACCCGGATTTCGAGCCGTTTATTACAACACTCTGTCGCCTGCCGCTTAGCCATGACTTTATCCAATCTAAACACCTTCTCATCTCTCTCGTGCGCCCTAACCTTTCTCAGTACCCTCTGATGGGGTACCTTGTCAAACGCTTTACTAAAGTCCTGATATAGGATGTCATACTATCACCATTATCTGCCGCCTTGTAAACCTTACTGTATAAACTTGCCAAGTTTGTCAGATAAGACTCCCCCTTCGTGAAGCCATGCTGTGACTGATTTATCAAGTTATGTTTGTCTAAATGCCCTTAAATGTTCTTCGAATGACTCCATTATTTTACATTCAACAGAAGTTAAGCTGACAGGCCTATAATTAGACGTTGAAGTTTTATCTCCTTTCTATATTCGCCTGCCTCCACATTACCGATACCTCATATGACTAAAGTGATTTCCTAAGGACAGAAACTAACAGATTACTTATAACCTTTTTCCATTCCTTAAATACTCTGAAATATATTTCATCTGGTCCTGGTGACTTGATCTTTTCAGCTTATCTATCTCCTGTTCCACTATCTCTTTAGTTATGGTAATATCTGTCAGCTTCTCATTCTCTTCTACTCTAAATATCTTCTCACTATTCGGCAAATGTTTTCCTGGGCAAAGACAGTTAAAAAATACTCGTTCATAATTTTACTGATCTCCTCCCAACAATAAAGCAGGTCCCATTCTGCTGTCTTTAAGGAACTATTGTTTCTCTATTCTTCGTCTTATATGCCTGATAAAATCCCTTGGGGTCCATCTTCGCTTGGCTGGCTACCTTTAATTCATAACTATTTTTAGCTTTCCTTGTTAAACTCCTGACTTTTCTAACTAATTCATTATATTATGGCCTTAAAACCACTTCCTCTGTCTTTAATCTCATATATACTTCTCTTTCGCCCTATGTAGTGTTTTAACCTTAGTCATCCATTTAGGATCATTCTTCTGCGATCTTATTCTTCTGTAACTGTCCTGAATGTAATTTATCAACGAAATATTTATTTCGCTTCTCCATAAAGGGTGTTTTGCTTGGGTTTTAGCGTTTCTGTAAATAAGAACCTTTAAAACACGTTTTTAGGAATGTTGTTTTGTATTCCTTTACAAAGCGCTTTCCATGCTTTTTAGAGTTTTGGTGGCTAACACGATCAAAAACACTCAAAAGACACGTTGATGATAATATCGTTTTGTTTCCCGATAAAGGGGGCTTTCAATGCATTTTGTCTTTTGGTACTTAACAATATGAAAAAAGTTTAAGTAAGAGTTTTCGGTAGAGTTGTTTTTCCATATAAACTGCTAATCACGTGTTTTTGCGTCTTGGTACCTAAAAAGCTCAAAATCTCTCATAATATACTTTTCTCGTAATGTCCTTTCTTTTCTCCATGTAGGATGCTTTACGTGTATTTTGGCATTTTTATACTTAACACGCACAAAAACAATCAAAATACAAGTTTTTGGTAATGTTATTCTGGTTCTCCATAAAGGTTGTTTTGCATGCGTTTCAGAGATTTCGGACGTAAGAAGGTCAAAAACACTCTAAAGATACTTTTTGGTAATGTTATTTTATATTGCTAAATAGGGTGCTTTCAATGCTTTTTAGCATATTGATTCCTAACACTCAAGTAAACACTCAAAAGACACGTTTCCTGTAATATCGTTTTGCTTCTTCATATAGGGATCTTCATGCATTATGATGTTTTGCTAGATTATGTGAAAAACGCTCAAAATAAAGGTTTTAGCTAATGTTGTTCTTTTTCTCTATATAGGGTGCGTTTTAGCGTTTTGGTACTTAGGAAGCTCAAAAACACTAATAAAACTTGTTTCTCTTAATGTCTTTTCATTTCCCCATATAGGATGCTTCGTATGTATTTTGACGTTTTGGTACATAACAAGGTAAAAAAAAACTCAAAAACACGTTTTTTGGTGATGTTCTGTTTCTCCATTAAGAGATATAGGATATATTCAATATATATTCAGGCGGTTTAGTGTTTGGTACCTAAGAGACTCAAAACACTGATAATGCACGCTTCTCGTAATGTCCTATCGTTTCCCCATACAGGGTGCTTTACATGCATTTTTAAGTTGATGTACGTAACAGACTCAAAAAGACCCAAAATACACGTTTTTGGTAAGGTTTTTCTATTTGGTAAGGTTATTCGTGTTTGTTGCACGTGTTCTAGCGTTTTGGAACGTAAAAAGTTTAAAACACTTAAAAGACATGCTTTTAGTAACGTTATTTTGTATTTCTGTATGAGGTGCTTTCCATGCTATTTAGCGTTTTCGTGCCTAACACGCTGAAAAACACATAAAAACACATTTCTTACATTGTTTAATTTTCTCGTATAGCGAGCAAGCATTATGGTGTTTTTGCTGCCTAACAATGTGAAAAACATTCAAATTACACGATTTTGGTAATGTTTTTCTCTTTCTCTAACAAGCTCAAAAAAACACTCAAAAGACACTTTTCTGGTAATGTCATTAAATTTTCGTTTCACGATATAGAGTGCTTTCGGGACATTTTATTGTTTCGGTGCCTAACAATGTGAAACGTTTTTGGTGATGTTATATTTCTCCATATAAAGTGGTATTCATGCGTTTTAGAGCTTTGATACCGAACAAGCTCAAAAGCACTTATAATACATATTCCTTGTAATGTCTTTCTGTTTCCCTATATAGAGATCATCGAAAGAATTTTAGTGCTTTGTTACCTTAAAAAAAATAAAAAAAAAAACACGTTCATCATAATGTTGTTCTGTTTCTTTAAATAACTTTCTTTGTAAGCATTTTACCGTTTTGGTACCTAACAAAACACAGCTTTTTGGTAATGTTAAGTTTCTTCATATAGAATACTTTTCAAGCGTTTTAGTGTTTTGATACCTAAGAAGCTCACAGACACGTTCCTGTTAATATCGTTTCTTTACTCATTATGGGGGTATTTTGCTTGCATTTTGGCTTTTATGTACATAAGAAGTTAAAAAAACAATTACTCCCTCCATGAAGGGTGTTTTCCACGCGTTTGAGCGTGTTGGTATGGAAGCTTTAAAACATACAAAAGACAAGTTTTTGGTAATGTTGATTTGTATTCCCATATATGATACTTTCCATGTTTTTTTTTTTAGAGTTTCGTTATTTAACACTCTCAAAGGCACTCAAAAGTCAAGTGTCTGGTAATGGCATTTCGTTACACCATTTAGAGTCCTCTGCATGCATTTTGTTATTCTGGTACCTAACAATGTAAAAAACACTCTTTTCTTAATGTATTTATATTCCCTAATATTGAATGTTATTCACACGTTTTAGGATCTTAGTATAAAAAAAAAAAAAAAAACATTCAATACACGTTTCTGATAATATCGTTTTGTTTCATAATATAGGGTACTTTGCAGGCATCTTTATTTTTTTCTGTTCATAACAATATAAAAAAAATATCTAAAATAAGTATTTT
>NC_087159.1:22740000-22917500 GCF_035594125.1 Scylla paramamosain | reverse complement strand
TAAGAAGCTGAAAATTACTCATAATAGACGTTTCTCATAATGTCCTTGTATTTACCCATATAAGGTGCTTTGGATCCATTTTGGCGTTATGTAAGTCTTTTTTTGGTAATTTTGTTCTGTTTCTCCATTTAAAGTGCCAAAGATGCGTTTTAGCGTTCTGGTACGTAAGAGGCTCAGAAACACTTATAATACAGATTTTTCTAATATCGCCTAGTTTCCCATATAGGGAAATTTGCATGCATTTTGTTATTTTTGTACGTAAAACCCACCAAAAACATTGAAAAATACAGTTTTTTTCGTAATGTTATTTATTTTATTATTTTTTATTTTTTTATAAATAGAGTTAGCATGCTTTTTAGCGTTTTCATACGTAAAAAGCTCAAAAACACTCAAAAAGCACGTTTTTGGTAATTTTATTTTTATTCCTTACATTTTCGAATTTTGGTGGCTGAAAACTTTGAAAAGGCACGTATCTGGTAATGTCGTTTTGTTTCTTCATATAAAGTGTTTTGCATGCATTTTGGCGTTTTGGTAACTAACAATAAGGAGAACTCTCCAAATTTTTTGGTAATAGTCTATTTCTACACATGAGTGTTATTCATGCCTTTAACAATTTTGTTTTCTAAGATTAATAACACTCATAACTCACATTTCTGGTAATATCGTCTCAAAATATACGTTTTTGGTAATATAGTTCTGCTTCTCCATATCGAGTGCTATTTACGCATTTTTGCTTTTCGGTACCTAAGATGCTAAAAACACTCATTATACACGTTTCTTATAATGTCCTATCGTTTACCAATATAGAGTAGTTTCCATACAGTTCGGCGTTTTCGTACCTAACCAGCTCAAACACACTTACAATACACGTTTATGGTAACGTTATTCAGTTTCTCCAAATTACTTGCTTTGCATGCATTTTGGCGTTTTGGTACCTAACTGTGAAAAACACATAGAATCCACGTTTTTGGGTAATGTATTTTTCTCTGTTTTGTATATATATAGACTGTTTTTTCAAGAGTTTTATTGTTTTAATACATAAGAAGTTCAGAAACACTCATTATATACATTTCTGGTAATATACTTTTATTTTCCAATATAGTGTTCTTTGCATACATTTTGGCGTTTTTGTACTTAAGAAACTCGAAAACACTAAAAATCCAAATTTTTGGTAATGTTAGTATGTTTACCCATTAAGGTGTTTTGCATACGATTGCACGTCTTGATATGGATCTTAAAAACTCTCAATCGAAACACTTTTGGTAAATTTGTTTTGTGTTCCCATATAGGGTGCTTTCCATGCTTTTTAACGTTTTGTCAATGATAATGTCGTTTCTTTTCTCCATAGAATGTGGTTTGCAAGTATTTTGGCATTTTGGAACCTAACAAAGTGGAAAACACTCAATACACACGTTTTTGATAATGTTGTTCTGTTTCTACACACAGAGTTCTATCCATGCGTTTTAGCGTTTTGTTACCTAAGGTCAATAACACTCATAATAAACGTTTCTGTTAATTATGTTTCGTTTTACAATATCGGATATTTTCTTTGCATTTTTCCCATTTTATACCTTACAAGCTCAAAAAATACTCAAATTACACATTTTTCGTAATGTTCCTCCTTAAAAGGTATTTTGCATGCTTTTTATCGTTATGTTACGTAAGAATCTCAAAAACACTCAAAGTAAGCGTTTTTGGTAATGTGCCATTAACACGATTTTGCATTTTTCTTTCTTTCTGTAGGAGGGAAACCGGCCAAGGGCACCAAAAACTGAGATTTCGGTCCCCAAAAAGGATCCGAAGCGGTAATAAAAAATTGAAGGAAACTACTTCAATAGCTGAAAAAAATAGTAACAATACACGATTTTTGAATTTTTTTTCACATCATTTTTTGCGTTTTTGTACCTGACACGCTCAAATGCACTGAAAACACACGTTTCTGGTGGTTTTTTTTTACATTGTTAGGTATTAGAACGAGAAAATGCATGCAATGGACTCAAAATGGTTTAACGAAATGTAATTACCAGACTCATAACTTTTGAGTGCCATTGAGCTTGTTAAACACCAAAACTCTAAAAAAATCATGGAAAGGATCTTATATGAGAACGCAAATCAACATTAATAAAACTTTTGTTTTGTATGTTTTAAAGCTTCTTCCATTATCAACAAGCTCAAAGCATTTTCGTGCCTAACATGCACAAAAACACACACAAAAAAACATTTCTTGTAATGTTGCTTCGTTCCTGAATATAAAGAGTTTTGCATCCATTTTGTCGTTTTCATATCTTACAATACGAAAAACACTTAAAATACACGTTTTTAGTAATGTTGTTGTGTTTCTGAATAGGAAGTGTTATTCTTGCTTTTCCTCATTTTTGGTACCTAAAAAGCTGAAAACATCCATTATACATGTTTTTCGTAATGCATTTTTCTTTCCCCATATAGAATACTTTGTATGCGTTTCTGAGTTTTCCAAGTAACAAGCCGAAAACACTCAGAACACTTTTTTTTTTTAATGTTATTCTGTTTCTCCATAAAAGGTGTTTTGCATGAGTTTTAGCGTAAAAAGTAAAAACAAAACTCTCAAAGACTCGTTTTTCGTAACGTTTTGTATTCCGCTATACGGTAATTTTCCATGCTTTTTAGCGTTTTGTTGCCTAACGTGCTGAAAGACAAATAAATACACGTTTCTCGTTTCTTGTAATCACGTTTCATTTTCGTATATAAAGGCTTTTCAGGTATTTTGGTAATGTAAAAAGAACTCAAAATGCGTGTTTTTAGTAATGTCGTTCTGTTTCTCCATATATAGTTGTATTATCGCCTTTTTCCGTTTTGGTACCTAATAAGCTTAAAAACACTTTCTCGTGATGTCTTTTCCTTTCATCATAGAGAGTACTTTGCACGGTTTTCTTTTTCTTTTTTTTTTACAAACTCAGTAAACAATTGAAATACAAGTTTAAATAAAGTTATTGTGTTTCTGAAAAAAAAAAAACATATTTATATGCGTTTTTTAGCTTTTGGAAACGTAAGTAGCTCACAAACACTGAAAAGAGACATTTTTTGTAATGTTGATTTGTTTTCCCACATATAGTGGACACACAAAGCGTTTTCGCTTTTATCGTTTTGGTGCCTAGCACGCTCATCAACATCTGGAAAGACACTTCTGGAAAACTCGTTTCGCCATTTAGGGTGCATTACATAGACAATGGCGTTTTGGTACCTAACAATGTGAAATATACTTAAAATACACGTTTTTGGTAATGTTGTTTTGTTTCTCCAAAGAGATCGCTAGTCATGCGATTTCTCGTTTTTGTACCTAAGAAGCCCCAAAAAAACACGCTTAAGAAATGGTTCTCGCAATGCCCTTTCGTCTAAACTTTTCGTCTAACTTTGGATGCATTTTGCCGGTTTTGTACGTAAAAAACCTGAAAACAGTCAAAATACTTGTTTTTGGTAAAATTATTCTGTTTCACCATGAACTGTGTTTTATATGGGTTTTATCGTTTCAGTACGTAAGAAGATTAAAAACACTCAAAAGACATGTACGTAACGTGTTTTTGTATTCTTATATAAGGTGATTTCCATGGTTTTAAGTGTGTTGGTACCTAACACGCTCAAAAGCACTGAAAAGATACGTTTCTGGTAGTGCTGTTTCGTTTCCCCATATATGAACCTTCCTTGCCTCGTGCTGTTTTGCTACCTAATAATGTGAGAAAACACTCAAAATACACGTTTTTGGTAATGTTGTTAGTTTTTCGATATAGAGTACTATTCATTCGTTTTAGGATTTTGATACCTAAAAAGAAAAAAAAAAAAAAACTCATAATACACGCTTCTCGTAATTTCTCGTTTCCCCGTATAGAGTAAATTGCATTCATTTTTACTTTTAAACGTAACAAGCTCAAAACATTTAAAACACATATTTTTTTATAAAGTTATTGTGTTTATGAGAGATGTTTTTGCATGTAATTTAGAGTTTTGGTACGTAAAAAGCTGAAAAACACTCATAAGATACGTTTTTTCCGTAATGTTTTGAATTTTCATACATAGTGATTTTAAGCACCTTGGTGCCTTACATGCTCAGAAACCCTCAAAGCACTATTTTTTTTTTTTCTGAAAAATGTCGTTTCCTTTCATATTATAAAGGGCTTTGCATGCATTTTGGCGTTTTGGCGGGTAACAATGTGAAACTCAAAATACATGATTTCTCTATTTCGAAAAACAAAACATTACATTAATCGTGCCTTTTGAGTCTTTTCATTTATTTACGTACCAAAACGCTAAAACGCATGCAAAAAAAACTTTAATGTAGAAACAGAATGATATTATCAAAATCATAAATTTATTTATTTATTTTTTTTATAGCTTGTTACGTAGAAAAAGCGAAAATGCATGCAAAGTACCCTATATAGGGAAACAAAAAGACTTCATGAGAAACTTGTATTATGAGTATTT
Organism: Scylla paramamosain; assembly: GCF_035594125.1. NCBI lineage: Eukaryota > Metazoa > Arthropoda > Malacostraca > Decapoda > Portunidae > Scylla > Scylla paramamosain. The sequence continues at coordinate 22,913,045 of NC_087159.1, read as the reverse complement.
TGAGGTTATTTGGTACCAAAATGTTAAAGTGCATGAATAACTCTCTATATGGAGAAACAGAAAAGCAATATAGAAAACATGTATCTCGACTGTATTTCATATTGTTAGGCAACAAATCACCAAAAGCATGCAAAGCAATATTTCCAGAAACGTGTCTTTTTGAGTGCTTATGAGCGAGCTAAGCACCAAAACCCAAAATGTATGGAAAACCATCCTGTATGAGTAAACAAAATAATATAACTACATACATCTCTTTTCAGTGTTTTTTGAGGTATGTACCAAATAGCCAAAATGCATGCAAAAAAAAAAAAAAAAAACGTATGGAGGAATAGTAAAAAATTACAAAAGAAACGTGTTTTTAGTGCTTTTCAACTCAATACGTAGAAAACGCCAAAAAGTATGTAAATTACCCTTTATCTCGTAATGAAAAGATATTACAAGAAACGTGTATTTTTTGTTTTTGAGCTTCTTTGGTACCAAAACGAGAAAAAGTATGCTTAGCACCCAATTTATAGAAACATAATAAGATAACCAAAAATTGGTATTTTTGAGTAGCTCAAAAACACTACAAAGAGACGTTTTGTTAATGTCTTGTTCTCCCATATACGGTACTTTCCCTCCTTTTTTATCGTTTTGGTGTCTGCACGCACAAAAATATTAAAAAAAAAAAAACACGTTTCTGGAAATCTTGCTTCCTTTCTCCATATAGGGTGGTTTCCACGGATTTAAAAACCTAACAATATAATATACACTCAAAATAACACGTAATGTAATTCTGTTTCTCTCTATAGAGTGTTATTCATACTCATTCATAGCGTTTTGGTAACTATAAAATTAATAAAATACTCATAATACACGTTTTTCGTAATGTTTATCCATTTTCCCATTTAGGGTACTTTGCTCACTTTTTTGGCGTTTTTCTACGAAACAATTGAAAAGAACACTCAAAATACTTATTTTCTTAATGTTATTAATAATATTTTGCATGCGTTTCAAAGTTTTGGTACATAAGTTGCTCAAAAACAGTGGAAAAAACGTTTTTGGTAATGTGTTGTTTTCCCATATAGGGTGCTTTTTTGTTTCTTTTTTTTTTAGTTTTGGTATCTAACACGCTCATTAACAATCAAAAGACACTTTTCTTGAAATCTCGTTTTCTTTCACCATATAGGGTGTTTTGTTTGCATTTTGGAGTTTTGGTACCTGACGATGTGAAATACACTTAAGAGCGTTTTTAAGCTTCTCAGGTAACAAAACGCGAAAATCCATGAATAATACTCTCTTTGGAGAAACACAACAATATTAGATACCAAAACGCTAACAAGCAACGAAAACTCTCTATTTGGAACAGCAAAACATTACCAAAAGCGTGTCTTTTGAGAATTTAAAGAGTACTTACGTACCAAAACGCTAAAATGCATGCAAAGCACATTTTATGGAGAAATAGAATAACATTACCAGAAACGTGTATTTTGAGTTTTTTTTTTTATCTTCTTACGTATAAAAAAAAAGCAAAAATGCATGCAAAGTATCCTAAATGGCGAAAAGAAATAAAAAGACATTTCATTTATCAGTGTTTTGAGATTCTTAGGTAGCAAAATGCACAAATGCATGTATAACTTTATATATGAAGAAACAGAAGAACATTACCGAAAACGTATTTTTTCACATTGCTACGTAACAAAAACGCCAAAATGGATGGAAATCACTCAATATGGATAAAATAATGGACATTACGAGAAAGATGTATTATTAGTGTTTTTGAGCGTCTTAGGTACCAAACGCGAAAACTATTTAGTACCACTGTATATGGAGAAACAGAACATTACCAAAAATGTTTATATTGAGTGTTTTTCACAATTGTAGGTACCAAAACGTTAAAATGCCTCCAGAGCACCATCTATGGGGAGATGAAAGAACATTTCCAGAAACATGTCTTTTGAGTGTTGATGAACGTGTTAGGTACCAAAATTATAAAAAAAAAACATTGAAAGCTACCTATATGAAAGAACAAGACAACCAAAAATTTATCTTTTGGGTATTTTCAGCTACTTACGTACCATAACGCTGAGATTTATGCAAAACACCCTTTATTACCATAAACAATTTTTTTTCTTTTACATATAGAAAGAAACATAAATGCATGCAAAATACTTTGCAAGGGGAAACGAAAAGACATTACAAGAAACTTTTATTATGAGTGTTTTTTTTTTTTTATTTCTTAGGTACCAAGACCTATTTGACACATTGAAGAGCACTCTATATGGAAAAAAGAACAAGATTACAAAAATGTGCTTTTTGAGTGTTTTTCACATTGTTACGTAAGAAAACACTCTATAAAGCGTGTTATTTAAACTTAAAAAAAAAAAGAAAAACTCATAATACACGTTTCTCGTAACTTCCTTTCATTTTCCAAACATAGGGTTCTTTGCATGTATTTAGGCGTTTTTATAGTTAACATGATCAAAAACACTCAAAATACATGTTTCTGGTAATGTTATTCTGTTTCTCCATATAGGGTGTTTTGCATGCGTTTTAGCGTTTTGGTATGTAAGAAGCGCAAAAACACTTAAAAGCAGGTTCTTGGTAAAAGGTGGTTTTATTACCATGTAATGTGATTGCCCTCCTTTTTAGTGCTTTATTGCCTATCACGCTCAAAAACACTTAAAAGACACTTTTCTGGTAATGTCATTTTTTCCCACATAATGCTAGTTTCGCATGCAATTTTTGGTTTTGGTAACAAAGAATGTGAAAAGCACTCAAAATACATGCATTTGGTAAGGTTGTTCTGTATTCTCAATTAAGAGTGTTATTCCTGAGCTGAACATTTTGGTATCTAAGAAACTTATCCATATACACCGAGTTTTTGCGATTTTTGCCTTGTGGCTGTTTTGAAACTATAAAACACTCATTATACACGTTTCTCGTAATGTCCTTTTGTATCCCAATATAGAGTGCTTTCCATCCATTTTCGCGTTTTTTTTTGTAGGTAAGAAGCTCAAAAACACTCAAAATATACGTTTTTGGTTATGTTATTCTATTTCTCCATATTCGTTGGTTTGCATCCGTTTTAGCGTTTTTCTACGTGAAACACTGAAAAGACACTTTTTCAGTAATTTTGTGATGGATTCCCACATTGAGTGACTTCCATATTATTTATCGTTTTGGTACCTAACATGCTGAAAAAAACTCAAAAGACAGGTTTCTGGTAAGGTCGTTTAATTTCCCCATATAGGTGGCTTTGCATGCACTTTAGGGTTTGGTAACAAATCACCTGATATGGGAATACAAAACAACATTAAGAAAACGTTTCTTTTGAGTGTCCTACGTACCAAAACGATAAAAAAAAAACATAGAAAACATCCTTTATGGAGAAACAGAATAACATTACCAAAAACAAGTATTTTGAGTGTTTTGTAAGATTGTTACGTAAAAACACCTAAATGAATCGAAAATACCCTAAATGGGAAAAATGAAAAGATATTACGAGAAACGTGTATTATGAGTGTTTTTGACCTTCTTAGTATTAAAAGGGTAAAACTCATGAATAACACCCTATATGGAGAAATGGATATATGAAACGATATTAAAAACGCGTGAAAATACCCTATATAGAGAAACAGAATACATTTACCAAAAACATGTATTTTGAGTGTCTTTAAGCGTATTATGTACAAAATCGCCTATCATGAAAAAAAAACACCCTGCATATGGAAATGAAAGGACATTACGAGAAACGTTTGTTATGTTACTTTTTTTATTACTATCTTAAGTACCAAATCAGTAAAAAGCTTGAATAGTCCTCTGAAGAAAAAGAACAACCTTACCAAAAACGTGTATTTTTTTACATTGATAATTACCAAAATGCCAACATGCATGTAAAGCAACCTATATGAAGAAACGAAACGAAATCACTAGAAACTTGTCTTTTGTTATTTTTTGAGCGTGTTAGGCACCAAATCAGTAAGAAGCAACGAAATCACCCAATAGGGGAATAGAAAACTTTACTAAAACGTGTCTTTAGAGTGTTTTTTTTTAGGTTCTTACGAACTAAAATGTCAAAATACATGCAAACACCCTGTTAGGTACCAAAGCACCAAAAAGACCCTATATGAGGAAATGAAAGGACATAACAAAAAACGTGTATTATGAGTTTTTTTTTTCTAGCTTCTTAGGTACCAAAACGCTAAAATAAATGAGTAGCACACTCTATGGAGAAAGAGAAAAACATTACCAGAATCGTGTAATTTGAATGTTTTTCACATTGTCAGGTAGCAAAACACCATAATGCTTGCTCGCTATACGAGAAAATTTAACAATAATGTAAGAAATGTGTTTTTATATGTTTTTCACATAAATGCTAAATAGCATGGAAAGCACCTTATATAGAAATGCAAAATAATAAGCATGTCTTTTAAGTGTTTTAAACTTTTTACGTACCAAAACGCTAAAACACGTGCAACAAACACGAATAACCTTACTAAATAGAAAAACCTTACCAAAAACGTGTATTTTGAGTCTTTTTGAGTCTGTTCCGTACATCATATTAAAAATGCATGTAAAGCACCCTGTATGGGGAAACGATAGAACATTACCAGAAACGTGCATTGTCAGTGTTTTGAGTCTCTTAGGTACCAAACACTAAACCGCTTGAATGAAAATTAAATATATCCTATATCTCTTAATAAAGAAACAGAACATCTCCAAAAACGTGTTTTTATTTATTTATTTTTTTTTTTTGCCTTATTATGTACCAAAACGTCAAAATACATACGAAGCATCCTATATGGGGAAATAGAAAGACATTAGGAGAAACAAGTTTTATTAGTGTTTTTGAGCTTCCTAAGTATCAAAACGCTAAAACGCATGAATAGCACCCTATATAGAGAAAAAGAACAACATTACCTGAAACCTTTATTTTGAGCGTTTTTCATTTTATGTAGCAAAACATCATAAAGCATGAAGATCCCTATATGAAGAAGCAAAACGATATTACAGGAAACGTGTCTTTTGAGTGTTTACTTAAGTGTTAGGAATCAACATGCTAAAAAGCATTGAAAGCACCCTATTTGACAATATAAAATAACATTACCAAGAAAATATCTTTGGAGTGTTTTTGACCCTCTTATGTCTGAAATCGCTGAAACACATGCAAAACAACCTTTACGGAGAAACAGAATAACATTACCAAAAACTTGTATTTTGATTGTTTTTGTGCTTGTTAAGTATAAAAATGCCAAATTACACGCAAAGCATCCTACATGGAGAAGAGAAAGGACATTACGAGAAAAGTGTATTATGAGAGATTTTGAGCTTTTTAGGTACCAAAACTCAAAAACAAGTGATTAGCACTTTATATGGAAAACAACTCTACCGAAAATTTTTAATTAAACTATTTTTTTCATATTGTTAAGTACCAAAAGTCAAAATGCATTGGAAGCCCCCTTTATCGGGAAACGATACGACATTATCATCAACGTGTCTTTTCAGTGTTTTTCAACGTGTTAGACACCAAAAAGCTAAAAAAAAACAAAACATGGAAAGCGCTCTATAAAGGAATACAAAACAACATTACTAAAAACGTGTTTTATAGGTTCTTATGTACAGAAACGCTAAAACCCAAGCAAAACACCCTTTATGGAGAAGCGAAATAAATATTTCGTTGATAAATTAAATTCTTGACAGTTAGGGAACATCCCTTACAGAAGAATAAGATCGCAGAAGAATGGTCCTAAATGGATGACTGAGGTTAAAATAATATATAGGGCGAAAGAGAAGTATGTATGAGATTAAAGACAAGGGAAGTGGTTTTAAGGCCATAATATAATTAATTAGAAAACTCAGGAGTTTAACAAGGGAAGCTAAAAATAGTTATGAATTAAAGGTAGCCAGCCAAGCGATGATGGACCCCAAGGGATTTTATCAGGCACATAAGACGAAGAAGAGAGAAACAATAGTTTCTTAAAGACAGCAGAATGGGACCTGCTTAGTTGTTGGGAGGAGATTAGTAAATTGTGAACGAGTATTTTTTAACTGTCTTTGCCCAGGAAAACATGCAGGATTTGCCGAATAGTGAGAAGATATTTAGAGTAGAGGAGAATGAGAAGCTGACAGATATTACTATAACTAAAGAGATAGTGGAACAGGAGATAGATAAGCTGAAAAGTTCAAGACACCAGGACCAGATGAAATATATTCCAGAGTATTTAAGAATTGGAAAAAGGTTATAAGTAATCTAGATAATGTCATGGCCAAGCGGCAGGCGACAGAGTGTTGTAATAAACGGCTCTAAATCCGAGTGGGGTCAAGTAATTAGTGGGGTGACAAAGGGATTATTAGTATTAGAGCCGATGTTGTTTGTAATATATGTCAATGACGTGGATAGTGGAATTAGTAGTGTTGTTAGTAAATTTGCGGATGACACGAGAGTATGTAGATTAATTAGGTCAGAATCGCATACCATCGCCTTGCAGGCAGATTTGGATAGGATGAACGAATGGACAGACAGATGGCAAATGCAGTTTAATATCAAGAAATGCAAAGCACTTAGCGAAAGTAGAAGAAACCCGCATAGTAGTTACACAATGAACAACCAAGTTCTGGTAGGTTCAGGGTAAGAAAAAGATTTGAGATTTAATGTTAGCTCTGAACTCCGTCTAAGAAAGCAATGCAAAGAGGCCAGAAACAAAGCAAATAGTGTATTATAATTCATTTTCAGGAGTGCTAAAAGTAAAACTCCCGAAGTAATATTAAAGATACATTTGGCGCTGGTCAGACTTCATCTAGACTACGCTGTCCAATTCTGGTCACCACAGCACAGGAAGGATAAAGGTCTATTAGAATCAGTTCAAAGGAGAATGACTAAAAGGATACAGGGGATGAGGAGTATTCCTTACGAAGCGAAATTCAAGTTGTTAAATTTACATTCTTTAGAGAGAAGTAGGTTAAGAGTGGACCTGAGAGAAGTCTTTAAGTGGTATATGGGTTATAACAAGGGGAACATAAGGAAAATTCTTAGAATCTGTAACCATGATAGAACAAGAAAAAAGGAACATCACGTTTTCAGGCTTGAGCCTGAAAACTTGATGTTCAAAAAGGGAACGGGAAGGATTTGATTCTCAAATACAGTAGTAGATGATTGGAACCGACTTAGTAATCAAGCTGTTAGTGCTGAGGCATTTAGCAACTGTAAGAGAAAATTACACATTTATGGATGGGGATGATAGGTGGAAATACGTAGGCATATTTCATACAAGTACTGCCACGTGTAGGCCTAATGCCTTCTTGCATATTTACTTATTTCTTATGTTCTTATGTTCATATAACCAAAAGCGTGTATTTTCAGTGTTTTTCAGCTATTCCGTGAAAAAAAAAATGCCAAAATACATGCAAAGCACCCTAAATGAGGAAAAAAGGGGACATTACGAGAAACACGCAAAAACTCGTGTATGTGGAGAAGTTTCTTAGATACCAAAACGCTGAAACTCATGAATAACACTCTTAATTGAGAAACAGAACAACCTTACCAAATGCGTGTATTTTGAGTGTTTTTCACATTCTTGGTTACCAAAACACCAAATTGCATGCGAAACTAGCTTTACGTGGAAAGAAAAAAAAAAGACATTTCCAGAAAAGTGTCTTTTGAGTGATTTTGAGCGTGTTAGGCAATAAAACACTAAAAAGCAGGGCAATCACATTACATGGTAATAAAATCAAATTTTACCAAGAACTTGCCATTAAGTGTTTTTGAGCTCCATACATACCAAAACGCTAAAACGCATGCAAAACACCCTTTATGAAGAAACAGAAAAACAATACCAAAAACATGAATTTTGAGTGTTTTTGATTATGTTACCTATAAAAACGCTTAAATACATGCAAAGAACCCTATGTTTGGGAAACGAAAGGACATTACGAGAAACGTGTATTATGAATGTTATTAAGTTCCTTAAGCAAAAAAAAAACCTAAAAAACACAAATAACACTCTTTATAGAGAAAAAAAAAGTAATTTTCTTTCTTCTTTTTTGTTATTCTTCTTCATAGGTACCGAGATACCAAAATTCTGGCAAAATTCAGGAAAATTATGTGGAAAAAAGAACATTATCAAAAATGTTAATTTTAACTTTTTTTTCGGACAGTTATATACCAAAACCTAAATTGCATGCAAAGCCACCTCTATGGGAAAATTAAACGACTTTACCTGTCTTTTGAGTGTTTTTTCAGCATGTTAGGCACCAAAACAATAAACAACATGAAAGTCACTTTATATGGGAATCCAAAACAAAATTACTTAACACTTGTCTTTTTCAGTGTTTTACGTAGAAAAACGCTAAAACGGATGCAAACAAACTTATATGAAGAAATAGAATAACATTGCCAAAAAGGTATATTTTGAGTGTTTTTGAGCCTGTTACCTGCAAAAAAATCTCTATATTGGGAAACAAAAGGACATTACGAGAAACGTGTATAATAAGTGTTTTATAGTTTCACAACAACCACAAGGCAAATGTTTCTTAAATACCAAAATGCTGAAACTCATGAATAACACTCTTGATTGAGCTACAGAACAACCTTACCAAATGCGTGTATTTTGAGTGTTTTTCACATTCTTAGTTACCAAAAACCGAAATTGCATGCGAAACTAGGTTTATGTGGGAAAAAATTATATTACCAGAAAATGTCTTTTGAGAGTTTTTGAGTGTGTTAGGCAATAAAGTACTTAAACGAAGGGCAATCACATTACATGGGAATAAAACAAACTTTTACCAAGAACTTGCCGTTAAATATTTTTGAGCTCCTTACATACTAAAACGCTAAAACGAATGCAAAACACCCTTTATGGAGAAACACAATAACATTACAAAAAACATATATTTTGAGGATTTTTTATCATGTTACCTATAAAAACGCTTAAATACATGCAAAGAATCCTATGTTTAGGAAACAAAAGGACATTATGAGAAACGTGTATTATAAATGTTTTTAAGTTACTTAAATACCAAAAAGCTAAAACCCACCAATAACACTCTTTATAAAGAAACCAAAAAATAAATAAAAATAAATAAAATAAATGCAAATAATATATATATATATATATATATATATATATATATATATATATATATATATATATATATATATATATATATATATATATATATATATATATATATATATATATATATATATATATATATATATATATATATATATATATATATATCTTTTTTTTGTTATTTATCTTCATAGGTACCGAGATGCCAAAATTCTGTTAAAATTCAGTGAAATTATGTATATAAAAGAACGTTATCGAAAAAGTTAATTTTAGCTTTGTTTTTCGGACTGTTATGTACCAAACCCTAAAGTGCATGCAAGGCCATCTATATGGGGAAATTAAACGACTTTACAAGAAAACTGTCTTTTGAGTATTTTTCACCATGTTAGGCACCAAAACGATAAATAATATGGAAGTCACTGTATATGGGAATCCAAAACAAAATTACTGAAAACGTGTCTTTTCAGTGTTTTACGTAGAAAAACGCTAAAACGAATGCAAACCAACCAATATGAAGAAATAGAATAACATTACAAAAAAGGTATATTTTTTGCTTTGAGCTTGTAACCAACGAAAAAAAAAAACGCGAAAATGGATGCAAAGCACTCTATATTGGGAAACAAAAAGACATTACGAGAAATGTGTATAGTTTCATAAGAACCACGATGCAAAACACGCAAAAACTAGTGTATATGGAGAAGTTTCTTAGATACCAAAATGCTGAAACTCCTGAATAACACTCTTAATTAAGAAACAGAATAACATTACTAAATGCGTGTATTTTGAGTGTTTTTCACATTCTTAGTTACCACAACACCAAATTGCATGCGAAACTAGCATTATGTGGGAAAAAAAATGACATTACCAGAAAAGTGTCTTTTGAGGGTTTTTGAGAGGGTTAGGCAATAAAACACTAAAAAGGAGGGCAATCACATTACATGGGAATAAAACCAACTTTTACCAAGAACTTGCCTTTAATTGTTTTTGAGCTCCAAAATGCTAAAACGCATTCAAAACACCCTTTATGAAGAAACAGATTAACATTACCAAAAACATGTATTTTGAGTGTTTTTGATCATGTTACCTCTAAAAACGCTTAAATACAAGCAAAGAACCCTATGTCTGGGAAACGAAAGGACATTACGAAAAACGTGTATTATGAGTGTTTTTAAGTTCCATAAGTATCAAAAAGCTAAAACCTCTTTATAGAGGAAAAAAAATAAATAAATAAATAATTAAAAAATAGGATTTTTTTTTTTGCTATTCTTCATAGGTACTGAGATTCAAAAATTCTTGCAAAATTAAGGGAAATTATGTGTAAAAAGAACATTATCAAAAAAGTTAATTTTAGCTTTGTTTTTCGGACTGTTACGTACCAAACCAAAAAGTGCATGCAAAGCCAACTATAAGGGGAAATTAAACGACTTGACGAGAAACCTGTGTTCCTAGTGTTTTTCAGCATGTTAGTCACCAAAACAATAAATAATATGGAAGTCATTCTATATAGGAATCCAAAACAAAATTACTTTAAACGTGTCTTTTTCGTGTTTTACGTAGAAAAACGGTAAAACGGATGAAAAAATAGAATAAGATTACCAAAAAGTATATTTTGAGTGTTTTTTTTTTAGCTTTTTATTTACAAAAAACGCGAAAATGGATGCAAAGCTCTCTATATTGGTTAACAAAAGGACATTACGAGAAACGTGTATAATGGGTGTTTTATAGATTCTCAAGAAGCACAAGGCAAAAAACGCAAAAACTCGTATATATGGAGAAGTTTCTTAGATACCAAAATGCTGAAACTCCTGAATAACACTCTTAACTGAGAAACAGAACAACCTTAAAAAATGCATGTATTTTGAGTGTTTTTCACATTCTTAGTTACCAAAACCGCAAATTTTATGTGAAAGTAGCTTTATGTGGGAAAAAAATGACATTACCAGAAAAGTGTCTTTTAAGTGTTTTTTTTTTTTTTTTTTAGCATGACAGGCAATAAAGCACTAAAAAGCAGGGCAATCACATTACATGGGAATAAAACCAACTTTTACTAAGAACTTGCCTTTAAGTGTTTTTGAGCTCCTTATATACCAAAACGCTAAAACGCATGCAAAACACCCTTTATGGAAAAAATGAATAACATTACCAAAAACATGTATTTTGAGTGTTTTTGATCATGTTACCTATAAAAACGCTTAAATACATGCAAAGAACCTTATGTTTCGGAAATTAAAGGATATTTCGAGAAACATTTATTATGAGTGTTTTTAAGTTCTTTAAGTACCAAAAAGCTAAAACCCAAAAATAACACTCTTTATAGAGAAAAAAAATAGGAATTTATTTATTTATTTATTTTTTTTTGTTATTCATCTTCATAGGTACCAAAATGCCATAATTCTGGCAAAATTCAGGGAAATTATGTGACAAAAGAAAATTATGAAAAAAATTAATTTTCGCTTTTTTCTGGACTGTTATGTACTAAACCCTAAAGTGCATGCAAAGCATGGGGAAATTAAACGACTTTACCAGAAACCTGTCTTTTGAGTGTTTTTCAGCATGTTAGGCACCAAAACGATAAATAATATGGAAGTCACTCAATATGGGAATCCATCACAAAATTACTGAAAAAGTGTGTTTTCCGTGTTTTACGTAGAAAAACGCTTAAATGGATGCAAACCAATGAATATGAAGAAATAGAATAACATTACCAAGAAAGGTATATTTTGAGTGTTTTTGAGCTTCTTACCTATAAAAAACGCGAAAATGGATAGAAATTACTCTATCTTGGGATACAAAAGGACATTACGAGAAACTTGTATAATGAGTGTTTTATAGTTTCACAAGAACCACAAGGCAAAAAACGCAAAAACTCGTGTATATGGATAAGTTTCTTAGATACCAAAATGCTGAAACTCAGGAATAACACTCTTAATTGAGAATACAGAACAACCTTACGAAATGCGTGTATTTTGAGTGTTTTCACATTCTTAGTTACCAAAAGCCCAAATTCTATGGAAAACTAGCTTTATGTGGTAAAAAAAAAAAAAAATGACATTTCCAGAAAAGTGTCTTTTGAGTGTTTTTTAGCGTGTTAGGCAAAAAAGCACTAATAAGGAGGGCAATCACATTACATGGGAATAAATCCAACTTTTACCAAGAACTTGCCTTTAAGTGTTTTTGAGCTCCTTATATACCAAAACGCTAAAACGCATACAAAACACCCTTTATGGAGAAACAGATTAACATTAACAAAAACATGTATTTTCAGTGTTTTTGATCATGTTACCTTTAAAAACGCTTAAATACATGCAAAAAACCCTATGTCTGGGAAACGAAAGGACATTACAAGAAACGTGTATTATGAGTGTTTTTAAGTTCCATAAGTACCAAAAAGCTATAACCTCTTTATAGAGAAAAAAAAAGTAAATAAATAAATAGGATTTTTTTTTTGTTATTCTTCTTCATAGGTACCGAGATCCCAAAATTCTGGCAAAATTCAGGGAAATTATGTGAAGAAAGAACATTATTAAAAAAGTTAAATTTAGCTTCTTTTTTTTCGGACTGTTATGTACTAAACCCTTAAGTGCATCCAAAGCCAACTATATGGGGAAATTAAACGACTTTACGAGAAACCTGTGTTTTGAGTGTTTTTCAGCATGTTAGTCACCAAAACAATAAATAATATGGAAGTCATTCTATATGGGAATCCAAAACAAAATTACTGAAAACATGTCTTTTCCGTGTTTTATGTAGAAAAATGCTAAAATGGATGCAAACCAACCAACATGAAAAAAATAGAATAAGATTACCAAAAAGTTATATTTTGAGTGTTTTTTGAGCTTTTTACAAAAAACGCGAAAATGGATGCAAAGCTCTCTATATTGGTTAACAAAAGGACATTACGAGAAATGTGTATAATGAGTGTTTTATAGATTCTCAAGAAGCACAAGGCAAAAAACGCAAAAACTCGTATATATGGAGAAGTTTCTTAGATACCAAAATGCTGAAACTTCTGAATAACACTCTTAATTGAGAAACAGAACAATCTTACCAAATGCGTGTATTTTGAGTGTTTTTCACATTCTTAGTTACCAAAACCACAAATTGCATGTGAAAGTAGCTTTATATGGGAAAATAATGACATTAGCAGAAAAGTGTCTTTTAAGTGTTTTTTTTTTTAGCATGATAGGCAATAAAGCACTAAAAAGCAGGGCAATCACATTACATGGGAATAAAACCAACTTTTACCAAGAACTTGCCTTTAAGTGTTTTTGAGCTCCTTATATACCAATACGCTAAAACACATGGAAAACATCCTTTATTTAGAAACAGAATAACATTACCAATAACATGTATTTTGAGTGTTTTTGATCATGTTACCTATAAAAACGCTTAAATACTTGCAAAGAATCTTATGTTTGGTAAACGAAAGGACATTTCGTGAAACGTGTATTATGAGTGTTTTAAGTTCTTTAAGTACCAAAAAGCTAAAACCCACAAATAACGCTCTATATTATGAAAAAATAAATAAATAAATAAAAAAAATAGGATTTTTTTTTTTGTTATTCATCTCCATAGGTACCGAGATGCCAAAATTCTGCAAAAATTCAGGGAAACTATGTGAAAAAAGAACATTATGAAAAATGTTAATTTTAGCTTTTTTTTTCGGACTGTTATTTACCAAACCATAAAGTGCATGCAAAGCCACCTATATGGGGAAATTAAACGACCTTACCAGAAACCTGTCTTTTGAGTTTTTTTTTCAGCATGTTAGGCACCAAAACGATAAATAATATGGAAGTCACTCAATGTGGGAATCCATCACAAAATTACTGAAAAAGTGTCTTTTCAGTGTTTCACGTAGAAAAACGCTAAAACGGATGCAAACCAATGAATATGGAGAAATAGAATAACATAACCAAAAACGTATATTTTGAGTGTTTTTGAGCTTCTTACCTACAAAAAAACGCGAAAATGGATGGAAAGCACTCTATATTGGGATACAAAAGGACATTACGAGAAACGTGTATAATGAGTGTTTTATAGTTTCAAAACAGCCACAAGGCAAAAATCGCAAAAAACTCGGTGTATATGGATAAGTTTCTTAGATACCAAAATGTTGAAACTCAGGAATAACACTCTTAATTGAGAATACAGAACAACCTTACCAAATGAATGTTTTTTGAGTGCTTTTCACATTCTTTGTTACCAAAACCAAAAATTGCATGCGAAACTAGCATTATGTGGGAAAAAATTACATTACCAGAAAAGAGTCTTTTGAGTGTTTTTAAGCGTGATATGCAATAAAGCACTAAAAAGGAGGGCAATCAGATTACATGGTAATAAAACCACCTTTTACCAAGAACCTGCTTTTAAGTGTTTTTGAGCTTCTTACATACCAAAACGCTAAAACGCATGCAAAACACCCTATATGGAGAAACAGAATAACATTACCAGAAACATGTATTTTGAGTGTTTTGATCATGTTACCTATAAAAACGCCTAAATACATGCAAAGAACCCTATGTTTGGAAAATGAAAGGATGTTACGAGAAACGTGTATTATGAGTTTTTTTTAAAGTTTTTAAAGTTTAAATAACACTTTATAGAGTGTTTTCTTACCTAACAATGTGAAAAACACTCAAAAAGCACATTTATGTAATCTTGTTCTTTTTTCCATATAGAGTGCTCTTCAATGTGTCAAATAGGTCTTGGTACCTAAGAAATAAAAAAAAACATAATAAAAGTTTCTTGTAATGTCTTTTCGTTTCCCCTTGCAGAGTATTTTGCATGCATTTATGTTTCTTTTTATATGTAAAAGAAAAAAAAATGTTTATGGTAATAAAGGGTGTTTTGCATAAATCTCAGCGTTATGGTACGTAAGTAGCTGAAAATACCCAAAAGATAAATTTTTGGTTGTCTTGTTCTTTCATATAGATAGCTTTCAATGTTTTTTTTTATAACTTTGGTACCTAACACGTTCATCAGCACTTTAAAAAGACATGTTTCTGGAAATGTTCTTTCATCTCCCCATAGATGGTGCTCTGGAGGCATTTTAACGTTTTGGTACCTAAAACTGTGAAAAACACTCAATATAAACATTTTTGGTAATGTTCTGTTTCTTCATATACAGTGGTACTAAATAGTTTTCGCGTTTGGTACCTAAGACGCTCAAAAACACTAATAATACATCTTTCTCGTAATGTCCATTATTTTATCCAAATTGAGTGATTTCCATGCATTTTGGCGTTTTTGTTACGTAACAATGTGAAAAAATACTCAAAATAAACGTTTTCGGTAATGTTCTTCTGTTTCTTCATATATAAAGTTATACATGCATTTGTGCATTTTGCTACCTAAGAATCTCAAAACACTGATAAATGAAATGTCTTTTTATTTCTTCTCGCCATTTAGGATAATTTGCATGCATTTTTGCTTTTTTTTTTTATACGTAAGAAGATAAAAAAAAAAACTCAAAATACACGTTTCTGGTAATGTTATTCTATTTCTCCATAAAATGTGCTTTGCATGCATTTTAGCGTTTTGGTACGTAAGTACTCTTTAAATTCTCAAAAGACACGCTTTTGGTAATGTTTTGCTGTTCCAAATAGAGAGTTTTGTTGCTTGTTAGCGTTTTGGTATCTAATATTGTTGTGTTTCTCGAAAGAGAGTATTATTCATGGATTTTCGCGTTTTGGTACCTGAGAAGCTAAAAAAACGCTCTTAATATAAGTTTCTCATAATGTCTTTGGTTACTTTTTTTTTTTTTTGCGTAACAAGCTCAAAACATTGAAAATACACGTTTTTTTTGGTAATGTTAATCAGTTTTTCCAAAAAAAAAGCGTTTTTGATGCGTTTAAGTGTTTTTGTATGTAAGTAGCTCATAAGCACTGAAAAGAAAAGTTTTTTGTAATCTTTTGTTTTCTCCTATAGGGTGCTTTCCTTGGTTTTTAGCTTCTTGGTACATAACTCGCTCATAAACACTGAAAGGACATGTTTCTGGAAATGTTTCCTCTCCTCATATAGTATGCTTTGCATGCATTTTCGCGTTGCGGTATCTAATAACGTGAAAAAAGCCTTAAAACACAAGTTTTGGTTAATCTTGTTCTGTTTCTCCATATAGAGTATTGTTCATACTTTTTAGTGTTCTGTTACCTATGAAGCTCAATAGCACTCAAAATATACGTTTCTTTTAATGTTTTCTTTTCCCCTTTAGGGTTATTTGCATGTATTTTATCGTTTTTGTATGTAACAGGTTCAAAATCTCTCAAAATGCATGATTTTGGTAAAGCTTTTGAATTTCTCCATAAAGTGTGTGTTCCAACCGTTTTAGCGGTTTGGTAAGTATCTCAAAACACTTAATATTTTGCCATTTACGGTACTTTCCATGCTTCTTAAGAGCTTTTTGTGCCTAACACAATCATAAACTCTCAAAAGACACGTTTTTGGAAATGTTGTTTATTTTCCCCATATCGGGTGCTTTGCATGCATTTTGGCGTTTTGATACCTAACAAAGCTAAATACACTTAAAATACACGTTTTCTCCATACAGAAAGCAAATGATACGTTTTATCGTTTTGGTACCTAATAAGCTAAAAAAAAAAAAAAATCTCATAATACTGGTTTCTCTTAAAGTCTTTTCGTTTTCTTATATAGGGTAATTTATATGCATTTTGACGCTTTTGTACATACCAAGCTGAAAAATGGCTCAAAATGCTCGTTTTTGGTAATGTTTTTATGTTTCTGCAGGAAGGGTGTTTTGCATGTTTTATCGTTTTGGTACATTATAAATTTAAAAACTTCCAAACACGTAAAGAGTCACTTTGTTGGTTATTTCTTTTTCCTACTTCTTAGTGTTTTGGTGCCTAACACCTAGAAACACTCGTAAAAGATAGGTTTCTTGTAATGCCGTTTTGTGTCGTCTTTTAAAAGTCTTTGCATGTATTTTTGTGTTTTGGTACGTAATAATATGAAGACCCCTTAAAATATATATTTTCATTCCTGTTGTTTTGTTTCTCCATATAAAGTACTATTAAGGTGCCTTTGTGTTTCGTACCTAAAAAGCTCAAAAGCTCTCATAATACACGTTTCTCGAAATGTCTTCGTTTCCCGGCATAGGGAACTTTTGATACATTTCGGCGTTATTCTACTTACATACCTCAAAAACACTAAAAATAAAGTTTTTTTTTTTGTATTGTTATTTTGTTTTTCCATAAGCGTGTTTTGCGTCTGTTCAAGCGTTTTGATATAAAAGTAGCTCAAAAACACTAAAAAAAATACTATTTTTTGGTAATTTTGTTTTGTATTCCCATATAGGATGCTTTCTATTTTTATTTTTTAGAGTTTTGGTGCCTAACACGCTCATAAACACTCAAAATTCACGTTTCTGGAAATTTCGTTTCGTTTCTACCATAGATTGCACTTTGCATGAATTTCGACGTTTTGGTACATAACATTGTGAAAACAAACAAAATACACGTTTTTTGTAATGTTGCTCTGTTTCTCCATATAGAGTGGTATTCATGCATTTTCGTATTTTTCAACCTAGTAAGGTCTAAAACACTTACAATACACGTTTCTGGTAATGTCTTTTCGTTTCCCCATATTGGGAACTTGACATGAATTTTGACAATTTTTTACGTAATTAGCTTAAAACATTAAAAATACACGTTTTCCCGTTTCTCCATAAAAGGTGTTTTGCATGCGCCTTTGCGTTTTAGTATGTAAGTAGCTCTAATCAATGAAAAGACTTTTTTGTAATGTTTTGTTTTCCCATGTATGGTTCTTTCCTTGTTTTTTAGCGTTTTGGTACCTTAATCCGCTTACAAACACTGAAAAGACACGTTTCTAGAAGTGTCGTATTTTCCCTCATATATGATGCTTTGCATGCATTTTAGCGTTTTTGTTTCTCCATATAGAGTACTATTCATTCGTTTTAGCGTTTTGG
Organism: Scylla paramamosain; assembly: GCF_035594125.1. Taxonomy (NCBI): domain Eukaryota; kingdom Metazoa; phylum Arthropoda; class Malacostraca; order Decapoda; family Portunidae; genus Scylla; species Scylla paramamosain. The sequence goes on along the minus strand of NC_087159.1, from coordinate 22,895,048 downwards.
TACCTAATAAGTTGAAAACACTCATACTGCACGTTTCTCGTAATGTACTTTCTTACCCATATATAGTATACTTTGCATGCATTTTGGCGCTTTTGTACGTGACAAGCTTAAGATATAAAATTAAATACTAGTTTCTGGTAAGGTTATTTGTTTTTTTTTTTCCATAAAGGGAGTTTTGCAAGCATTTTAGCGTTTTTTGTACGTAAGTAGCTGAAAAATACCCCCAAAATACGTTTTTGGGGGGAATGTTGTTTTGCTTTTCCAGTATAGGGAAGTTTTCATGCTTATTCCTTTTTTGTGGTGAAGTTGATATACACATATACAAGGAAATAAAAAAAAAAAAAAACTACTCTGTCAAAAACGTGTCTTGAGTTTTTTTTTTTTTTTCAGCTTCTTACGTACCAAGAAAGTAAAATGCATGAAAAACACCCTTTATTGTAAAACAGAATAATGTCACCAAAAAGAAATCGTTTGAGAGTTTTTGAGCTTGTTAGGTAGAAAAATGCCATAATGTATGGAAAGTATTCTATATGAAGAAAGAAAAAGACATTACGAGAAACGTGTATTATGAGTAAATTTGAGCTTCTTAGGTAGCAAAATGTGAAAACGCATGAATAGCACTCTGTTTGGATAAACATAACAACATTACCAAAAACGTGTTTTTGAGTGTTTTTTTCATATTGTTAGGTGCCAAAACGCCAAAATGTATGAAAGCCCACTAACTAACAAACGAAACTAAATTTAATGAAACGTGTCTTTTGAATGTTTATGAATCTGCTAGGTACCAGAATGCTAAAAAGTATGAAAAGATCACCATATGGGAATAAAAAACATTATCAAAAACATGCCTTTTCAATCTTTTTGAGCTTCTTACGTACCAAAACGCTAATACGCTTGCAAAACACTCCTTATGGAAAAACATAATAAAATTGCCAAAAACAAGTATTTTTTGTGCAAAAATGCATGCAAAGTAACCTTTATGAGGAAATGAAACGATGTTTCCAGAAACTTGTCTTTTGAGTGTTTAGATACTAAACCGATATAAAGCTTGGAAATCACTTGATTTTAACAACAAAACAACACTAAGGAAAACGTGTCTTTTAAGTGTTTTTGAGCTTATTACATACGAAAAACCTAAGCTGCATGCAAAAAAATAAATAAAAAATCGTCATGGAGAAACATAATAGCATCACGAAAAACTTCTAATTGGAGTGTATTTCTCATTGTTAGGTAGGCATGCAAATCATGCAAAAGGAAACGAGTTTTCCAGAAAGGTGTCTTTTGAGTATTAATCAGTGTTCTAGCTCCAAAATGATGAAAAGCATGGAAATCACACTGTAATGGAAAACAAAACATTAACAAAAATGTCTCTTTTCAGTATTTTTTTTTTCAACTTAGGTATCAGAACGCTAAAACGAATACAAAAACACCCTTGATGGAGAAACAGAATAATATTACTAAAAACAAGTTTTTTTTTTATGTTTTTGAGGCTGTTACGTGAAAAACGTCAAAATACACTCTAAGTACCCTATTTGGTTAAATGGAAAATAAAAAGAAAAATTACGAGAAAGGTGTTTTTTTTTTTTTTTTTACTTCTTAGGTAACAAACTGCTAAAGGGCAATAATTAGCACTTTATAGAAAAAAAAAACAAAAAAAAAACAGAACAATATTTCCAAAAACATTTATTTTAAGTGTATTTCACATCGTCAGATACCAAAACTCCAAAATGCAAATAAAACACCCTATATGGTGAAAGAAAACGAGATTTCAAGAAAAGTGTCTTTTGATTGTTAATGAGCGTGTTAGATACCAAAACGAAAAAAAAAGAAACAAAAAAGCACCCTATATGGGAAAACAACACATTACCAGAAACGTTTTTTTCCACTGTTTTTGAGCAACTTATGTACCAAAACTTTGAAACGCATGCAAAATATTATTAATAACATCAAGAAAATAAGTATTTTGAGTGGTTTTTTCAACTTGTTTCGTAGAAAAACGCCAAAAAAGTGAGCAAAGTACCCTAAATGGGAAAATGGATAAACATTACGAAAAACGTGTATTATGAGTATTTTATTAGTTTCATAGGTACCAAAACGCTATGAATGAGTATGAATAACACTCTATAGAGAGAAACAGAATTACATTACGTGTTATTTTGAGTGTATATTATATTGTTAGGTTTTAAAATCCGTGGAAAGCACCCTATATGGAGAAAGGAAGCAAGATTTCCAGAAATGTGTGTTTTTTTTTTAATATTTATGTGCGTGCAGACACCAAAACGATAAAAAAGGAGGGAAAGTACCCTATATGGGAGAACAAGATATTAACAAAACGTCTCTTTGTAGTGTTTTTGAGCTACTCAAAAATACCAATTTTTGGTTATCTTATTATGTTTCTATATATAGGGTGCTAAGCATACTTTTTCTCGTTTTGGTACCAAAGAAGCTCATAAACAAAAAATACACGCTTCTTGTAATATCTTTTCGTCACGAGATAAAGGGTAATTTACATACTTTTTGGCGTTTTCTACGTATTGAGTTGAAAAGCACTAAAAACACGTTTCTTTTGTATTTTTTTACTATTCCTCCATACGTTTTTTTTTTTTGCATGCATTTTGGCTATTTGGTACATACCTCAAAAAAACACTGAAAAGAGATGTATGTAGTTATATTATTTTGTTTACTCATACAGGATGGTTTCCATACATTTTGGGTTTTGGTGCTTAGCTCGCTCATAAGCACTCAAAAAGACACGTTTCTGGAAATATCGCTTTGCATGCTTTTGGTGATTTGTTGCCTAACAATATGAAATACAGTCAAGATACATGTTTTCGATAATGCTTTTCTGTTTCTCCATATAGACAGTTATTCATACACTTTAACATTTTGGTACGTAATAACCTCAAAATACTCATAATACAAGTTTCGCATGAAGTCTTTTGTTTCCCTATATAGGTTACTTTGCATGCATTTTCGCTTTTTCTACGTAACAAGCTATAAAAAAAATTAAATTTATGATTTTGATAATATTATTCTGTTTCTACATTAAAGTTTTTTTTTTTGCATGCGTTTTAGCGTTTTGGTACATAAATAAATGAAGGGACTCAAAAGGCACGATTAATGTAATGTTTTGTTTTTCGAAATAGAGAAATCATGTATTTTGAGTGTTTTTAAGCTTATTAGGTACCAAAACGGAAAAAGGCGATAATACAACTATATATGGAGAAACAGAACGACATTACTAAAAACACGCATTTTGAGTTCTTTTTACATTACCAAAATACCTGAAAAGCCTTTATGTACGAAAATGAAACGTGATTACAAGAAACGAGAAACGTGTATTTATGTGTCTTTCAGCACGTTAGGCAACAAAACGCTAAAAAGCATGGAAAATTACCTTATAGCGGAATACAAAACGTTACGAAAAACGAGTCTTTGAGAGTTTTGTTTTTACTTTTTACGCTAAAACTCATGCAAAACACCTTTTATGGAGAAACAGAATAACATTAAAAAAAAAAAGTGTTCTGAGTGTTTTCGGCTTGTTACTTGGAAAACTCAGAAACGCATACAAAGTATTCTATATGGGGAAAGAACAATGCATTACGAAAAACATGTATAATGGATGTTTTCAGCTTTTTAGGTACCAAAAATGAGGAAAAGCAAGAATAACACTTCCTATTCAGAAACACAACAACATTACTAAAAACGTGTATTTTAAGTGTTTTTCGTATTGTAAGATATGAAAACGACAAAATGGATGCAAAACTCTTTATATTCAGGAACGAAGCAACATTACAAGAAATGTTTTTTTTTGTGTGTGTTTTTGTGCATGTTAGGCACGAAAATGCTAAAAAGAATGGAATATACCTTATATGGGAAAACGAAACAACATTACTAATATTGTACATTTTGAGTCTGTTTTCAGCTTTTTAGGTAACAAAAACGATAAAACGCATGAAAAAAAAAAAACTGTAGAAACATTACCATTACAAAAAAAAAAAAAAAAAATTCTAGTGTCTTTTTCAGCATATCAGATCAATAAGCATGCAATGTACAATGCAATAGGGAATGGAAAAGGCATAACGAGAAACTTGTATTGAGTATTTTTTTTTTTTCAGATTTGCATGTGTAGAACTCTATATAGAGAGAAACAGAACATTATCAAAAACGTGTATTTTAAGGGTATTGCATATTTTGAATTGACAAAACGCCAAAATGCATTTAAAGCACCCTATATTTCGCAAAGGTAACGATATTTTAAGAAACGTCTTTTTGGTGTTTATGAAAACAAAACAACATTACCAAAAACGTGTCTTTTCAATGTTTATAAAGTTACGTACTAAAGCGCTAAAACGTATGTAATAAAAAAAAATATATAAATTTACCCCCTTAAAAAAATCGTTTATATTGAGTGTTTTTGAGTTTCATACCTAGAATAATACCAAGATCATGAAATTACCCTATATGAAAACAAAAAGACATTTAGAGAAAAGTGTATTATGAGTATTTTTAAGCTTTTTATTTACCAAAAAAACAAAAAAAAGGAATACAAAACATTACTAAAAACGTGTACAGAAACGCTAAAACCCAAGCAAAACACCCTTTATGGAGAAGTGAAATAAATATTTCGTTGATAAATTACATTCAGGACAGTTAGGGAACATCCCTTACAGAAGAATAAGATCGCAGAAGAATGGTCCTAAATGGATGACTAAGGTTAAAACACTACATAGGGCGAAAGAGAAATATATATGAGATTAAAGATAGGGGAAGTGGTTTTAAGGCCATAATATAATGAATTTGAAAAGTCAGGAGTTTAACAAGGAAAGCTAAAAATAGTTATGAATTAAAGGTAGCCAGCCAAGCGAAGATGGACCCCAAGGGATTTTATCAGGCATATAAGACGAAGAATAGAGAAACAATAGTTCCTTAAAGACAGCAGAATGTGACCTGCTTAGTTGTTGGGACGAGATTAGTAAAATTGTGAACGAGTATTTTTTAACTGTCTTTGCCCAGGAAAACATGCAGGATTTGCCAAATAGTGAGAAGATATTTAGAAAAGAAGAGAATGAGAAGCTGACAGATATTACCATAACTAAAGAGATAGTGGAACAGGAGATAGATAAGCTGAAAAATTAAAGTCACCTAGACAAGATGAAATATATTCCAGAGTATTTAAGGAATGGAAAAAGGTTATAAGTAATCTGTTAGTTTCTGTCCTTAGGAAATCACTTTTGTCATGTGAGGTATCGGTAATGTGGAGGCAGATAATGGTGATAGTTATGGCATCCTATATCAGGACTTTAGTGAAGAATTTGACAAGGTACCCCATCAGAGGCTACTGAGAAAGGTTAGGGCGCACGAGAGAAATGAGGTGTTTAGATTGGATAAGGTCATAGCTAAGCGGCAAGCGACAGAGTGTTGTAATAAACGGCTCTAAATCCGAGTGGGGTCAAGTAATTAGTGGGGTGACAAAGGAATTATTAATATTAGGGCAGATGTTGTTTGTAATATATGTCAATGACTTGGATAGTGGAATTAGTAGTGTTGTTACTAAATTTGCGGATGACACGAGAATATGTAGATTAATTAGGTCAGAATCACATACCATCGCCTTGCAGGCAGATTTCGATAGAATGAACGAATGGACAGACAGATGGCAAATGCAGTTTAATATCAACAAATTGAAAGCACTTAGCGTAAGTAGAAGAAACCCACACATTAGTTACACAATGAACAACCAAGTTTTGGTAGGTTCAGGGTAAGAAAAAGATTTGAGATTTAAAGTTAGCTCTGAACTCCGTCCAAGAAAGCAATGCAAAGAAGCCAGAAACAAAGCAAATAGTGTATTATGATTCATTTTCAGGAGTGCTAAAAGGAGAACTCCCGAAGTAATATTAAAATTACATTTGGCGCTGGTCAGACTTCATATAGACTACGCTGTCCAATTCTGGTCACCACATCATAGGAAGGATAAAGGTCTATTTTAATTAGTACAAAGGAGAATGACTAAAAGGATGCAGGGGATGAGGAGTATTCCTTACGAAGCGAGATTAAAGCTGTTAAATTTACATTCTTTAGAGAGACGTAGGTTAAGAGTGGACCTGATAGAAGTCTTCAAGTGGTATATGGGTTATAACAAGGGGAACATAAGAAAAATTCTAAGAAACTGTAACCATGATAGAACAAGAAAAATGGGTTCAAGCCTGAAAACTTGATGTTCAAAAAGGAGACAGAAAGGAATTAATTCTCAAATAAAGTAGTAGATGATTGGAACGGACGTAGTAATCAAGCTGTTAGTGCTGAGGCATTTGGGAATTGTAAGAGAAAATTAGACATTTATGGATGGGGATAATAGGTGGAAATAGGTAGGCATATTTCATATAAGTACTGCCACGTGTAGGCCTGATGCCTTCTTGCAGATTTACTTATTTCTTATGTTCTTATATTCTTATTACCAAAAGCGTGTATTTTCAGTGTTTTTCAGCTATTACGAGGAAAAAAAAGCAAAAATGCATGAAAGCACCCTAAATGAGGAAAAAAAGGGACATTACGAGAAACGTGCATTATGAGTGTTTTTCAGATTCTTAGATACCAAAACGCTGAAACTCATGAACCAAACTCTTAATTGAGAAACAGAACAACCTTACCAAATGCGTGTATTTTGAGTGTTTTTCACATTCTTGGTTACCAAAACCCCAAATTGCAAGTGAAAATGAAAAAAAAAAGACATTTCGAGAAAAGTGTCTTTTAAGGGTTTTTGAACGTGTTAGGCAATAAAGCACTAAAAAGCAGGGCAATCACATTACATAGGAATAAAACCAACTTTTACCAAGATCTTGCCTTTAAGTGGTTTTGACATCCTTACATACCAAAACGCTAAAACGCATGCAAAACACCCTTTTTGGAGAACAGAATAACATTACCAAAAACATGTATTTTGAGTGTTTTTGATCATGTTACCTAAAAAAACGCTTAAATACATGCAAAGAACCCTATGTTTAGGAAACGAAAAGACATTACGAGAAACGTGTATTATGAGTGTTTTTAAGTTCCTTAACTGCCAAAAAGCTAAAACCCATATATAACACTCTTTATAGAGAAACAAAAAAAAAAAAAGTAAAATAAAGAAAAAAATACCATTTTTTTTTTCTATCTTCATAGGTACCGAGATGCCAAAATTCTGTTAAAATTCAGTGAAATTATGTGGAAAAAAGAACATTATCGAAAAAGTTAATTGTAGCTGTTTTTTTTCGGACTGTTATGTACCAAACCCTAAAGTGCCTGCAAAGCCATCTATATGGGGAAATTACACGACTTTCCAAGAAAACTGTCTTTTGAGTTTTTTTCAGCATGTAAGGAAAAACGATAAATAATATGGAAGTCTCTCTACATGGGATTCTAAAACAAAATTACTGAAAACGTGTTTTTTTCAGTGTTTTACGTAGAAAAACGCTAAAACGGATGCAAACTAAACAATATCATGAAATAGAAAAAAAACATTACCAAAAAGGCATATTTTAAGTGTTTTGAGCTTGTTACCTATAAAAAACACGGAAATGGATGCTAAGCACTTTATATTGGGAAACAAAAGGATATTACGAGAAACGTGTATAATGAGTGTTTTATAGTTTCACAAGAACCATAAGGCAAAAAACGCAAAAAACTCGTGTGTATGGAGAAGTTTCTTAGATACTAAAGTGCTGAAACTCATGAATACCACTCTTAATTGAGAAACAGAACAACCTTACTAAATGTGTGTATTTTAAGTTTTTTCCACATTCTTAGTTACTAAAACCCAAAATTGCATGTGAAACTAGCTTTATTTGGGAAAAAAAATGACTATCAGAAAAGTGTCTTTTGAGTGTTTTTGAGCGTGTTAGGCAATAAAGCACTAAAAAGCAGGGCAATCACATTACATGGGAATAAAACCAACTTTTACGAAGAAAAAAAAATAGTTTTTTTTTTTTTTGTTCATCTTTATAGGTACCGAGATGTCAAAATTCTGGATAAATTCAGGGTAATTATGTGGAAAAAAAGAACATTATCAAAAACGTTAATTTTAGCTTTTTTTTCGGACTATTGTCTACCAAACTCTAAAGTGCATGCAAAGCCACCTATATGTGAAAATTAAACGACTTTACCGGAAATCTGTCTTTTGAGTGTTTTTTTTTTTTTTAGCATGTTAGGCACCAAAACGATAAATAATATGGAATATGGGAATCCAAAACAAAATTACTGAAAACGTGTCTTTTCAGTGTTTTACGTAGAAAAATGCTAAAACGGATGCAAACCAACCAATATGAAGAAATAGAATAACATTACCAAAAAGGTATATTTTGAGTGTTTTTGAGCTTGTTAACTACAAAAAACGCGAAAACGCATGCAAACCACTCTATATTTAAAACAAAAGGACATTACGAGAAACGCGTATAATGAGTATTTTATAGTTTCACAAGAACCACAAAGCAAAAAACGCAAAAACTCGTGTATATAGAGAAGTTTCTTAGATACCAAAATGCCGAAACTCATAACACTCTGAATTGAGAAACAGAGCGGCCTTACCAAATGGGTGTATTTTGAGTGTTTTTCACATTCTTAGTTACCAAAACCCAAAATTGCATGCGAAACTAGCTTAATGTGGGAAAAAAGTGACATTATCAGAAAAGTGTCTTTTGAGTGTTTTTGAGCGTGTTAGCCAATAAAAGCACTAAAAAGCTCAGTAATCACATTACATGGGAATAAAACCAACTTTTATCAATAATTTGCCTTTAAGTGTTTTTGAGCTAAAACGCAAGCAAAACACCCTTTATGGAGAAACAGAATAACATTTCCAAAAACATGTATTTCTAGTGCCTTTGATCATGTTATCTATAAAAACGCTTAAATTCATGCAAAGAACCCTATGTTTGGGAAACGAAAGGACATTACGAGAAACGTGTATTATAAGTGTTTTTAAGTTACTTAAGTACCAAAGATCTAAAACCCATAAATAACACTCTTTATAAAGAAACACCCCCACAAAAAAAAGAGAAATAAAAAAAAAAAATAGCAATTTTTTTTTTTTTTTGTTATTCATTTTCCTAGGTACCGAGATCCCGCCAAATTCTATTAAAATTCTGGGAAATTATGTGGATAAAAGAACATAATCGAAAAAGTTAATTTTAGCTTTTTTTTTCGGACTGTTATGTACCAAACCCTAAAGTGCATGCAAAGCCATCTATATGAGAAAATTAAACGACTTGACAAGAAAACTGTCTTTTGAGTGTTTTTCAGCATGTTAAGCACCAAAACAATAAATAATATGGAAGTCACTCTATATGGGAATCCAAAACAAAATTACTGAAAACGTGTCTTTTCACTGTTTTACGTAGAAAAACGCTAAAACGGATGCAAACCAACCAATATGTAGAAATAAAATAAGATTACCAAAAAGATATATTTTGAATGTTTTTGAGCTTTTTACTTACAAAAAACGCGAAAATGGATGCCTTTTAGCGGTTTTTTTACCTAAGAAGAAAAAAAAAGAAAACCTTTCTCGTAATAATTTTTTTTTTTCCATTTAACCAAATAGGATACTTGGAATGTATTTTGACGTTTTTCACGTAACAGCCTCAAAAACAATAAAAAAAAAACTTGATTTGATAATGTTATTCTCTTTCTCCATCAAGGGTGTTTTGCATGCGTTTTAGCGTTCTGATACCTAAGTGTCTCAAAAATACTAAAAAGAGACATTTTTCTTAATGTTTTGTTTTGCATTACAGTGTGATTTCCATGCTTTTCATCGTTTTGGAGCTAGAACACTGATTAACACTCAAAAGACACCTTTCTGGAAAACTCGTTTCCTTTTCCATGATTTGCATGCGTACCTAACAATGAGAAATACACTCCAATTAGAAGTTTTTGGTAATGTTATTATGTTTCTCCATGACGTTTTTTTTTTTTTTTGCATGCAGCTTAGGTTTTTCGTATGTAATAAGCTCAAAAACACTTAAAAGACACGTTTTCCTTAATGTTGTTTTGTATTTTAAATCAAGTGATTTCCAAACTTTATATCGGTTTAGTGTCTAAACACTCCAAAGACACGTTTCTGGAAACATCGTTTCATTTCCTCATAAAGGTTACTTTGCATGCATTTTTGCGTTTTCTACGTAAGAAGCTCATAAACACAAAAAATACTTGTTTTTGGCAATTTTATTCTATTTCTCCATAAAGAGTGTTTTGCAAACGTATTAGCGTTTTGGTACATAAGAAGCTCAAAAAGATTGAAAAACATGTTTTTGATAATGTTTTTTAATCCCACATGGTGATCTTTCCATTCTTTTTAGCATTATGGTACCTAGCAGATTCATAAACATTCAAAAGACACGTTTCATTAAATTTAGTTTTGTTTGTTAGTTAGTGGGCTTTCATACATTTTGGCGTTTTGGCACCTAACAATATGAAAAAACACTCAAAATACACGTTTTTGGTAATGTTGTTATGTTTATCCATACAGAGTGCTATTCATGCGTTTTCACATTTTGCTACCTAAAAAGCTCAAATTTACTCATAATACACGTTTCTCGTAATGTCTTTTTCTCTCTTCATATAGAATACTTTGCATACATTATGGCGTTTTTCTTCCTAACAAGCTCAAAAACTCTCAAATGATTTCTTTTTGGTGATATTATTCTGTTTTTTTTTTTTTCATAAAGGGTGTTTTTCATGCATTTTACCTTCTTGGTACTTAAGAAGCTGAAAAAAAAAAAAACTCAGAAGACACGTTTTTGGCAAAGTAGTTTTTTTTTTTATTTTCATGTATATGTATATGTTTTGTTAACCACAAAACAGTAAAAAGCATGAAAACTTCCCGATACTGGAAAAACAAAAAACAACATTCCCCAAAAAACGTATTTTTGGGGGTATTTTTCAGCTACTTACGTACAAAAACGCTAAAATGCTTGCAAAAATCCCTTCATGGAAAAAAAAACCTTACCAAAAACTAATATTTCATTTTATTTCTTAAGCTTCTCACGTACAAAAGCGCAAATATGCCTGCAAAGTACACTATATATGGATACGAAAGTACATTACGAGAAACGTGCAGTATGAGTGTTTTCAACTTATTAGGTACCAAAACGCTAAAGCGAATGAATAGCACTCTATATGGAGAAACAAAAACGCTAAAATGCATGCAAAGCATCATATATGAGGGAAAATACGACACTTCTAAAAACGTGTCTTTTCAGTGTTTGTAAGCGTATTAGGTACCAAAACGCTAAAAAGGAAGGAAAAAACCATACATTGGAAAACAAAACATTACGAAAAAGTCTTTTCATTGTTTTGAGCTATTTACATACTAAAACGCAAAGGCGCATGGAAAACACCTTTTATGGAAAAACAGGAAAACGTGTATTATTAATGTTTTAAGCTAATTACGTAAAAAAAATTCAAAATTCATGTGAATTTCCCAATATGGGGAAACGAAAAGACATTACGAGGAACGTATATTATAAGTGTTTTACACCTTATTAGGTTGAAAAATACGAAAATGCATGAATACCACTCTATATAGAGTAACAGAGCAACATTACTAAAAACGTGTATTTTGTTTGTTTTCACAATGTTATGTACCAAACCGTCGAAATTCATGCAAAGTGCAATCTATTGGAGAAATGAAACGAAATTTCCAGAAACATGAATTTTGAGTGTTTATGAGCGTGTTAGGCACCAAAACTCTAAAAAATAAAAATGGAAAGCATCATATATGAAAATACAAAACAAAATTACCAAAAAAATAGTATTTTTTGGGTGTTTTTGAGCTACATTTATATCAAAACGCTTGAACAGACGCAAAACACGCTTTATGGAGAAACAAAATAACAATACAAAAAAAATATATTTTCAGTGTTTTTGAGGTATGTAAGTAGAATAACGCCGAAATGTATGCAAAGTTCCCTATGCCGGGAAACGAAGACATTTTGAGAAACGTGTATTATGAGAGCTTTTGAGCTTTTTAGGTACCAAACACAAAGGCACCTTAATAGTACTCTATATGAAGAAACAAAACAACACGAATGAAAATATATATTTTGAGGGGTTTTCATAATATTAGGTACCAAAACGCAAAAATACATGCAAAGACCTGTAAAAGACGACACAAAACGACATTACAAGAAACCTATCTTTTGAGAGTGTTTCTACGTGTTAGGCACCAAAACACTAAGAAGTATGAAAAGAGCACTATGTTGGAAGGGAACAAGAAATAACCAACAAAGTGACTTTTTTCACGTTTTGGAAGTTTTTAAATTTATAATGTACCAAAACGATAAAACATGCAAAACACTCTTCCTGCAGAAACATAAAAACATTACCAAAAACGAGCATTTTGAGCAATTTTTCAGCTTATGTACAAAAGTGTCAAAATGCATATAAAGTACCCTATATAAGAAAACGAAAAGACATTAAGAGAAACCAGTATTATGTTTTTTTTTTTTTAGCTTATTAGGTACCAAAACAATAAAACGCATGATTTGCATTCTGTATGGAGAAAACGTGTATTTTAAGTGTATTTAGCTTTGATAGGTATCAAAACGCCAAAATGCATGCAATGCACCCGATATGGGGAAAATAAACGACATTTCCAGAAACATGTCTTTTGAGAGTTTATGAGTGTGTTAGGCACAAATAGCTCATAAAAAGCATGGAAAGTACCGTAAATGGGAAAACATTGTTTTCAGCTTAAACGGTTGCAAAACACACTTTATGGAGAAACTCAACAGCTTTACCAAAAACATACATTTTGAGAGATTTTGCACCTGTTACGTACAAAAACGAAAAATATATGCAAATAACCCTAAAAGGGGAAAAGAAAACATTTAAAGAAACGTATGTTTTGAGTGCTATTGAGCTTCATAGGTACCAGAACACTAAAACGTATGAATAATACTCTATATGGAGAAACAGAACAAGATTAACTAAAACTTGTGTTTTAAGGCTTTTTTCACGTTATTAGGTACCGCAACGAGAAAATGCATGCAAAGCATAGTATATGGGGAAAGGAAACATTTCCACAAACATGTCCTTTCAGTGTTTTTGAGCGTGTTAGGTACCAAGAAGCTAAAAACCAAGGAAAGCACCCTATAGAAGAAAACAAAAGATTACAAAAACTTTTCATTTCAGTACTTATGAGGTACTTACATACAAAAACACTTAAACGCATCCAAAACGCCTTTTTTTTTTTTTTTTTTAAACTGAATAACATTACCAAAAAAAACGTGTATATGCAATGTTTTGAGCTTGTTACCCCCTCAAAAAAAAAAAAGATAAAAAGTAACCAGACATTATGAGAAACTTATATTAAGAGCGTTTTTGAGTTTCTCAGGTACCAAAACGCGAAAATGCATAAATAATACTCTCTTTGGAGAAACACAACAATATTAGATACCAAAACGCTAAAAAGCAACGAAAACTCTCTATTTGGAAAAGCAAAACATTACCAAAAGCGTGTCTTTTGAGAGTTTTTACAGCTACTTACATACCAAAACGCTAAAATGCATGCAAAGCACATTTCAAGGAGAAACAGAATAACATTACCAGAAACGTGTATTTTGAGTTTTTTTTTTTTTATCTTCTTACGTATAAAAAAAAAGCAAAAATGCATGCAAAGTATCCTACATGGCGATACGAAAAGAAATAAAAAGACACTTAATTTATCAGTGTTTTGTGATTCTTAGGTAGAAAAATGCACAAACGCATGTATAACATTATATATGAAGAAACAGAAGAACATTACCGAAAAAGTATATTTTGAGTGTTTTTTCACATTGTTACGTAACAAAAACGCCAAAATGCATGGAAATCACCCAATATGGATAAAATACAGGACATTACGAGAAAGATGCAATTAGTGTTTTTGAGCGTCTTAGGTAGCAAATGCGAAAACTATTTAGTACCACTGTATATGGAGAAACAGAACATTACAAAAACGTTTATTTTGAGTGTTTTTCACAATCTTATGTACCAAAACGTCAAAATGACTGAAAAAGTGTCTTTTCAGTGTTTTACGTAGAAAAAACGCTAAAACGGATGCAAACCAACGAATACGAAAAATAGAATAATATTACCAAAAAGGTACATTATGAATGTTTTTGAGTTTCTTAAGTACAAAAAAAAGCGAAAATGGATGGAAAGCACTCTATATTGGGATACAAAAGGACATTACGAGAAACGTGTATAATGAGTGTTTTATAGTTTCACAAGAACCACAAGGCAAAAAACGCAAAAACTCGTATATATAAAGAAGTTTCTTAGATACCAAAATGCTGAAACTCAGGAATAACACTCTTGATTAAGAATACAGAACAACGTTACCAAATGCGTGTATTTTGAGTACTTTTCACATTCTTAGTTACCAAAACCCCAAATTGCATGCGAAACTAGCTTTGTGTGGGAAAAAAATGACATTACCAGAAAAGTGTCTTCAGTGTTTTTAAGCGTGATAGGCAATAAAGCACTAAAAAGCAAGGTAATCACATTACATGGGAATAAAACCAAATTTTACCAAGAACTTGCCTTTAGCTTTGCATGCTAACACGCATGCAAAACACCCTTAATGGAGAAACAGAATAACATTACCAAAAAACATGTATTTTGAGTGTTTTCGATCATGTTACCTATAAAAAAGCTTCAATACATGCAAAGAACCCTATGTTCGGAAAATGAAAGGACGTTACGAGAAACGTATATTATGAGTTTTTTTTTTAAGCTCGTTAAGTATGAAAAAGCTAAAACCCACAAATAACACTCTTTATAGTGTCTTCGTACCTAACAATGTGAAAAACACTCAAAAAAGCACATTTTTTGGTAATTTTCTTCTTTTCTCCATATAGAGTGCTCTTCAATGCGTCAAATAGGTCTTGGTACCTAAGAAATAAAAAAAAACACATTATAAAAGTTTCTTCTAATGTCTTTTTGTTTCCTCATGCAAAGGGTGTTTTGCATACATCTCAGCGTTATGGTACGTAAGTAGCTGAAAATACCCAAAAGATAAATTTTTGGTTGTCTTGTTTTTTCATATAGGTAGCTTTCAATGTTTTTTATAACTTTGGTACCTAACACGTTCATCAACACTCAAAAGACATGTTTCTGGAAATGTCGTTTCATCTCCCCATAGATGGTGCTCTGGAGGCATTTTGACGTTTTGGTACATAAAATTGTAATAAACACTCAAAATAAACATTTTTGGTAATGTTCTGTTTCTCTATATACAGTGGTACTAAATAGTTTTCTCGTTTGGTACCTATGACGCTCAAAAACACTAATAATACATCTTTCTCGTAATGTCCATTATTTTATCCATATTGGGTGATTTCCATGCATTTTGGCGTTTTTGTTACGTAACAATGTGAAAAAATACTCAAAATATACGTTTTCGGTAATGTTCTTCTGTTTCTTCAAATACAATGTTATACATGCGTTTGTGCATTTTGCTACCTAAGAATCTTAAAACACTGATAAATGAAGTGTCTTTTTATTTCTTTTCGTATCGCCCTTTAGGATACTTTGCATGCATTTTTGCTTTTTTTATACGTAAGAAGATAAAAAAAGTGTGTTTTGCAACCGTTTAAGCTGAAAACAATGTTTTCCCATTTACGGTACTTTCCATGCTTTTTAAGAGTTTTTTGTGCCTAACATACTCATAAACTCTCGAAACACATGTTTCTGGAAATGTCGTTTATTTTCCCCATATCGGGTGCTTTGCATGCATTTTGGCGTTTTGATGCCTAACAAAGCTAAATACACTTAAAATACACGTTTTCTCCATACAGAATGCAAATCATGCGTTTTATTGTTTTGGTACCTAAAAAGCTAAAAAAAAAAAAAAAAAAAACAATACTGGTTTCTCTTAATGCCTTTTCGTTTTCTTATATAGGGTACTTTATATGCATTTTGAAGCTTTTGTACATAACAAGCTAAAAAATCGCTCAAAATGCTCGTTTTTGGTAATGTTTTTATGTTTCTGCAGGAAGGGTGTTTTGCATGTTTTATCGTTTTGGTTCATTATAAATTTAAAAACTTCCAAACACGTGAAAAGTCACTTTGTTTGTTATTTCTTGTTCCCTTCCAACATAGTGCTCTTTTCATACTTCTTAGTGTTTTGGTGCCTAACACATAGAAACACTCTCAAAAGATAGGTTTCTTGTAATGTCGTTTTGTGTCGTCTTTTACAGGTCTTTGCATGTATTTTTGCGTTTTGGTACCTAATAATATGAAAACCACTAAAAATATATATTTTCATTCGTGTTGCTTTGTTTTTCCATATAGATTACTATTAAGGTGTCTTTGTGTTTGGTACCTAAAAAGCTGAAAAGCTCTCATAATATACGTTTCTCGAAATGTCTTCGTTTCCTGGCATAGGGAACTTTGTATACATTTCGGCGTTATTCTACTTACATACATCAAAAACACTGAAAGTATAGTTTTTTTTTTGTATTGTTTTTTTGTTTCTCCATAAAGCGTGTTTTGCGTCTGTTCAAGCGTTTTGATATAAATGTAGCTCAAAAACACCCAAAAAATACTATTTTTTTTAGTAATATTGTTTTGTATTCTCATATATGATGCTTTCCATTTTTTTTTTTTTTGAAGTTTTGGTGCCTAACACGCTCATAAACACTCAAAATTCACGTTTCTGGAAATTTCGTTTCGTTTCTCCCATAGATTGCACTTTGCATGAATTTCGACGTTTTTTGGTACATAACATTGTGAAAACAAGCAAAATACACAATTTAGTAATGTTGCTCTGTTACTCTATATAGAGTGGTATTCATGGATTTTCGTTTTTTCAACCTAATAAGGTGTAAAACACTTATAATATTCGTTTCTCGTAATGTCTTTTCGTTTCCCCACATTGGGAACTTCACATGAATTTTGAATTTTTTTTACGTAATTAGCTTAAAACATTAAAAATACACGTTTTCCTGTTTCTCCATAAAAGGTGTCTTCCATGCGCCTTTGCGTTTTAGTATGTAAGTAGCTCAAAACAATGAAGACTTTTTTGTAATGTTTTGTTTTCCAATGTATGGTTCTTTCCTTGCTTTTTAGCATTTTGGTACCTAATACGCTTAAAAACACTGAAAAGACACGTTTTTAGATGTGTCGTATTTTCCCTCATATATGATGCTTTGCATGCATTTTTGCATTTTTGTTTCTCCATATAGAGTGCTATTCATTCGCTTTAGCGTTTTGGTACCAAATAAGTTCAAAACACTCATACTGCACGTTTCTCGTAATGTACTTTCGTATCCATATATAGTGTACTTTGCATGCATTTTGGCGCTTTTGTACGTGACAAGCTTAAGAAATAAAATGAAATACTAGTTTCTGGAAAGTTTTTTTTTTTTTTCCATGAAGGGATTTTTGCAAGCATTTTAGCGTTTTTGTACGTAAGTAGCTGAAAAATACCGCCAAAAATACGTTTTTTGGGGGGAATGTTGTTTTTTGCTTTTCCAGTATAGGGAAGTTTTCATGCTTTTTACTGTTTTCTGGTTAACAAAACATATACATATACATGAAAATAAAAAAGAAAAACTACTTTGCCAAAAACGTGTCTTTTGAGTTTTTTTTTCTTTTTTTCAGCTTCTTAAGTACCAAGAAGGTAAAATGCATGAAAAACACCCTTTATGGAAAAAACAGAATAATATCACCAAAAAAAAAAATCATTTGAGAGTTTTTGAGCTTGTTAGGAAGAAAAACGCCATAATGTATGCAAAGTATTCTATATAAAGAGAGAAAAAGACATTACGAGAAATGTGTATTATGAGTAAATTTGAGCTTCTTATGTAGCAAAATGTGAAAACGCATGAATAGCATTCTGTATGGATAAACATAAAAACATTACCAAAAACGTGTATTTTGAGTGTTTTTTCATATTGTTAGGTGCCAAAACGCCAAAATGTATGAAAGCCCACTAACTAACAAACGAAACTAAATTTAATGAAACGTGTCTTTTGAATGTTTATGAATCTGGTAGGTACCGGAACGCTAAAAAAGAATGGAAAGATCACCATATGGGAATAAAAAACATTATGAAAAAGGTTTTTTTTTTCAATTTTTTTGAGCTTCTTACGTACCAAAACGCTAATACGTTTGCAAAACACTCTTTATGGAGAAACAGAATAAAATTGCCAAAAACAAGTATTTTTAGTGTTTATGAGTTTGTTACGTAGAAAACGCAAAAATGCATGCAAAGTAACCTTTATGAGGAAATGAAACGATGTTTCCAGAAACGTGTCTTTGAAGTTTTTATACACTAAACCGATATAAAGCTTGGAAATCACTTGATTTGAACAACAAAACAACACTAAGGAAAACGTGTCTTTTAAGTGTTTTTGAGCTTATTACATACGAAAAACCTAAGCCGCATGCAAAAAAAAAAAAAAAAAAAATCGTCATGGAGAAACATAATAACATTACCAAAAACTTCTAATTGGAGTGTATTTCTCATTGTTACGTACGCATGCAAATCATGCAAAAGGAAACGAGTTTTCCAGAAAGGTGTCTTTTGAGTGTTAATCAGTGTTCTAGCTCCAAAACGATGAAAAGCATGGAAATCACACTGTAATGGAAAACAAAACATTAACAAAAATGTCTGTTTTTAGTATTTTTGAGCAACTTAGGTATCAGAACGCTAAAACGCATGCAAAACACCCTTGATGGAGAAACAAAATAACATTACCAAATCGAGTTTTTTTTTTTATTGTTTTTGAGGCTGTTACGTGAAAAACGACAAAATACATTCCAAGTGCCCTATTTGGTTAAATGGAAAAAAAATATATTACGAGAAAGGTGTTTTTTTTCTTATTCTTAGGTAAAAAAACCGCTAAAAGGCATCCATTTTGGCGTTTTTTGTAAGTAAAAAGCTCAAAAACATTCAAAATATATCTTTTTGGTAATCTTATTTTATTTCTACATATTGGTTGGTTTGCATCCGTTTTAGCGTTTTTCTACGTAAAACAGTGAAAAGACACGTTTTCAGTAATTTTGTTTTGGATTCCCATATAGAGTGACTTCCATATTACTTATTGTTTTAGTGCCTAACAGGCTGAAAAACACTCAAAAGACAATTTTCTTGTTAAGTCGTTTAATTTCCTCATATAGATGGCTTTGGATGCACTTTAGGGTTTGGTACATAACAGTCCGAAAAAAAAAAGCTAAAATTAACTTTTTCGATTATGTTCTTTTATCCACATAATTTCCCAGAATTTTAATAGAATTTGGCGGGATCTCGGTACCTATGAAGATGAATAACAAAAAAAAAAAAAAATTGCTATTTTTTTTTTATTTATTTTCTTTCCTTTTTTTTGGGGGGGATTTCTTTATAAAGAGTGTTATTTGTGTGTTTTAGATCTTTGGTACTTAAGTAACTTAAAAACACTTATAATACACGTTTCTCGTAATGTCCATTCGTTTCCCAAACATAGGGTTCTTTGCATGTATTTAAGCGTTTTTATAGGTAACATGATCAAAGGCACTAGAAATACATGTTTTTGGAAATGTTATTCTGTTTCTCCATAAAGGGTGTTTTGCTTGCGTTTTAGCTCAAAAACACTTAAAGGCAAATTCTTGGTAAATGTTGGTTGTATTCCCATGTAATGTGATTACCGTGCTTTTTAGTGCTTTATTGCCTAACACGCTCAAAAAAAAAACTCAAAAGACACTTTTCCGGTAATGTCATTTTTTTTCCCACATTACGCTAGTTTCGCATGCAATTTGGGGTTTTGGTAACTAAGAATGTGAAAAACACTCAAAATACACCCATTTGGTAAGGTCGCTCTGTTTCTCAATCCAGAGTGTTATTCATGAGTTTCGGCATTTTGGTATCTAAGAAACTTCTCTACGAGTATATACACGAGTTTTTGCGTTTTTTGCTTTGTGGTTCTTGTGAAACTATAAAATACTCATTATACACGTTTCTCGTAATGTCCTTTTGTTTTCAAATATAGAGTGGTTTGCATGCATTTTCGCTTTTTTTGTAGTTAACAAGCTCAAAAACACTCAAAATATACCTTTTTGGTAATGTTATTCTATTTCTTCATATTGGTTGGTTTGCATCCGTTTTAGCATTTTTCTACGTAAAACATTGAAAGACACGTTTTCAGAAAATTTGTTTTGGATTCCCATATTCCATATTATTTATCGTTTTGGTGCCTAACATGCTAAAAAAAAAAACACTCAAAAGACAGGTTTCCGGTAAAGTCGTTTAATTTCCACATATAGGTGGCTTTGCATGCACTTTAGAGTTTGGTAGACAATAGTCCGAAAAAAAAGCTAAAATTAACGTTTTTGATAATGTTCTTTTTTCCACATAATTATCCTGAATTTATCCAGAATTTTGATATCTCGGTACCTAAGAAGATGAACAAAAAAAAAAAACTATTTTTTAAATTTTTTTCTTGGTAAAAGTTGGTTTTATTCCCATGTAATGTGATTGCCCTGCTTTTTAGTGCTTTATTACCTAACACGCTCAAAAACACTCAAAAGACACTTTTCTGGTAATGTCATTTTTTTTTAAATAAAGCTAGTTTCACATGCAATTTTGGGTTTTGGTAACTAAGAATGTAGAAAAAACTCAAAATACACACATTTAGTAAGGTTGTTCTGTTTCTCAATTAAGAGGCAAAATTCATGAGTTTCAGCACTTTGGTATCTAAGAAACTTCTCCATACACACCAAGGTTTTGCGTTTTTTGCCTTATGGTTCTTGTGAAACTATAAAACACTCATTATACACGTTTCTCGTAATATCCTTTTGTTTCCCAATATAAAGTGCTTAGCATCCATTTCCTTGTTTTTTTTATAGGTAACAAGCTCAAAACACTTAAAATATACCTTTTTGGTAATATTTTTCTATTTCTTGATATTGTTTGGTTTGCATCCGTTTTAGCGTTTTTCTACGTAAAACACTGAAAAAACACGTTTTCAGTAATTTTGTTTTAGGATCCCATGTAGAGAGACTTCGTTTTTGCCTAACATGCTGAAAAACACTCAAAAGACAGTTTTCTTGGAAAGACGTGTAATTTCCCCATATAGATGGCTTTGCAGGCACTTTAGGGTTTGGTACATAACAGTCCGAAAAAATAACAGCTACAATTAACTTTTTCGATAATGTTCTTTTTTCCACATAATTTCACTGAATTTTAACAGAATTTTGGCATCTCGGTACCTATGAAGATAGAAAAAAAAAGTTTTTTTCTTTATTTTACTTTTTTTTTTTTTTTGTTTCTCTATAAAGAGTGTTATATATGGGTTTTAGCTTTTTGGTACTTAAGGAACTTAAAAACACTCATAATACACGTTTCTCGTAATGTCCTTTCGTTTCCCGAACATAGGGTTCTTTGCATGTATTTAAGCGTTTTTATAGGTACCATGATCAAAAACACTCAAAATACATGTTTTTTTGTAATGTTATTCTGTTCTCCATAAAGGGTATTTTGCATGCGATTTAGCGTTTTGGTATGTAAGGATCAGTTTTGGTATGTAAGGCAAGATCTTGGTAAAAGTTGGTTTTATTCCTATGTAATGTGATTGCCCTGCTTTTTAGTGCTTTATTGCCTAACACGTTCAAAACCCTTAAAAGACACTTTTCTCGAAATGTCATTTTTTTTTTCATTTTCACTTGCAATTTGGGGTTTTGGTAACCAAGAATGTGAAGAATACTCAAAATACACGCATTTGGTAAGGTTGTTCTGTTTCTCAATTAAGAGTTTGGTTCATGAGTTTCAGCGTTTTGGTATCTAAGAATCTGAAAAACACTCATAATGCACGTTTCTCGTAATGTCCCTTTTTTTCATCATTTAGGGTGCTTTGCATGCATTTTTGCATTTTTTTTTCACGTAGTAGCTGAAAAACACTGAAAATACACGCTTTTGGTAATAAGAATATAAGAACATAAGAAATAAGTAAATCTGCAAGAAGGCATCAGGCCTATACGTGGCAGTACTTGTATGAAATATGCCTACCTATTTCCACCTATCATCCCCATCCATAAATGTCTAATTTTCTCTTACAATTCCCAAATGCCTCAGCAGTAACAGCTTGATTACTACGTCCGTTCCAATCATCTACTACTTTATTTGAGAATTAATTCCTTTCTGTCTCCTTTTTGAACATCAAGTTTTCAGGCTTGAACCCATTTTTCTTGTTCTATCATGGTTACAGTTTCTAAGAATTTTCCTTATGTTCCCCTTGTTATAACCCATATACCACTTGAAGACTTCTATCAAGTCCACTCTTAACCTACGTCTCTGTAAAGAATGTAAATTTAACAGCTTTAATCTCGCTTCGTAAGGAATACTCCTCATCCCCTGTATCCTTTTAGTCATTCTCCTTTGTACTAATTAAAATAGACCTTTATCCTTCCTGTGATGTGGTGACCAGAATTGGACAGCGTAGTCTATATGAAGTCTGACCAGCGCTAAATGTAACTTTAATATTACTTCTTGAGTTCTCCTTTTAGCACTCCTGAAAATGAATCATAATACACTATTTGCTTTGTTTCTGGCTTCTTTGCATTGCTTTCTTGGACGGAGTTCAGAGCTAACTTTAAATCTCAAATCTTTTTCTTACCCTGAACCTACCAGAACTTGGTTGTTCATTGTGTAACTAATGTGTGGGTTTCTTCTAATTACGCTAAATGCTTTCAATTTCTTGATATTAAACTGCATTTGCCATCTGTCTGTCCATTCGTTCATTCTATCCAAATCTGCCTGCAAGGCAATGGTATGCGATTCTGACCTAATTAATCTACATATTCTCGTGTCATCCCCAAATTTACTAACAACACTAATAATTCCACTATCCAAGTCATTGACATATATTACAAACAACATCGACCCTAATACTAATAATTCCTTTGTCCCCCCACTAATTACTTGACCCCACTCGGATTTAGAGCCGTTTATTACAACACTCTGTCGCCTGCCGCTTAGCTATGACCTTATCCAATCTAAACACCTCATTTCTCTCGTGCGCCCTAACCTTTCTCAGTAGCCTCTGATGGGGTACCTTGTCAAATGCTCCTGATATAGGATGCCATAACTATCACCATTATCTGCTTCCACATTACTGATACCTCACATGACTAAAGTGATTTCCTAAGGACAGAAACTAACAGATTACTTATAACCTTTTTCCATTCCTTAAATACTCTGGAATATATTTCATCTGGTCTAGGTGACTTTAATTTTTCAGCTTATCTATCTCCTGATCCACTATCTCTTTAGTTATGGTAATATCTGTCAGCTTCTCATTCTCTTCTTTTCTAAATATCTTCTCACTATTTGGCAAATCCTGCATGTTTTCCTGGGCAAAGACAGTTAAAAAATACTCGTTCACAATTTACTAATCTCCTCCCAACAACTAAGCAGGTCACATTCTGCTGTCTTTAAGTAACTATTGTTTCTCTATTCTTCGTCTTATATGCCTGATAAAATCCCTTGGGGTCCATCTTCGCTTGGCTGGCTACCTTTAATTCATAACTATTTTTAGCTTTCCTTGTTAAACTCCTGACTTTTCAAATTCATTATATTATGGCCTTAAAACCACTTCCCCTGTCTTTAATCTCATATATATTTGTCTTTCGCCTTATGTAGTGTTTTAACCTTAGTCATCCATTTAGGACCATTCTTCTGCGATCTTATTCCTCTGTAAGGGATGTTCCCTAACTATCCTGAATGTAATTTATCAACGAAATATTTATTTCGCTTCTCCATAAAGGGTGTTTTGCTTGGGTTTTAGCGTTTCTGTACATAAGAACCTATTAAACACGTTTTCAGTAATGTTTTGTATTCCTTTTTTTTTTTTTTTTTTTTTGTAAATAAAAAGCTCAAAAATACTCATAATACACTTTTCTCGTAATGTCTTTTTGTTTTCATATAGGGTAATTTCATGATCTTGGCATTTTTCCGGTATGAAACTCGAAAACACGATTTTTTTAAGGGGGTAAATTTATATATTTTTTTTTATTACATACGTTTTAGCGTTTTAGTACGTAACTTTATAAACATTGAAAAGACACGTTTTTGGTAATGTTGTTTTGTTTTCATAAACACTAAAAAGACGTTTCTTAAAATATCGTTACCTTTGCGAAATATAGGGTGCTTTAAATGCATTTTGGCGTTTTGTCAATTCAAAATATGAAATGCACTTAAAATACACGTTTTTGATAATGTTGTTTCTCTCTATATAGAGTTCTACTCAAGCAAATCTGAAAAAAAAATACTCAATACAAGTTTCTCGTTATGCCCTTTCCATTCCTTATTGCATTGTACATTGCATGCTTATTGACCTAATATGCTGAAAAAGACACTAGAATTTTTTTTTTTTTTTTGGTAATTGTAATGTTTCTACAGTTTTTTTTTTCATGCGTTTTATCGTTTTTGTTACCTAAAAAGCTGAAAACAGACTCAAAATGTACAATATTAGTTATGTTGTTTCGTTTTCCCATGTAAGGTATATTCCATTCTTTTTAGCATTTTCGTGCCTAACATGCACAAAAACACACAAAAAAAACATTTCTTGTAATGTTGCTTCGTTCCTGAATATAAAGAGTTTTGCATCCATTTTGTCGTTTTCATATCTTACAGTAAGAAAAACACTTAAAATACACGTTTTTAGTAATGTTGTGTTTCTGAATAGGAAGTGTTATTCTTGCTTTTCCTCATTTTTGGTACCTAAAAAGCTGAAAACATCCATTATACATGTTTTTCGTAATGCATTTTTCTTTCCCCATATAGAATACTTTGTATGCGTTTCTGAGTTTTCCAAGTAACAAGCCGAAAACACTCAGAACACTTTTTTTTTTTTTAATGTTATTCTGTTTCTCCTTAAAAGGTGTTTTGCATGAGTTTTAGCGTAAAAAGTAAAAACAAAACTCTGAAAGACTCGTTTTTCGTAACGTTTTGTATTCCGCTATAAGGTAATTTTCCATGCTTTTTAGCGTTTTGTTGCCTAACGTGCTGAAAGACAAATAAATACACGTTTCTCGTTTCTTGTAATCACTTTTCATTTTCGTATATAAAGGCTTTTCAGGTATTTTGGTAATGTAAAAAGAACTCAAAATGCGTGTTTTTAGTAATGTCGTTCTGTTTCTCCATATATAGTTGTATTATCGCCTTTTTCCGTTTTGGTACCTAATAATCTTAAAAACACTTTCTCGTGATGTCTCTTCGTTTCATCATAGAGAGTACTTTGCACGGTTTTCTTTTTCTTTTTTTTTAACAAACTCAGAAAACAATTGAAATACAAGTTTAAATAAAGTTATTGTGTTTCTGGAAAAAAAAACATATTTATATGCGTTTTTTAGCTTTTGGAAACGTAAGTAGCTCACAAACACTGAAAAGAGACATTTTTTGTAATGTTGATTTGTTTTCCCACATATAGTGGACACACAAAGCGTTTTCGCTTTTATCGTTTTGGTGCCTAGCACGCTCATCAACATCTGGAAAGACACTTCTGGAAAACTCGTTTCGCCATTTAGGGTGCATTACATAGACAATGGCGTTTTGGTACCTAACAATGTGAAATATACTTAAAATACACGTTTTTGGTAATGTTGTTTTGTTTCTCCAAAGAGATCGCTAGTCATGCGATTTCTCGTTTTTGTACCTAAGAAGCCCCAAAAAAACACGCTTAAGAAATGGTTCTCGCAATGCCCTTTTGTCTAAACTTTTCGTCTAACTTTGGATGCATTTTGCCGGTTTTGTACGTAAAAAACCTGAAAACAGTCAAAATACTTGTTTTTGGTAAAATTATTCTGTTTCACCATGAACTGTGTTTTATATGGGTTTTATCGTTTCAGTACGTAAGAAGATTAAAAACACTCAAAAGACATGTACGTAACGTGTTTTTGTATTCTTATATAAGGTGATTTCCATGGTTTTAAGCGTGTTGGTACCTAACACGCTCAAAAGCACTGAAAAGATACGTTTCTGGTAATGCTGTTTCGTTTCCCCGTATATGAACCTTCCTTGCCTCGTGCTGTTTTGCTACCTAATAATGTGAGAAAACACTCAAAATACACGTTTTTGGTGTTTTGTTTGCATTTTGGAGTTTTGGTACCTGACGATGTGAAATACACTTAAAATAAATGTTTTTGGAAATATTGTTCTGTTTTTTTTTTTTCTATAGAGTGCTAATTATTGCCCTTTAGCAGTTTGTTACCTAAGAAGTAAAAAAAAAAACACCTTTCTCATAATTATTTTTTTTCCATTTAACCAAATAGGGTACTTGGAGTGTATTTTGACGTTTTTCACGTAACAGCCTCAAAAACATTTAAAAAAAAACTTGTTTTTAGTATTATTATTCTGTTTCTCCATCAAGGGTGTTTTTGTATTCGTTTTAGCGTTCTGATACCTAAGTTGATAAAAAAAAAATACTGAAAAGAGACATTTTTGTTAATGTTTTGTTTTTCATTACAGTGTGATTTCCATGCTTTTCATCGTTTTGGAGCTAGAACACTGATTAATACTCAAGACACCTTTCTGGAAAACTCGTTTCCTTTTGCATGATTTGCATGCCTACCTAACAATGAGAAATACACTCCAATTAGAAGTTTTTGGTGATGTTATTATGTTTCTCCATGACGATTTTTTTTTTTTTTTTGCATGCGGCTTAGGTTTTTCGTATGTAATAAGTTCAAAAACACTTAAAAGACACGTTTTCCTTAGTGTTGTTTTGTTGTTCAAATCAAGTGATTTCCAAGCTTTATATCGGTTTAGTATCTAAACACTCAAAAGACAAGTTTCTGGAAACATCGTTTCATTTCCTCATAA
The DNA here is from genome assembly GCF_035594125.1 of Scylla paramamosain. Lineage (NCBI taxonomy): Eukaryota > Metazoa > Arthropoda > Malacostraca > Decapoda > Portunidae > Scylla > Scylla paramamosain. Next base: position 22,868,236 of record NC_087159.1, on the reverse strand, counting down.
AGGTTACTTTGCGTGCATTTTTGCGTTTTCTACGTAACAAACTCATAAACACAAAAAGTACTTGTTTTTGGCAATTTTATTATGTTTCTAAATAAGGAGTGTTTTGCAAACGTATTAGCGTTTTGGTACGTAAGAAACTCAAAAAGATTGAAAAGACATGTTTTTGATAATGTTTTTTATTCCCATATGGTGATCTTTTCATGCTTTTTAGCATTCTGGTACCTAGCAGATTCATAAACATTCAAAAAACACGTTTCATTAAATTTAGTTTCGTTTGTTAGTTAGTGGGCTTTCATACATTTTGGCCTTTTGGCACCTAACAATATGAAAAAAACACTCAAAATACACGTTTTTGGTAATGTTGTTATGTTTATCCATACAGAATGCTATTCATGCGTTTTCACATTTTACTACCTAAGAAGCTCAAATTTACTCATAATACACGTTTCTCGTAATGTCTTTTTCTTTCTTCATATAGAATACTTTCCATACATTATGGCGTTTTTCTTCCTAACAAGCTCAAAAACTCTCAAACGATTTCTTTTTGGTGATATTATTCTGTTTTACAATAAAGGGTGTTTTTCATGCATTTTACTTTCTTGGTACGTAAGAAGCTGAAAAAAAAAAAAACTCAAGACACGTTTTTGACAAAGTAGTTTTTGTTATTTCCTTGTATATGTGTATATGAACTTAACCACAAAACAGTAAAAAGCATGAAAACTTCCCTATACTGGAAAAGCAAAACAACATTCCCCAGAAAACGTATTTTTGGGGGTATTTTTCAGCTACTTACGTACAAAAAAACGCTAAAATGCTTGCAAAACTCCCTTTATAGAAAAAACAAACAAATAACCTTACCAGAAACTAGTATTTAATTTTATTTCTTAAGCTTGTCACGTACAAAAGCGCCAAAATGCATGCAATGTACACTATATATGGGTAAGAAAGTACATTACGAGAAACGTGCAGTATGAGTGTTTTCAACTTATTAGGTACCAAAACGCTAAAGCGAATGAATAGCACTCTATATGGAGAAACAAAAACGCTAAAATGCATGCAAAGCATCATATATGAGGGAAAATACGACACTTCTAGAAACGTGTCTTTTCAGTGTTTCTAAGCGTATTAGGTACCAAAACGCTAAAAAGCAAGGAAAGAACCATACATTGGAAAACAAAACATTACAAAAAAGTCTTCATTGTTTTGAGCTACTTACATACTAAAACGCAAAGGCGCATGGAAGACACCTTTTATGGAGAAACAGGAAAACGTGTATTTTTAATGTTTTAAGCTAATTACGTAAAAAAAATTCAAAATTCATGTGAAGTTCCCAATGTGGGGAAACGAAAAGACATTACGAGAAACGAATATTATAAGTGTTTTACACCTTATTAGGTTGAAAAAACGAAAATCCATGAATACCACTCTATATAGAGTAACAGAGCAACATTACTAAATTGTGTATTTTGCTTGTTTTCACAATGTTATGTACCAAAAAACGTCGAAATTCATGCAAAGTGCAATCTATGGTAGAAACGAAACGAAATTTCCAGAAACGTGAATTTTGAGTGTTTATGAGCGTGTTAGGCACCAAAACTCTAAAAAATAAAAATTAAAACCATCCTATATGGGAATACAAAACAAAATTACCAAAAAAATAGTATTTTTGTTTTGTTTTTGAGCTACTTTTATATCAAAACGCTTGAACAGACGCAAAACACGCTTATGGAGACACAAAATAACAATACAAAAAAAAAAAACTATATTTTTAGTGTTTTTGAGGTATGTAAGAAGAATAACGCCGAAATGTATGCAAAGTTCCCTATGCCGGGAAACGAAGACATTTCGAGAAACGTGTATTATGAGAGCTTTTGAGCTTTTTAGGTACGAAACACAAAGGCACCTTAATAGTACTTTATATGGAGAAACAAAACAACACGAATGAAAATATATATTTTGAGGGGTTTTCATATTATTAGGTACCAAAACGCAAAAAACCATGCAAAGACTTCTAAAAGACGACAGAAAACGACATTACAAGAATCCTATCTTTTGCGAGTGTTTCTACGTGTTAGGCACCAAAACACTAAGAAGTATGAAAAGAGCACTATGTTGGAAGGTAAAAAAAAATAACCAACAAAGTGACTCTTTACGTGTTTGGAAGTTTTTAATTTTATAATGTACCAAAACGATAAAACATGCAAAACACCCTTCCTGCAGAAACATAAAAACATTACCAAAAACGAGCATTTTGAGCCATTCTTCAGCTTGTTATGTACAAAAGCATCAAAATGCATATAAAGTACCCAATATAAGAAAACGAAAAGACTTTAAAAGAAACCAGTATTATGAGATTTTTTTTTTTTTAGCTTATTAGGTACCAAAACGATGAAACGTATGATTTGCATTCTGTATGGAGAAAACGTGTATTTTAAGTGTATTTAGCTTTGTTAGGTATCAAAACGCCAAAATGCATGCAAAGCACCCGATATGGGGAAAATAAACAACATTTCCAAAAACATGTCTTTTGAGAGTTTATGATTGTGTTAGGCACAAAAAGCTCTTAAGAAGCATGGAAACTATCGTAAATGGGAAAACATTAAGTGTTTTGAGATACTTACCAAACCGCTAAAACGGTTGGAACACACACTTTATGGAGAAATTCAAAAGCTTTACCAAAAACATGCATTTTGAGAGATTTTGAACCTGTTATATACAAAAACGATAAAATACATGCAAATAACCCTAAAAAAGGAAAAGAAAACATTAAAAGAAACGTATATTTTGAGTTCTATTGAGCTTCATAGGTAACAGAACACTAAAAAGTATGAACAATACTCTATATGGCGAAACAGATCAAGATTAACCGAAACTTGTGTTTTAAGGCTTTCTTCACGTTATTAGGTACCGCAACGCGAAAATGCATGCAAAGCATACTATATGAGGAGAGGAAACATTTCCAGAAACATGTCCTTTCAGTGTTTATGAGCGAGTTATGTACCAAGAAGCTAAAAACCAAGGAAAGCACCCTATAGGAGAAAACAAAAGATTACAAAAACTTTTCTTTTCAGTGCTTATGACCTACTTACATACAAAAACACTTAAACGCATCCAAAACGACTTTTTTTGGAAAAACTGATTAACATTACCAAAAAAAAACAGTGTATTTTCAATGTTTTGAGCTTGTTACGCAAAAAAAAAAGTAACCAAAGACATTATGAGAAACTTATATTAAGAGCGTTTTTAAGCTTCTCAGGTAACAAAACGCGAAAATCCATGAATAATACTCTCTTTGGAGAAACACAACAATATTAGATACCAAAACAAGCAACGAAAACTCTCTATTTGGAACAGCAAAACATTACCAAAAGCGTGTCTTTTGAGAATTTAAAGAGTACTTACGTACCAAAACGCTAAAATGCATGCAAAGCACATTTTATGGAGAAATAGAACAACATTACCAGAAACGTGTATTTTGAGTTTTTTTTTTTTTTTATCTTCTTACGTATAAAAAAAAAGCAAAAATGCATGCAAAGTATCCTAAATGGCGAAAAGAAATAGAAAGACATTTCATTTATCAGTGTTTTGAGATTCTTAGGTAGCAAAATGCACAAATGCATGTATAACTTTATATATGAAGAAACAGAAAAACATTACCGAAAACGTTTATTTTGATTATTTTTTCACATTGCTACGTAACAAAAACGCCAAAATGCATGGAAATCACTCAATATGGATTAAATAATGGACATTACGAGAAAGATGTATTATTAGTGTTTTTGAGCGTCTTAGGTACCAAACGCGAAAATTATTTAGTACCACTGTATATGAAGAAACAGAACATTACCAAAAATGTTTATATTGTTTTTCACAATTGTAGGTACCAAAACGTTAAAATGCCTCCAGAGCACCATCTATGGGGAGATGAAAGAACATTTCCAGAAACATGTCTTTTGAGTGTTGATGAACGTGTTAGGTACCAAAATTATAAAAGAAACATTGAAAGCTACCTATATGAAAGAACAAGACAATCAAAAATTTATCTTTTGGGTATTTTCAGCTACTTACGTACCATAACGCTGAGATTTATGCAAAACACCCTTTATTACCATAAACAATTTTTTTTCTTTTACATATAAAAAGAAACATAAATGCATGCAAAATACTTTGCAAGGGGAAACGAAAAGACATTACAAGAAACTTTTATTATGAGTGTTTTTTTTTTTTATTTCTTAGGTACCAAGACCTATTTGACACATTGAAGAGCACTCTATATGGAAAAAAGAACAAGATTACAAAAATGTGCTTTTTGAGTGTTTTTCACATTGTTACGTAAGAAAACACTCTATAAAGCGTGTTATTTAAACTTTAAAAAATATAAAAAAACTCATAATACACGTTTCTCGTAACGTCCTTTCATTTTCCAAACATAGGGTTCTTTGCATGTATTTAGGCGTTTTTATAGTTAACATGATCAAAAACACTCAAAATACATGTTTCTGGTAATGTTATTCTGTTTCTCCATATAGGGTGTTTTGCATGCGTTTTAGCGTTTTGGTATGTAAGAAGCGCAAAAACACTTAAAAGCAGGTTCTTGGTAAAAGGTGGTTTTATTACCAAGTAATGTGATTGCCCTCCTTTTTAGTGCTTTATTGCCTATCACGCTCAAAAACACTTAAAAGACACTTTTCTGGTAATGTCATTTTTTCCCACATAATGCTAGTTTCGCATGCAATTTTTGGTTTTGGTAACAAAGAATGTGAAAAGCACTCAAAATACACGCATTTGGTAAGGTTGTTCTGTATTCTCAATTAAGAGTGTTATTCCTGAGTTTCAGCATTTTGGTATCTAAGAAACTTATCCATATACACCGAGTTTTTGCGATTTTTGCCTTGTGGCTGTTTTGAAACTATAAAACACTCATTATACACGTTTCTCGTAATGTCCTTTTGTATCCCAATATAGAGTGCTTTCCATCCATTTTCGCGTTTTTTTTGTAGGTAAGAAGCTCAAAAACACTCAAAATATACGTTTTTGGTTATGTTATTCTATTTCTCCATATTCGTTGGTTTGCATCCGTTTTAGCGTTTTTCTACGTGAAACACTGAAAAGACACTTTTTCAGTAATTTTGTGATGGATTCCCACATTGAGTGACTTCGTTTTGGTGCCTAACATGCTGAAAAAAAAACTCAAAAGACAGGTTTCTGGTAAGGTCGTTTAATTTCCCCATATATGTGGCTTTGCATGCACTTTAGGTTTTGGTAAATAACAGTCCGAAAAAAAAGCTAAAAAAAAACTAAAAAAAAGCTAAAACTTTTTTCATAATGTTCTTTTTTCACATAGTTTCCCTGAATTTTACCAGAATTTTGGCATCTCGGTACCTATGAAGATGAATAACAAAAAAAAAACTATTTTTTTATTTATTTATTTATTTATTTTTTTCTCAATATAGAGTGTTATTTGTGGGTTTTAGCTTTTTGGTACTTAAAGAACTTAAAACACTCATAATACACGTTTCATGAAATGTCCTTTCGTTTACCAAACATAAGATTCTTTGCAAATATTTAAGCGTTTTTATAGGTAACATGATCAAAAACACTCAAAATACATGTTATTGGTAATGTTATTCTGTTTCTAAATAAAGGATGTTTTCCATGTGTTTTAGCGTATTGGTATATAAGGAGCTCAAAAACACTTAAAGGCAAGTTATTGGTAAAAGTTGGTTTTATTCCCATGTAATGTGATTGCCCTGCTTTTTAGTGCTTTATTGCCTATCATGCTAAAAAAAAAAACACTTAAAAGACACTTTTCTGCTAATGTCATTTTTTTCCCATATAAAGCTACTTTCACATGCAATTTGGGGTTTTGGTAACTAAGAATGTGAAAAACACTCAAAATACACGCATTTGGTAAGGTTGTTCTGTTTCTCAATTAGGAGTGTTATTCAGAAGTTTCAGCATTTTGGTATCTAAGAAACTTCTCTCCGAGTTTTTGCGTTTTTTGCCTTGTGCTTCTTGAGAGTCTATAAAACACTCATTATACACATTTCACGTAATGTCCTTTTGTTAACCAATATAGAGAGCTTTGCATCCATTTTCGCGTTTTTTGTAAAAAGCTCAAAAACACTCAAAATATAACTTTTCAGTAATCTTATTCTATTTTTTCATGTTGGTTGGTTTGCATCCGTTTTAGCATTTTTCTATATAAAACACGGAAAAGACACGTTTCAGTAATTTTGTTTTGGATTCCCATATAGAATGACTTCCATATTATTTATTGTTTTGGTGACTAACATGCTGAAAAACACTCAAAACAGAGGTTTCTCGTAAAGTCGTTTAATTTCCCCATATAGTTGGCTTTGGATGCACTTCAGTGTTTAGTACATAACAGTCCGAAAAAAAGCTAAATTTAACTTTTTTAATAATGTTCTTTCTTCACATAATTTCCCTGAATTTTGCCAGAATTTTGGGATCTCGGTACCTATGAAGAAGAATAACAAAAAAAAAAATCCTATTTATTTATTTACTTTTTTTTTCTCTCTATAAAGAGGTTTTAGCTTTTTGGTACTTATGGAACTTAAAAACACTCATAATACACGTTTCTCGTAATGTCCTTTCGTTTCCCAGACATAGGGTTTTTTGCATGTATTTAAGCTTTTTTAAAGGTAACATGATCAAAAACACTCAAAATACATGTTTTTTGGTAATGTTAATCTGTTTCTCCATAAAGGGTGTTTTGTATGCGTTTTAGCGTTTTGGTATATAAGGAGCTCAAAAACACTTAAAGGCAAGTTCTTGGTAAAAAGTTGGATTTATTCCCATGTAATGTGATTGCACTCCTTTTTAGTGCTTTTTTGCCTAACACGCTAAAAAACACTCAAAAGACACTTTTCTGGAAATGTCAATTTTTTTTACCACATAAAGCTAGTTTTGCATAGAATTTGGGCTTTTGGTAACTAAGAATGTGAAAACACTCAAAATACACGCATTTCGTAAGGTTGTTCTGTATTCTCAATTCATAGTGTTATTCCTGAGTTTCAGCATTTTGGTATCTAAGAAACTTATCCATATACACGAGTTTTTGCGTTTTTTTTGCCTTGTGGTTCTTGTGAAACTATAAAACACTCATTATACAAGTTTCTCGTAATGTCCTTTTAGTATCTCAATATAAAGTACTTTCCATCCATTTTCGCGTTTTTTGTAGGTAAGAAGCTCAAAAACACTGAAAATATATCTTTCTTGGTAGTATTATTCTATTTCTTCATATTCATTGGTTTGCATCCGTTTAAGCGTTTTTCTACGTAAAACACGGAAAAGACACTTTTTCAGTAATTTTTTGAAAATTTTCAAAAATTTCAAATTTTGTCCTGTTTCTCCATTACACGTTATTTTTTGTATGCGTTTTAACGTGTTTGTACATAAGAATTAGAAAATTTTTTTTTTTCATCGTTTCTTTTCCCATATAGGGTGCTTTGTTTGCACTTTGTTGTTTTGGTACCTAACAAGCTCCAAAATTTTCATAACACAAGATATTGGTAATGTTGTTCTGTTTCTTCATTTAGGGTTCTTTGTATGCATTTTCTCGTTTTGGTACCTGACATGGGGAATATCGTTAATATCGTTTCGTTTCCCTATATAAAGTATTTTGCATGAATTTTGGCGTTTTATTACCTAATAAGCTCAAGAAAAAAATCAAAACACACCTTTTTGCTAACTTTCTTCTGTTTCTTTAATAATGGGTGGTTTCGACGCATTTTAGAGTTTCGATACGTAATAAGCTCAAAACACCCACAAAAAATTTTTTCTCATGAAGTTTTGTTTTCCTATATAGAGTATTTTCCATATCTTTTTTTTTTCTAGTGTTAGGTGCCTACTATGCTTAAAAGTAATAAAACAACATGTCTCTGGGAATGTCGTTTCGTTAGCCGAAATAGGGTCCTTTACATATATTTTGAAAATTTTAAATATAACAAGCTGGAAAACACTCAAAGCACACGTTTTTGGTAATGTTTTTCTGTTTCTCAATAAAGGGCATTTTGCATGCGTTTTAGCGTTTTGGTATTTGAGGAGCTTAAAAGCACTTAAAGGCAAGTTCTCGGTAAAAGTTGGTTTTATTCCCATGTAATGTGATTGCCCTGCTTTTTAGTGCTTTATTACCTATCACGCTCAAAAACACTCAAAAGACACTTTTCTGGTAATGTCATTTTTTTTTCCCACATAAAGCTAGTTTCGCATGCAATTTGGGGTTTTGGTAACTAAGAATGTGAAAAGCACTCAAAATACACGCATTTGGTAAGGTTGTTCTGTTTCTCAATCAAGAGTGTTATTCATGAGTTTCAGCATTTTGGTATCTAAGAAACTTCTCCATATACACGAGTTTTTGCGTTTTTTGCATTGTGGTTCTTGTGAAACTATAAAACAGTCATTATACACGTACCAAGCTCAAAAACACTCAAAATATACCTTTTTGGTAATGTTATTCTATTTCTTCATATTGGTTGGTTTTAGCGTTTTTCTACGTAAAACACTGAAAAAAACATGTTTTCAGTAATTTTGTTTTGGATTTCCATATAGAGATACTTCCATATTATTTATCGTTTTGGTGCCTAACATGCAGAAAAACACTCAAAAGACAGGTTTCTGGTAAAGTCGTTTAATTTCCTCATTTACGTGGCTTTAGGTGCACTTTAGGGTTTGGTACATAACAGTCCGAAAAAAAGCTAAAATTAACTTTTTTAATAACGTTCTTTTTTCACATAATTTCCCTGAATTTTGCCAGAATTTCGGCACCTTCGTACCTATGAAAATTAATTTTAAAAAATCCTATTTTTTTTATTTTTTTTTTCTCAATAAAGAGTGTTATTTTTGGGTTTTAAATTTTTGGTACTTAAGGAACTTAAAACCACTCATAATACACGTTTCTCGTAATGTCCTTTCGTTTCCTAAACATAGGGTTATTCCATGTATTTAAGCGTTTTTATAAGTAACATGATCAAAAACACTCAAAATACATGTTTTTTGGTAATGTTATTCTATCTCTTCATATTGGTTGGTTTGCATCCGTTTTAGCGTTTTTCTACGTAAAACACTGAAAAGACACGTTTTCACTAATTTTGTTTTGTATTCCCATATTGATTGATTTCCATGTTATTTATCGTTTTGTTCCTTAACATGCTGAAAAACACTCAAAAGACAGGTTTCCGGTAAAGTCGTTTAATTTTCCCATGTAGGTGGCTTTGCATGCACTTTAGGGTTTGGTACATAACAGTCCGAAAAAAAAGCTAAAATTAACTTTTTTGATAATGTTCTTTCATCACATAATTGCCCTGAATTTTGCAAGAATTTTGGCATCTCGGTACCTATGAAGATGAATAACAAAAAAAAAAAAAAAAAAAAAAAATCCTATTTCTTTATTTATTTATTTTTTTATTTTTTTTTTCTAAATAAAGAGTGTTATTTGTGGGTTTTACCTTTTGCTACTTAAGGAACTTAAAAACACTCATAATACACGTTTCTCGTAAAGTCCTTTCCTTACCCAAACATGAGGTTCTTTGCAGGTATTTAAGCGTTTTTATAGATATGATCAAAAACACTGTAATGTTATTCTGATTCTCCATAAAGAGTGTTTTGCATGCATTTTTGTGTTTTGGTATGTAAGGAGCTCAAAAACACTTAAAGTCAAGTTCTTGGTAAAAGTTGGTTTTATTCCCATGTAATGTGATTGCCCTGCTTTTTAGTACTTTATTGCCTAACACGCTCAAAAACACTCAAAAGACACTTTTCTGGTAATGTCATTTTTTTCCCAAATAAAGCTAGTTTCGCATGCAATTTTGGGTTTTGGTAACTAAGAATGTGGAAAAAACTCAAAATACACACATTTAGTAAGGTTGTTCTATTTCTCAATTAAGAGTGGTATTCATGAGTTTCAGCACTTTGGTATCTAAGAAACTTCTCCATACACACGAGTTTTTTTGCGTTTTTTGCCTTATGGTTCTTGTGAAACTATATAACACTCATTATACACGTTTCTCGTAATATCCTTTTGTTTCCCAATATAAAGTGCTTAGCATCCATTTCCGTGTTTTTTTATAGGTAACAAGCTCAAAAACACTTAAAATATACCTCTTTGGTAATGTTTTTCTATTTCTTGATATTGTTTGGTTTCCATCCGTTTTAGCGTTTTTTTACGTAAAACACTGAAAAAACACGTTTTCAGTAATTTTGTTTTAGATTCCCATGTAGAGAGACTTCCATATTATTTATCGTTTTAGTGCCTAACATGCTGAAAAACACTCAAAAGACAGTTTTCTTGGATATTCGTTTAATTTCCCCATATAGATGGCTTTGCAGGCACTTTAGGGTTTGGTACTTAACAGTCCGAAAAAAAAAAAAAACAGCTAAAATTAACTTTATCGATAATGTTCTTTTTCCACATAATTTCACTGAATTTTAACAGAATTTTGGCATCTCGGTACCTATGAAGATAGAAAAAAAAAAAAATTTGGTATTTTTTTCTTTATTTTACTTTTTTTTTTTGTTTCTTTATAAAGAGTGTTATTTGTTGGTTTTAGCTTTTTGGTACTTAAGGAACTTAAAAACACTCATAATACACGTTTCTCGTAATGTCCTTTCGTTTCCCAAACATAGGGTTCTTTGCATGTATTTAAGCGTTTTTATAGGTAACATGATCAAAAACACTCAAAATACATGTTTTTGGTAATGTTATTGTGTTTCTCCATAAAGGGTGTTTTACATGCGTTTTAGCGTTTTTGTATGTAAGGAGCTCAAAAACACTTAAAGGCAAGTTCTTAGTAAAAGTTTTTTTTATTCACATGTAATGTGATTGCTCTTCTTTTTAGTGCTTTGTTGCCTAACACGCTCAAAAACACTCAAGACACTTTTCTGGTAATGTCATTTTTTTTTCCCATATAAAGCTATTTTCGCATGAAATTTGGGGTTTTGGTAACCAAGAATGTGAAAAACACTCAAAATACACGCATTTGGTAAGGTTGTTCTGTTTCTCAATTAAGAGTATTATGAGTTTCAGCGTTTTGGTATCTAAGAATCTCAAAAACTCGCATAATGCACGTTTCTCGTAATGTCCCTTTTCTTTCCTCATATGGGGTGCTTTGCATGCATTTTGGTATTTTTTTTACGTTATAGCTGAAAAAACACTGAAAATGCACGCTTTTAGTAATAAGAATATAAGAAATAAGTAAATCTCCAAGAAGGCATCAGGCCTACACGTGGCAATACTTGTATGAAATATGTCTACCTTTTCCACCTTTCCATCTATCATCCTCATCCATAAATGTGTAATTTTTTCTTACAGTTCCCAAATGCCTCAGCACTAACAGCTTGATTACTACGTCCGTTCCAATCATCTACTACTCTATTTGAGAACCAATTCCTTCCTGTCTCCTTTTTGAACATCAAGTTTTCAGGCTTGAACCCGTTTTTCTTGTTGTATTATGGTTACAGATTCTAAGAATTTTCCCTATGTTCCCCTTGTACCCATGTACCACTTAAAGACTTCTATCAGCTCCAACTCTTAACCTACGTCTCTCTAAAGAATGTAAATTTAACAGCTTTAATCTCGCTTCGTAAGGAACACTCCTCATCCCCTGTATCCTTTTAGTCATTCTCCTTTGTACTGATTTGTACTTTATCCTTCCTGTGATGTGGTGACCAGAATTGGACAGCGTAGTCTAGATGAAGTCTGACTACCGCCAAATGTAACTTTAATATTACTTCAGGAGTTTTACTTTTAGCACTCCTGAAAATTAATCATAATACACTAATTGCTTTGTTTCTGGCCTCTTTGCATTGCTTTCTTAGACGTTCAGAGTTCAGAGACTTAGACTTAGAGTTCAGTGCTAACTTTAAATCTCAAATCTTTTTCTTACCCTGAACCTACCAGAACTTGGTTGTTCATTGTGTAACTACTCTGTGGGTTTCTTCTACTTACGCTAAGTGCTTTGCATTTCTTGATATTAAACTGCATTTGCCATCTGTCTGTCCATTCGTTCATCCTATCCAAATCTGCCTGCAAGGCGATGGTATGCGATTCTGACCTAATTAATCTACATATTCTCGTGTCATACGCAAATTTACTAACAACACTACTAATTCCACTATCCAAGTCATTGACATATAATACAAACAACATCAGCCCTAATACTAATAATCCCTCTGTCACCCCACTAATTACTTGACCCCACTCGGATTTAGAGCCGTTTATTACAACACTCTGTCGCCTGCCGCTTAGCCTTGACCTTATCCAATCTAAACACCTCATCTCTTTCGTGCGCCCTAACCTTTCTCAGTACCCTCTGATGGGGTACCTTGTCAAACATCTTTATTAAAGTCCTGATATAGGATGCCATAACTATCACTATTATCTTCCGCCTTGTAAACCTTACTGTATAAACTACCAAGTTTGTCAGGTAAGACTTTCCCTTCGTGAAGCCATGCTGTAACTGATTTTATCAACTTATGTTTGTCGAAATGCTCTTAAATGTTCTTCGCTATTATTGACTCCATTATTTTACATTCAACAGAAGTTAAGCTGACAGGTCTATAATTAGACGTTAAATTTTTTTTCTCCTTTCTTAAAGGTAGATACTATATTTGCCTGCCTCCACATTACCGATACCTCACATGACTAAAGTGATTTCCTAAGGACAGAAACTAACAGATTACTTATAACATTTTTTCTATTCCTTAAATACTCTGGAATATATTTCATGTGGTCATGGTGACTTGAACTTTTCAGCTTATCTATTTCCTGTTCCACTATCTCTTTAGTTATGATAATATCTGTCAGCTTTTCATTCTCTTCTACTCTAAATATCTTCTCACTATTTGGCAAATCCTGTATGTTATCTTGGGCAAAGACAGTTAAAAAATACTCGTTCACAATTTTACTAATCTCCTCCCAACAACTAAGCAGGTCCCATTCTGCTGTTTTTAAGGAACTATTGTTTCTCTATTCTTCGTCTTATATGCCTGATAAAATCCCTTGGGGTCCATCTTCGCTTGGCTGGCTACCTTTAATTCATAACTATTTTTAGCTTTCCTTGTTAAACTCCTGACCTTTTTACTTCATTATATTATGGCCTTAAAACCACTTCCCCTGTCTTTAATCTCATATATACTTCTCTTTCGCCCTATATAGTGTTTTAACCTCAGTCATCCATTTAGGATCATTCTTCTGCGATCTTATTCTTCTGTAAGGGATGTTCCCTAACTGTCCTGAATGTAATTTATGAACGAAATATTTATTTCGCTTCTCTATAAAGGGTGTTTTGCTTGGGTTTTAGCGTTTCTGTACATAAGAATCTTTAAAACACGTTTTTAGTAATGCTATATTGTATTCCTTTATGGAGCGCTTTCCTTGCTTTTCAGCGTTTTAGTGTCTAACACGTTGAAAAACACTCAAAAGACACGTTGATGATAATGTCGTTTCGTTTCCCGATAAAGGGGGTTTCCAATGCATTTTGTCTTTTGGTACTTAACAATATGAAAAAAAAGTTTAAGTAAAAGTTTTCGGTAGAGTTATTTTTCCATATAAAGTTCTAATCATGTGTTTTTTACTCTTGGTTCCTAAAAAGATAAAAAAAATCTCTCATAATACACTTTTCTCGTAATGTCCTTTCTTTTCTCCATGTATGATGCTTTGCGTGTAATTTGGCACTTTTATACTTAACAAGCACAAAAACAATCAAAATACAAGTTTTTGGTAATGTTATTCTGTTTCTCCGTAAAGGTTGTTTTGCATGCTTTTCAGCAATTTCGGATGTAAGAAGGTGAAAAACACTCTAAAGATACTTTCTTGGTAATGTTATTTTATATTGCCAAATAGGGTGCTTTCAATGTTTTTTTAGCATTTTGATTCCTAACACAAGTAAACACTCAAAAGACACGTTTCCTGTAATATCGTTTTGCTTCTTCATATAGGGATCTGCATGCATTATGATGTTTTGCTACATAATGTGAAAAACGCTGAAAATAAAGATTTTAGGTAATGTTGTTCTTTTTCTCTATATAGGATGCTATTCATCCTTTTTAGGGTTTTGGTATTTAGGAAGCTTACTTAGGAAGCTCAAAAACACTAATAAAACTTGTTTCTCCAAATGTCTTTCCATTTCCCCATATAGGATGCTTCGTATGTAATTTGACGTTTTGGTACATAAAAAGGAAAAAAAAACACTCAAAAACACGTTTTTGGTGATGTTCTGTTTCTCTATTAAGAGATATAGAATATATTTAATTTTCATTCAGGCGGTTTAGTGTTTGGTACCTAACAGACTCAAAACTCTGATAATGCACGTTTCTCGTAATGTCCTATCGTTTCCTCATACAGGGTGCTTTTCATGCATTTTTAAGATGATGTACGTAACACACTCAAAAGGACTCAAAATACACGTTTTTGGTCATTTTTTTTTCTATTTGGTAAGATTATTCGTGTTTGTTGCACGTGTTTTAGCGTTTTGGAACGTAAAAAGTTTAAAACACTTAAAAGACATGCTTATTATTTTGCATTTCTTTGGTAATGTTTTTTTCTTTCTCCATACAGTTTGCTACTCATTTATTTTTGCGTTTTGGTACCTAAGAAGCTAAAAAAAAAAAAAAAAAACTCATAATACACGTTTTTTGTCATGTCCTTTCGTTTCCTCATATAGGGTCTTTTTGGTGCTTTGGTACCTAACAGGGTGTTTGCATGTATTTTGACATTTTAGTTCGTAAGAACCTAAAAAAAACTCTAAAGACATTTTTTAGTAAAGTTGTTTTGTATTCCCCTATGGGGTGATTTAGTTGCTTCTTACTGATTTGGTGCCTAAAACGCTCAAAAAATAACAAAAGACAAGTTTCTAGTGATTTCGTTTCGTTTCTTCATATAGGTTGCTTTACATGCATGTTAGCGTTTTAGTAATAATCATTGTAAAAAAATACACGTTTTTGGTAAGTTTGTTCTTTTTCTTCAGAGCACTATTGAAGCTTTTTACTGATTTGGTACTTAAGAAAGTAATAAAAAAAAACATAAGAAATGTTTCTCGTAATGTCCTTTTTATTTCTATATGCAGGGTGATTTGTTTGATGACAGGCGATTTTGTACATAATAAGCTCAAAAAAAAAAAAAACACAAAATACACGTTTTTGGTAAATGTATTCTGTTTATCTATATATGGTATTTTCATACGTTTCTAAAGTCGTTTCATATATCTATATATGGGTCTTTGCATGAATTTTGGCTTTTTGGTAACCAATGTCAGAACACTCAAAATGCACGTTCTTTTTGGCAATATTGTTCTGTTTCTCCATATAGAGTGTTTTACATGCGTTTTACCATTTTTGATACTAAGAAGGTCAAAAACACTCATAATACACGTTTATCGTAATGTATTTTGATTTTTCCCATATAAGGTATTTCCGATTCATTTAGGCGTTTTTTTACGTAACAATCTTAAAAAACACTCAAAATACTTGTTTTGTATGCGTTTTAGCGTTTTGGTATGTAAGGAGCTTAAAAACACTTAAAGACAAGTTATTGGTAAAAGTTGGTTTTATTCCCATGTAATGTGATTGCCCTGCTTTTTAGTGCTTTATTGCCTAACACGCTAAAAAAAAAAAACAATCAAAAGACACGTTTCTGGTACTATTTTTTTCACACATAAAACTAGTTTCGCATGCAATTTGGGATTTTGGTAAGTAAGAATGTGAAAAAATGATTCAAAATACACGCATTTGGTAAGATTGTTCTGTTTCTCAATTAAGAGTGTTATTCATGAATTTCAGCATTTTGGTATCTAAGAAACATCTCCATATACACGAGTTTTTGCGTGTTTTGCCTTGTGGTTCTTGTGAAACTATAAAACACTCAATATACACGTTTCTCGTAATGTCCTTTTCTTTCCCAATATAGAGTGCTTTGCAACTATTTTCGCGTTTTCTGTAGGTAACAAGCCCAAAAACACTCAAAATATAACTTTTAGTAATATTATTCTATTTCTTCATATTGGTTGGTTTGCATCCGTATTAACGTTTTTCTAAGTAAAACACTAAAAAGACACGTTTTCAGTAATTTTGTTTTGGATTCCCATATAGAGTGACTTCCATATTATTTATCGTTTTGGTGCCTAACTTACTGAAAAACACTCAAAAGACAGGTATCTGGTAAAGTGGTTTAATTTCCCCATGTAGGTGGCTTTACATACACTTTAGGGTTTGGTACATAACAGTCCGAAAAAAAAAAAGCTAAAATTAACTTTTTTCATTTTATTTTTTCACATAATTTCCCTGAATTTCGCCAGAATTTTAGCATCTCGGTACCTATCAAGATGAATAAAAAAAAAAAAAAAAAAATCCTAGTTTTTATTTATTTATTTATTTTCTCTATAAAGAGTGTTATTTGTGGGTTTTAACTCTTTTGGTACTTATGGAACTTAAAAACATTCATAATACACGTTTCTCGTAATGTCTTTTCGTTTCCCAAACATAGGTTTCTTTGCATGTATTTAAGCGTTTTTATACGTAACAGATCAAAAAAACTGAAAAGTCATGTTTTTCGTAATGTTATTTTGTTTCTCCATAATTGGTGTTTTGCATGCATTTTAGCGTTTTGGTAAGTAAGGAGCTCAAAAACACTTAAAGACAAGTTCTTGGTAAATGTTGATTTTTTTTGTGCTTTATTGCCTAACACGCTGAAAAACACTCAAAAGACATTTTTTCTGGTAATGTCATTTATTTCCCACATAAAGCTAGTTTCGCATGTAATTTCGGGTTTTGATAACTAAGAATGTGAAAAACACTCAAAATACATGCATTTGGTAAGGTTATTCTGATTCTGAATTAAGAGTGTTCTTCATGAGTTTCAGTATTTTGGTATCTAAGAAACTTCTCCATATACACGAGTTTTTGCGTTTTTTGCCTTGTGGTTCTTGTGAAACTATAACACACACATTATACACGTTTCTCAAAATGTCCTTTTGTTTCCCAATATAAAGAGATTTGCATCCATTTTCGCTAAAAAAAAAAAAAACACTCAATAAATACTTTTTTGGTAATGTTATTCTATTTCAAGATATGGGTTGATTTGCATTCGTTTTACCGTTTTTCTACGTAAAACACTGAAAAGTCACGTTTTCAGTAATTTTGTTTTGGATTCCCATGCAGAGTGACTTCCATATTATTTATTGTTTTGGTGGCTAACATACTGAAAAACATGTAAAAGACAGGTTTCTGGTAAAGTCGTTTAATTTCCCCATATAGGTGGCTCTACATGCACTTTAGGGTTTGGTACAGTCTGAAAAAAAGGTAAAATTAACTTTTTTCATATTCTTTTTTCACATAATTTCCCTGAATTTTGCCAGAATTTTGGCATCTCAGTACCTATAAAGATCAATAACAAAAAAAAATTCTATTTTTTTCATTTATTTATTTTTTTTCTCTATAAAGAGTGTTATTTCTGGGTTTAAGCTTTTTGGTACTTAAGGAACGTAAAAACACTCATAATACACGTTTCTCGTAATATCCTTTTGTTTCCCAAAGATAAGGTTCTTTGCATGTATTTAAGCGTTTTTATAGGTAACATGATCAAAACACTCAAAATATACCTTTTTGGTAATGTTATTCTATTTCTTCATATTGTTTGGTTTCCATCCGTTTTAGCGTTTTTCTACGTAAAACACTGAAAAGACATGTTTTCAGTAAATTTGTTTTGGGTTCCCATAAAGAATGACTTCCATGTTATTTATCGTTTTGGTGTCTAACATGCTGAAAAACACTTAAAAGACAAGTTTCTTTTAAAGTCGTTTAATTTTCCCATATAGGTGGCTTTGCATACACTTTAGGGTTTGGTACATAACAGTCCGAAAAAAAGCGAAAACTAACTTTTTCATAATGTTCTTTTTTCACATAATTTTCCTAAATTTTGCCAGAATTTTGGCATCTCGGTAACTATGAAGATTAATAACAAAAAAAAAAATGCTATTTTTTTATTTATTTATTTTTTATTTTTTTTCTCTATAAGGAGTGTTATTTGTGGGTTTTAGCTTTTTGGTACTTAAGGAACTTAAAAATTCTCATAATACACAATTTTTTTTAAATCCTTTCGTTTCACAAACTTACGGCTCTTTGCATGTATTTAATCGTTTTTATAAGTAACATGATCAAAAACACTTTAAATCATGTTTTTGGTAGTTATTTTGTTTCTCAATAAAGGGTGTTTTTGCATGCATTTTAGCGTTTTGGTATGTAAGGAGTTAAAAAACAGTTAAAGGTAAGTTTTTGGTAAAAGTTGGTTTTATTCTCATGTAATGTGATTGTTCTGGTTTTTAGTGCTTTGTTGTATATCACGCTCAAAAACACTCACAAGACATTTTTCTGGTTATGTAATTTTTTCCCACATAAAACTAGTCTCGCATGTAATTTCGGATTTTCGTAACTAAGAATCTGAAAAACACTCACAATACTCACATTTGGTGAGATAGTTCTGTTTCTCAATTAAAAGTGTTATTCATGAGTTTCAGCATTTTGAAATGTAAGAAACTTCTCTATATACACGAGTTTTTGCGTTTTTTGCCTTGTGGTTCTTGTGAAACTATAAAACACATATTATACACGTTTCTCGTAATGTCCTTTTCCATCCATTTTCGCGTTTTTTTGTAGGTATCAATTTCAAAAACACTCAAAATATATCTTTTTGGTAATGTTATTCTATTTCTTCATATTGGTTGGTTTGCATCTGTTTGAGCGTTTTTCTACGTAAAACACCGAAAAGACACGTTTTCAGTAATTTTGTTTTGGATTCTCATATAGATTGACTTCCACGGGTTTTATCGTGTTGGTTCCTAACATGTTGAAAACACTCATAAGACAGTTTTCTGGCAAAGATGTTTAATTTCCCCATATAGGTGGCTTTGCATTCACTTTAGGGGTTTGGTACATAACAGTCCGAAAAAAAAGCTAAATTTAACTTTTTTCATAATGTTCTTATTTCACATAATTTCCTGAACTTTGCCCGAATTTTGGCATCTCGTTAGCTGTGAAGATGAATAAGAATAAAAAAAAAATAACGTATTTTTATTTATTTATTTTTATTTTTTCTCAATAAAGAGTGTTATATGTGGCTTTTAGCTATTTCGTACTTAACTTAAAAACACTCATAATACACATTTCTCGTAATGTCCTTTCGTTTCCCAAAAATTGGGTTCTTTGCATGTATTTAAGCGTTTTTATTGGTAACATGATCAAAAACACTCAAAATACATGTTTTTGGTAATGTTATTCTGTTTCACCATGAAGTGTATTTTGCATGCGTTTTAGTGTTTTCGTATATAAGGAGCTCAAAAACATTCAAAGGCAAGTTCTTGGTGAAAATTAGTTTTATTCCAATGTAATGTGATTGCCCTGATTTTTAGTGCTTTATTGCCTATCACGCTCATTTTTTTTAGCACATAAAGCTGGTTTCGCATACAATTTGGAGGTTTGGTAAATAAGAATGTGAAAAGCATTCAAAATACACGCATTTATTTAGGATGTTCTGTTTCTCAATTAAGAGTGTTGTTCATGAGTTTAAGCATTTTGGTGTCTAGGAAACTTCTTCATATACACTAGTTTTTGCATTTTTTGCCTTGTTATTCTTTTGAACTATAAAACACTCATTATACACTTTTTTTGCAATGTCCTTCCCTTTCCCATTATAGAGTGCTTTTCATCAATTTTTTCGTTTTTTATAGATAAAAAGCTCAAAAACACTCAAAATACACCTTTTTGGTAATGTTTTTCTATTTCTTTACATTGGTTGGTATGCATCCGGTTTAGCGTTTTTCTACGTAAAACACTGAGAAGACACGTTTTCAGTAATTTTGTTTTGAATTCCCATATACAGTGAGTTCCTTATTATTTATCGTTTTGGTGCCTAACATGCTGAACAACACTCAAAAGACAGATTTCTGATATGGTCGTTTAATTTCTTTATATAGGAGGCTTTGCATGCACTTTAGGGTTTGGTACATAAGTCCGAAAAAAAAGCTAAAATTAACTTTTTTGATAATATTCTTTTATCATATAATTGCCCTGAATTTTCCCAGAATTTTGGCATCTTGGTTCCTATGAATATGAATAACAAAAAAAAAAAATCCTATTTTTTTATTTTTTATTTATTTAATTTTTTTTTTTTATGAATAAAGGGTGTTATTTGTGGGATTTAGCTCTTTGGTACTTAAGGAACTTAAAAACACTCATAATACACGTTTCTCGTAATCTCCTTTCGTTTCCCAAACATAAGGATGTTTGCATGTATTTAAGCGTTTTTATAGAAAACATGATCAAAAACACTCAAAATACATGTTTTTGGTAATGTTATTCTGTTTCACCATGAAGAGTATAGTAAATCACTAAAAAGACACTTTTCAGTAATATTGTTGAAATTGCTGAAAAACACTCAAAAGACAGGTTTCTGGTAAAGTGTAATTTCCCCATATAGGTGGCTTTGCATGCACTTCAGGGTTTGGTACAAAAATACCGAAAAAAGCTAAAATTATTTTTTTTTATAATGATTTTTTTTTACAAAATTTCCCTAAATTTTGCCAGAATTTTATGATCTCGGTACCTATGAAGATGAATAACCAAAAAAAAAAATCGTTTTTTTTTTCTCTATAAAGTGTTATTTGTGGGTTTTAGGTTTTTGGAACTTAATAACACACAAAATACACGATTTTCGTAATGTCCTTTTGTTATATAAACAATGTGTTCTTTACATGTATTTAAGCGTTTTTATAGGTAACATGATCAAGAACACTCAAAATACATGTTTTTGGTAATGTTATTCTGTTTCTCCATAAACGGTGTTTTGCATGATGTGTTTTGCATGCATTTTGGTATGTAAGAAGTTAAAAAAGTTCTTCGTAAAAGTTGGTTTTATTCCCATGTAATGTGATTGTTCTGCTTTTTATTGCTTTGTTGCATATCACGCTCAAAAACACTCAAAACACTCTTTTCTGGTAATGTCATTTTTTCCCAGATAAAGCTAGTTTCGCATGTAATTTGGCATTTTCGTAACAAAGAATGTGAAAAACATTCAAAGTACACAATTTGGTAAGGTAGTTCTATTTCTCGATAAAAAGTGTTATTTATGCATTTCATCATTTTGGTATGTAAGAAACTTCTCTATATACCCGAGTTTTTGCGTTTATTGCCTTTTGGTTCTTGTGAAAGTATAAAACACTCATTATACACGTTTCTCGTAATGTCCTTTTGCTTCCTAATATAGTGTGCTTTCCATCCATTTTTGCATTTTTTGTAGGAAACAAGCTCAAAAACACTGAAAAAATATCTTTTTGGTAATGTTATTCTATTTCTTCATATTGGTTGGTTTGCATACGTTTTAGCGTTTTTCTGCGTAAAACACTGAAAAGACACGTGTTCAGTAATTTTGTTTTGGATTCACATTGACTGACTTCCATATTATTTATCTTTTCGTGCCTAACATGATGAAAAACACTGAAAAGGTTTCTGGTAAAATCCTTTAACTTTTGTTTGGGTTTGGTACATAGCAATCCGAAAAAAAAGCTATAATTAACTTTTTTGATAATGTTCTTTTTTCCACATAAATTCCCTGAATTTTGGCAGAATTTTGGCATCTCGGTACTTATGAAGATGAATGAAAAAAAAATTCCTATTCTTTATTTTTTTTCTTTATTTTTTTTTCTAAATAAACAGTGTTATTTGTTGGTTTTAGCTTTTTGGTTCTGAAAGAACTTAAAAACACTCATAATACACCTTTCTCGTAATGTCCTTTCGTTTCTCAAACATAAGGTTTTTTGCATGTTTTTAAGCGTTTTCATAGATAACATGATGAAAAACACTCAAAATACATGTTTTTGGTAATGGAAATGGTGTTTTGCATGCGTTTTAGCGTTTTTGTATGTAAGGATGTCAAAAACACTTAAAGGCAAGTTATTGGTAAAAGTTGGTTTTATTTCCATGTAATGTGATTGCCCTGCCTTTATTGCCTTTTATTGCCTAACACGCTCAAAAACACTCAAAAGACATGCAAAGCCTCCCTTATGAGGAAATGCAACGACCTTACCAGATATCTGTCTTTTGAGTGTTTTTCAGCATGTTAGGCACCAAAACGATAAATAATAAGGAACTCACTCTATATGTAAATCCAAAACAAAATTACCGAAAACATGTCTTCTCAGTGTTTTACGTAGAAAAACGCTAAAACAGATGCAAACCAACCAATATCAAGAAGTAGAAAATCATTACCAAAAATGTATATTTTGAGTTTTTTTTGAGCTTGTTACCTACAAAAAAACGCCAAAATTGTTACAAGGCACTTTATATTGGGAAACAAAGGCACTTTGCGAGAAAAATGTATAATAAATGCTTTATAGTTCAAAAGAACCACAAGGCAAAAAACGCAAAAACTCGTGTATATGGAGAAGTTTCCTAGAACCCAAATTGCTGAGACTTGAATAACACACTTAATTGAGAAACACAACAACCTTACTAAATGCGTGTCAAAAACATTAAAGGCAAGTTCTTGGTAAAAGTTGGTTTTATTCCCATATAATGTGATTGTCCTGGTTTTTAGTGCTTTATTGCCTAACACGCTCAAAAACACTCAAAAGACACATTTGGTAATGTCCCTTTTTTTTCCCACATAAAGGTAGTTTCGCATGCTATTTGGGGTTTTGCTAACAATGTGAAAAACTCTCAAAATACACGCATTTGGTAAGGCTTTTCTGTTTCTCAATTAAGATTGTTATTCATGAGTTTCAGCATTTTGTTATCTAAGAAACTTCTATATATACACGAGTTTTTGCGTTTTTTGCCTTTTGGTTCTTGTGAACCACAAGTTCTTTTTCCCGAAAATAATAAGACACTCATTATACACATTTCTCGTAATGTCCTTTTGTTTCCTAATAGGGAGTGCTTTGCATCCATTTTTGCATTTTTTGTAGGTTACAAGCTCAAAACACTCAAAATATAGCTTTTTCGTAATGTTATTCTATTTCTTCATATTCGTTGGTTTGCATCCGTTTTAGCGTTTTTCTACGTAAAACACCGAAAAAACACGTTTTCAGTAATTTCGTTTGTGATTCCCAAAGAATTTTGCCAGAATTTTGCTAT
Organism: Scylla paramamosain; assembly: GCF_035594125.1. Classification (NCBI taxonomy): domain Eukaryota; kingdom Metazoa; phylum Arthropoda; class Malacostraca; order Decapoda; family Portunidae; genus Scylla; species Scylla paramamosain. Next base: position 22,845,094 of record NC_087159.1, on the reverse strand, counting down.
CTAGGTACCTATGAAAGTGTATAACAAAAAAAAAAAAAACAATATATTTTTTTATTTTTTTTCTCTATAAAGTGTTATTTGTGTGTTTTATCTTTTTGGTACAAAAGGAACTTAAAAACACTCATAATACACGTTTCTCGTAATGTCCTTTCGTTTCCCAAACATCATGTTCTTTGCATGTATTTAAGCGTTTTTATAGATAACATGATCAAAAACACTCAAAATACATGTCTTTATTAATGTTATTCTGTTTCTCTATAAAGTGTGTTTTGCATGCATTTTAGCGCTTTTGTATGTAAGGAGTTAAAAACAAAGGCAAGTTCTTCGTAAAAGTTGGTTTTATTCCCATATAATGTGATTGTTCTGCTTTTTAGTGCTTTCTTGCATATCACGCTCAAAAACACTCAAAAGACACTTTTCTGATAATGTCATTTTTTTTTCCACATAAAGCTAGTTTCGCATGTAATTTGGCATTTTCGTAACTAAGAATGTGAAAAACACTCAAAATACACACATTTTGTAAGGTGTTTCTGTTTCTCAATTAAAAGTGTTATTCATGCATTTCAGCATTTTGGTATGTAAGAAACTTCTCCTTATACACGATTTTTTGCGTTTTTTTGCCTTGTGGTTCTTGTTAAACTATAAAAACACATTATACACGTTTCTAGTAATGTCCTTTTGTTTTCCAATATAAGGTGCTTTCCTCTCATTTTCGTATTTTTTGTAGATAACACGTTCAAAAACACTCAAAATATATCTTTTTGGTAATGTTTTTCTATTTCTACATATTGGTTGGTTCACATCCGTTTTAGCGTTTTTCTTAGTAAATCTCTGAAAAGACACGTTTTCAGTAGTATTGTTGAAATTAATAAAAACATTCAAAAGACATGTTTCTTGTAAAGTCGTGTAATTTCCCCATCTAGGTGGCTTTCCATGCACTTTAGGGTTTGGTAGATAACTCCGGATTAAAGCTAAAATTATTGATTTTGATAATTTTTTTTTTATCTAATTTCCCTGAATTTTGCCAGAATTTTGGCATCTCGCTACATATGAAGATGAATAAAAGAAAAAATTCCTATTTATAATTTTTTTATTTATTTATTTATTTTTTTTTTTTCACTATAAAGAGTGTTATTTGTGGGATTTAGCTCTTTGGTACTTAAGGAACTTAAAAACACTCATAATATACAATTTTCGTAATGTCCTTTCGTTTTACAAACATAGAACTCTTGGCATGTATTTAAGCGTTTTTATAGGTAATATGATCAAAAACACTCAAAATTCATATTTTTGGTAGTTATTTTTTTTCTCCATATAGGGTGTTTTGCATGCATTTTAGCGTTTTGGTATGTAAGGAGTTAAAAAAACACTTAAAGGCAAGTTCTTGGTAAAAGTTGGTTTTATTCCCATGTAATGTGATTATTCTGCTTTTTAGTGCTTTGTTGCATATCACGCTCAAAAACACTCGAAAGACACTTTTCTGGTAATGTCATTTTTTTCACATATAAAGCTGGTTTCGCATGTAATTTTGGATTTTCGTAACTAAGAATGTGAAAAACACTCAAAATACTCACATTTGTTAAGATAGTTCTGTTTCTCAATTAAAAGTGTTATTCATGAGTTTCAGCATTTTGGAATGTAAGAATCTTCTCTATATACACGAGTTTTCGCGTTTTTTGCATTGTGGTTCTTGTGAAAGTATAAAACACTCATTATACACGGTTCTCGTAATGTACTTTTGCTTCCCAATATAGAGTGCTTTCCATCCATTTTCGCGTTTTTTGTAGGTAACAATTTCAATAACACTCAAAATATACCTTTTTGGTAATGTTATTCTATTTCTTCATATTGGTTGGTTTGCATCCGTTTTAGCGTTTTTCTACGTAAAACACCGAAAAGACACGTTTTCAGAAATTTGGTTTTGGATTTCCATATAGATTGACTTCCATGGGTTTTATCATGTTGGTTCCTAACATGCTGAAAAACACTCATAAGACAGTTTTCTGGCAAAGACATTTCATTTCCCCATATAGGTTGGTTTGCAAGCGCTTTAGGGGTTTGGTACATAACAGGTAAATTTAACTTTTTTGATAATATTCTTATTTCACATAATTTCCTGAACTTTGCCCGAATTTTGGCATCTCGTTACCTGTGAATATGAATAAGAATGAAAAAAAAATATCGTTTTTTTATTTTTTTATTTTTTTCTTAATAAAGACTGTTATTTGTGGGTTTTAGCTTTTTCGTACTTAATGAACTTAAAAACACTCATAATACACGTTTCTCGTAATGTCCTTTCGTTTCCCAAAAATAGGGTTCTTTGCATGTATATAAGCGTTTTTATTGGTAACACGATAAGAAACACTCAAAATACATGTTTTTGGTAATGTTATTCTGTTTCAACATGATGTATATTTTGCATGCGTTTTAGGGTTTTGGTATATATAGAGCTCAAAAACACTTAAAGTCAAGTTCTTGGTAAAAATTGGTTTTATTCCAATGTAATGTGATTGCCCTGCTTTTTATTGCTCTATTGCCTATCACGCTCAAAAACACTCAAAAGACATTTTTCTGGTAATGTCATTTTTTTTCCCATAAAGCTGGTTTCGCGTGCAATTTGGGGTTTTCGTAACTAAGAATGTGAAAAGCACTTAAAATACACTCATTTAGTAAGGATGCTCTGATTCTCAATTAAGAGTGTTGTTCATGAGTTTCAGCATTTTGGTATTTAGGAAACATCTTCATATACACTAGTTTTTGCATTTTTTGCCTTGTTGTTCTGTTGAACTATAAAACACTCATTATACATTTTTCTTGCAATGTCCTTTTCTTTCCAATTATAGAGTGCTTTGCATCAATTTTCGCGTTTTTTATAGATAACAAGCTCAAAAACTCAAAATATACCTTTTTGGTAATGTTTTTCTATTTCTTTATATTGGTTGGTTTGCATCTGGTTTAACGTTTTTTTACGTAAAGCACTGAGAAGACACGTTTTCACTAATTTTGTTTTGAATTCCCATATAGAGTGAGTTCCTTATTATTCATCGTTTTTGTACCTAACATGCTGAACAACACTAAAAAGACAGATTTCTCATAAGGTCGTTTTATTTTCTCATATAGGAGACATTGCATGCACTCTAGGGTTTAGTACATATGTCCGAAAAAAAAAGCTAAAATTAACTGTTTTGATAATATTCTTTTATCATATAATTGCCCTGAATTTTCCCAGAATTTTGGCATCTCGGTACCTATGAAGATGAATAACAAATAAAAAAAATCCTATTTTATTATTTTTCATTTATTTATTTTTTCTCAATAAAGAGTGTTATTTGTGAGATTTAGCTTTTTGTTACTTAAGGAAATTAAAAACACTCATAATACACGTTTCTCGTAATGTTTTTTCTTTTCCCAAACATAAGGATCTCTGCATGTATTTAAGTGTTTTTATAGAAAACATGATCAAAACACACTCAAAATACATGTTTTTGGTAATGTTATTCTCTTTCTCTATAAAAGGTGTTTTGCATGCGTTTTAGTGTTTTGGTATGTAAGGAGCTCAAAAACACTTAAAGGCAAATTCTTGGTAAAAGTTGGTTTTATTCCCATATAATGTGATTGCCCTGCTTTTTAGTGCTTTATTGCCTAACACGCTTAAAAACCCTCAAAAGACACTTTTCTGGTAATGTCATTTTTTTCACACATAAAGCTAGTTGCACATGGAATTTTTAGATTTGGTAACTAAGAATGTGAAAAACACTCTTCTGTTTCTTAATTAAGAGTGTTATTCATGAGTTTCAGCATTTTGGTACTTTTAGAAACTTTTCCATACACACGAGTTTTTACATTTTTTGCCCTGTGATTCTTGTGAAATTATGAAACACTCATTATAGACGTTTCTCGTTATATCCTTTTTTTTTTTCCTAATATAGAGTGCTTTGCATCCATTTTCGCATTTTTTTTTATGTAACAAGCTCAAAAATACTCAAAATATACCTTTTTGTTAATGTTATTATATTTCTTCATATTGGTTGGTTTGCATCTGTTTTAGCGTTTTTCTACGTAAAACTTTGAAAAGACACGTTTTTATTAATTTTGTTTTGGTTTTCCATATAGAGTGACTCTATTATTTATCGTTTTGGTGCCTAACATGCGGAAAAACACTGAAAAGACAGCTTTCTTGTAAAGTCGTTTAATTTCCCCATATAGATGGGTTTCCATACACTTTAGGGTTTGGCACATAACTCCGATAAAAAAGCTAAAATTAACTTTTTCGATAATGTTCTTTTTCTTTTCCATATAATTTCCCTGAATTTTGTCAGATTTTTGTCATCTTGGCAGCTATGAACATCAATAACAAAAAAAAAATTGCTATTTTTTTATTTATTTATTTATCTATTTATTTATTTCTCTATAAAGAGTGTTATTTGTGGGTTTTAACGTTTTGGTACTTAAGGACCTTAAAAACACATTATACACGTTTCTCGTTATCTCCTTTCGTTTCCCAAACATAGGGTTTTTTGCATGTATTTAAGCATTTTTATAGGTAACATGATCAGAAACGCTTAAACACATGTTGTTGGTAATGTTATTCTGCTTCTCCATAAAGGAGTGTTTTGCATGCGTTTTAGCGTTTTGGTATGTAAGGTCAAAAACATTTGAAGGCAAGTTATTGGTAAAAGTTGGTTTTATTCCCATGTAATGTGATTGCCCTGGTTTTTTGTGCTTTATTGCCTAAAACGCTCTAAAACACTCAAAAGACACTTCTGGTAATGTCATTTTTTTCTCACATAAAGCTAGTTTCGCATGCTATTTGGGATTTTATTAAAAATGTGAAAAACACTTAAAATACACGCATTTGGTAAGGTTGTTCTGTTTCTCAATTAAGATTGTTATTCATGTGTTTCAGCATTTGGTATCTAACAAATTTCTTTATATATATGAGTTTTTTGCGTTTTTTGCCTTGTGGTTCTTGTGAACCACAAGTTCTTTTCCCCGAAAATAATAAGACACTCATTATACACGTTTCTCGTAATGTCCTTTTGTTTCCCAATTGCGAGTGCTTTGCTTGCATTTTCGCGTTTTTTATAGGTAACAAGCTCAAAAACACTCAAAATATACGTTCTTGGTAATGTTATTTTCTTTCTTCATATTGATTGGTATGCATCCGTTTTAGCGTTTTTATACATAAAACACCGAAAAGACACCTTTTTCAGTAAATTTTGTTTTGGATTCCCATATAGAGTGACTTCCATGTTATTTATCGTTTTGGTGCTTAACATGTTGAAAAACACTCATAAGACAGTTTTCTGGCAAAGACGTTTAATTTCCCCATATAGGTGGCTTTGCATGCACTTTAAGTTTTGGTACATAGGAGTCCGAAAAAAAAAGCTAAAATTAACTTTTTTGATAATGTTTTTATTTCCTATAATTTCCTAAATTTTGTCCGAATTTTGGCATCTCGGTACCTATGAAGATGATTAACAAAAAAAAAAAAAAATTACTATTTTTTACTGGGATTTACTTACCAGATTTTTGGTGAGGTCGTTTAATTTCCTCATATAGGAGGCTTTGCATGCACTTTATGGTTTGGTACATAACAGTCCGAAAAAAATAAAAATTAACTTTTTTTTATAATTTTCTTTTATCATATAATAGCCCTGAATTTTCCCAGAATTTTGGCATCTCGGTACAATAAATAAAGAGTGTTATTTGTGGGTTTTAGCTTTTGGGTACTTAAGGATCTTAAAAACAATTATAATACACATTTCTCCTAATGTCCTTTCGTTTCCCAAACAAAAGGTTCTTTGCATGTATTTAAGCCTTTTTATAGATAACATGATCAAAAAACACTCAAAATATATGTTTTTGGTAATTTTATTGTTTCTCCATAAAAGGTGTTTTGCATGCGTTTTAGCGTTTTGGTATGTAATGAGCTCAAAAACACTTAAAGGCAAGTTCTTGGTAAAAGTTGTTTTTATTCCCATGTAATGTGATTGCCCTGCTTTTTAGTGCTTTATTGCCTAACACGTTCAAAAACACTCAAAAGACACTTTTTTTCTTTTCCATTATAAAGCTAGTTTTGCATGGAATTTGGGTTTTGGTAACTAAGAATGTGAAAAACACTCAAAATACACACGTTTAGTAAGGTAGTTCAGTTTCTCAATTAAAAGTGTTATTCATGAGTTTCAGCATTTTGGTATGTAAGAAACTTCTCTATGTACACGATTTTTTGAGTTTTTTGCCTTGTGGTTCATGTAAAACTATAAAACACTCATTATACATGTTTCACGTAATGTCCTTTTCTTTCCCAATAAAAGTGCTTTCCATCCATTTTCGCATTTTTTGTAGGTAACAAGCTCAAAAACACATCAAAATATATCTTTTTGATAATGTTATTCTATTTCTTCATATTGGTTGGTTTACATCCGTTTTAGGGTTTTTCTGCCTAAATCACTGAAAAGACACGTTTTCAGTAATATTGTTGAAATTGCTAAAAAAAAAACACTCAAAAGACAGGTTTCTGGTAAAGTCTTGTAATTTTCCCATATAGGTGGCTTTACAAGCACTTCAGGGTTTGTTACATAACTCCGGAAAAAAGCTAAAATTATTATTTTTTTTTTATAATGATTTTTTTTACAAAATTTCCCTGAATTTTGCAAGAATTTTGGCATCTCGGTACATATAAAGATGAATAACAAATTTTTTTTTTCTATATAAAGAGTGTTTTTTGTGGTACTTAAGGAACTTAAAAACAGTCATAATACACGATTTTCGTAATGTCCTTTTGTTATACAAGCATAGTGTTCTTTACATGTATTTAAGCGTTTTTATAGGTAACATGATCAAAAACACTCAAAATACATGCTTTTGGTAATGTTATTCTGTTTCTCCATAAAGGGTGTTTTGCATGCGTTTTAGCGTTTTGGTATGTAAGGAGTTAAAAAACACTTAAAGGCATGTTCTTCGTAAAAGTTGGTTTTATTCACATGTAATGTGATTGTTCTGCTTTTTATTGCTTTGTTGCATATCACGCTCAAAAACACTCAAAATACACTTTTCTGGTAATGTTAATTTTTTTTCCCACATGAAGCTAGTTTCGCATGTAATTTGGCATTTTCGTAACTAAGAATGTAAAAAACACTCAAAATACACAATTTGGTAAGGTAGTTCTATTTATCGATTAAAAGTGTTACTCATGCATTTCATCATTTTGATATGTAAGAAACTTCTCTATATACACGAGTTTTTGCGTTTATTGCCTTGTGGTTCTTTTAAAACTATAAAACACTCGTTATACACGTTTCTCGTAATGTCCTTTTGTTTCCTAATATAGAGTGCTTTACATCCATTTTTGCATTTTTTGTAGGTAACAGGCTCAAAAACACTCAAAATATATCTTTTTGGTAATGTTATTCTATTTTTTTCATATGGGTTGGTTTACATCCGCTTTAGCGTTTTTCTACGTAAAATACTGAAAAGACATGTTTTCAGTAATTTTGTTTTGGATTCACATATTGGCTGACTTCCATATTATTTATCGTTTGGTGCCTAACATGCTGAAATACACTGAAAAGACAGGTTTCTGGTATTTTTTTTTTTTTTTTCGAAAGATGTCTTTTCGGTGTTTTTGAGCGTGTTAGACACCAAAGTGCTAAAAAAAGAAAAAAAAAGGGGGAAATCACTTTATATGAGGAATAAAAACATTATGAAAAAATTTGTTTTCTCACTGTTTTTTTTTTATCTAATATACCATAAAGCAAAAGACGCATACAAAACACTTTTTATAGAAAAACAGTAACATTACCATGTTAGACACCTAAACACTAAAAACCATGGAAAGCTCCCTAAAAGGGAATTAAAAACATTACCAAAAACGTGACAAATATATTTGAATTATTTATGTACCAAAAAACTAAATATTATGCAAAACACCCTCTATGGAGAGAGAAAAAATAACATTACGAAAAATGAATATTTTGAGTGTTTTTTGCTTGTTACGCACAAAAAAAAAAAAATCCTATTCTTTATTTTTTTTTCTTTATTTTTTTTTCTAAATAAACAGTGTTATTTGTGGGTTTTAGCTTTTTGGTTCTGAAAGAAATTAAAAACACTCATAATACACCTTTCTCGTAATGTCCTTTCGTTTCTCAAACATAAGGTTTTTTGCATGTTTTTAAGCGTTTTCATAGATAACATGATGAAAAACACTCAAAATACATGTTTTTGGTAATGGAAATGGTGTTTTGCATGCGTTTTAGCGTTTTTGTATGTAAGGATGTCAAAAACACTTAAAGGCAAGTTATTGGTAAAAGTTGGTTTTATTTCCATGTAATGTGATTGCCCTGCTTTTTAGTGTTTTATTGCCTAACACGCTCAAAAACACTCAAAAGACATGCAAAGCCTCCCTTATGAGGAAATGCAACGACCTTACCAGAAATCTGTCTTTTGAGTGTTTTTCAGCATGTTAGGCACCAAAACGATAAATAATAAGGAACTCACTCTATATGTAAATCCAAAACAAAATTACCGAAAACATGTCTTCTCAGTGTTTTACGTAGAAAAACGCTAAAACAGATGCAAACCAACCAATATCAAGAAGTAGAAAATCATTACCAAAAATGTATATTTTGAGTTTTTTTTGAGCTTGTTACCTACAAAAAAACGCCAAAATTGTTACAAGGCACTTTATATTGGGAAACAAAGGCACTTTGCGAGAAAAATGTATAATAAATGTTTTATAGTTCAAAAGAACCACAAGGCAAAAAACGCAAAAACTCGTGTATATGGAGAAGTTTCCTAGAACCCAAATTGCTGAGACTTGAATAACACACTTAATTGAGAAACACAACAACCTTACTAAATGCGTGTCAAAAACATTAAAGGCAAGTTCTTGGTAAAAGTTAGTTTTATTCCCATATAATGTGATTGTCCTGGTTTTTAGTGCTTTATTGCCTAACACGCTCAAAAACACTCAAAAGACACATTTGGTAATGTCCCTTTTTTTTCCCACATAAAGGTAGTTTCGCATGCTATTTGGGGTTTTGCTAACAATGTGAAAAACTCTCAAAATACACGCATTTGGTAAGGCTTTTCTGTTTCTCAATTAAGATTGTTATTCATGAGTTTCAGCATTTTGTTATCTAAGAAACTTCTATATATACACGAGTTTTTGCGTTTTTTGCCTTTTGGTTCTTGTGAACCACAAGTTCTTTTTCCCGAAAATAATAAGACACTCATTATACACATTTCTCGTAATGTCCTTTTGTTTCCTAATAGGGAGTGCTTTGCATCCATTTTTGCATTTTTTGTAGGTTACAAGCTCAAAACACTCAAAATATAGCTTTTTCGTAATGTTATTCTATTTCTTCATATTCGTTGGTTTGCATCCGTTTTAGCGTTTTTTTACGTAAAACACCGAAAAAACACGTTTTCAGTAATTTCGTTTGTGATTCCCAAAGAATTTTGCCAGAATTTTGCTATCTAGGTACCTATGAAAGTGTATAACAAAAAAAAAAAAAACAATATATTTTTTTATTTTTTTTCTCTATAAAGTGTTATTTGTGTGTTTTATCTTTTTGGTACAAAAGGAACTTAAAAACACTCATAATACACGTTTCTCGTAATGTCCTTTCGTTTCCCAAACATCATGTTCTTTGCATGTATTTAAGCGTTTTTATAGATAACATGATCAAAAACACTCAAAATACATGTCTTTATTAATGTTATTCTGTTTCTCTATAAAGTGTGTTTTGCATGCATTTTAGCGCTTTTGTATGTAAGGAGTTAAAAACACTTAAAGGCAAGTTCTTCGTAAAAGTTGGTTTTATTCCCATATAATGTGATTGTTCTGCTTTTTAGTGCTTTCTTGCATATCACGCTCAAAAACACTCAAAAGACACTTTTCTGATAATGTCATTTTTTTTTCCACATAAAGCTAGTTTCGCATGTAATTTGGCATTTTCGTAACTAAGAATGTGAAAAACACTCAAAATACACACATTTTGTAAGGTGTTTCTGTTTCTCAATTAAAAGTGTTATTCATGCATTTCAGCATTTTGGTATGTAAGAAACTTCTCCTTATACACGATTTTTTGCGTTTTTTTGCCTTGTGGTTCTTGTTAAACTATAAAAACACATTATACACGTTTCTAGTAATGTCCTTTTGTTTTCCAATATAAGGTGCTTTCCTCTCATTTTCGTATTTTTTGTAGATAACACGTTCAAAAACACTCAAAATATATCTTTTTGGTAATGTTTTTCTATTTCTACATATTGGTTGGTTCACATCCGTTTTAGCGTTTTTCTTAGTAAATCTCTGAAAAGACACGTTTTCAGTAGTATTGTTGAAATTAATAAAAACATTCAAAAGACATGTTTCTTGTAAAGTCGTGTAATTTCCCCATCTAGGTGGCTTTCCATGCACTTTAGGGTTTGGTAGATAACTCCGGATTAAAGCTAAAATTATTGATTTTGATAATTTTTTTTTTTATCTAATTTCCCTGAATTTTGCCAGAATTTTGGCATCTCGCTACATATGAAGATGAATAAAAGAAAAAATTCCTATTTATAATTTTTTTATTTATTTATTTATTTTTTTTTTTCACTATAAAGAGTGTTATTTGTGGGATTTAGCTCTTTGGTACTTAAGGAACTTAAAAACACTCATAATATACAATTTTCGTAATGTCCTTTCGTTTTACAAACATAGAACTCTTGGCATGTATTTAAGCGTTTTTATAGGTAATATGATCAAAAACACTCAAAATTCATATTTTTGGTAATGTTATTTTTTTTCTCCATATAGGGTGTTTTGCATGCATTTTAGCGTTTTGGTATGTAAGGAGTTAAAAAAATACTTAAAGGCAAGTTCTTGGTAAAAGTTGGTTTTATTCCCATGTAATGTGATTATTCTGCTTTTTAGTGCTTTGTTGCATATCACGCTCAAAAACACTCGAAAGACACTTTTCTGGTAATGTCATTTTTTTCACATATAAAGCTGGTTTCGCATGTAATTTTGGATTTTCGTAACTAAGAATGTGAAAAACACTCAAAATACTCACATTTGTTAAGATAGTTCTGTTTCTCAATTAAAAGTGTTATTCATGAGTTTCAGCATTTTGGAATGTAAGAATCTTCTCTATATACACGAGTTTTCGCGTTTTTTGCATTGTGGTTCTTGTGAAAGTATAAAACACTCATTATACACGGTTCTCGTAATGTACTTTTGCTTCCCAATATAGAGTGCTTTCCATCCATTTTCGCGTTTTTTGTAGGTAACAATTTCAATAACACTCAAAATATACCTTTTTGGTAATGTTATTCTATTTCTTCATATTGGTTGGTTTGCATCCGTTTTAGCGTTTTTCTACGTAAAACACCGAAAAGACACGTTTTCAGAAATTTGGTTTTGGATTTCCATATAGATTGACTTCCATGGGTTTTATCATGTTGGTTCCTAACATGCTGAAAAACACTCATAAGACAGTTTTCTGGCAAAGACATTTCATTTCCCCATATAGGTTGGTTTGCAAGCGCTTTAGGGGTTTGGTACATAACAGGTAAATTTAACTTTTTTGATAATATTCTTATTTCACATAATTTCCTGAACTTTGCCCGAATTTTGGCATCTCGTTACCTGTGAATATGAATAAGAATGAAAAAAAAATATCGTTTTTTTATTTTTTTATTTTTTTCTTAATAAAGACTGTTATTTGTGGGTTTTAGCTTTTTCGTACTTAATGAACTTAAAAACACTCATAATACACGTTTCTCGTAATGTCCTTTCGTTTCCCAAAAATAGGGTTCTTTGCATGTATATAAGCGTTTTTATTGGTAACACGATAAGAAACACTCAAAATACATGTTTTTGGTAATGTTATTCTGTTTCAACATGATGTATATTTTGCATGCGTTTTAGGGTTTTGGTATATATAGAGCTCAAAAACACTTAAAGTCAAGTTCTTGGTAAAAATTGGTTTTATTCCAATGTAATGTGATTGCCTTGCTTTTTATTGCTCTATTGCCTATCACGCTCAAAAACACTCAAAAGACATTTTTCTGGTAATGTCATTTTTTTTCCCATAAAGCTGGTTTCGCGTGCAATTTGGGGTTTTCGTAACTAAGAATGTGAAAAGCACTTAAAATACACTCATTTAGTAAGGATGCTCTGATTCTCAATTAAGAGTGTTGTTCATGAGTTTCAGCATTTTGGTATTTAGGAAACATCTTCATATACACTAGTTTTTGCATTTTTTGCCTTGTTGTTCTGTTGAACTATAAAACACTCATTATACATTTTTCTTGCAATGTCCTTTTCTTTCCAATTATAGAGTGCTTTGCATCAATTTTCGCGTTTTTTATAGATAACAAGCTCAAAAACTCAAAATATACCTTTTTGGTAATGTTTTTCTATTTCTTTATATTGGTTGGTTTGCATCTGGTTTAACGTTTTTTTACGTAAAGCACTGAGAAGACACGTTTTCACTAATTTTGTTTTGAATTCCCATATAGAGTGAGTTCCTTATTATTCATCGTTTTTGTACCTAACATGCTGAACAACACTAAAAAGACAGATTTCTCATAAGGTCGTTTTATTTTCTCATATAGGAGACATTGCATGCACTCTAGGGTTTAGTACATATGTCCGAAAAAAAAAGCTAAAATTAACTGTTTTGATAATATTCTTTTATCATATAATTGCCCTGAATTTTCCCAGAATTTTAGCATCTCGGTACCTATGAAGATGAATAACAAATAAAAAAAATCCTATTTTATTATTTTTCATTTATTTATTTTTTCTCAATAAAGAGTGTTATTTGTGAGATTTAGCTTTTTGTTACTTAAGGAAATTAAAAACACTCATAATACACGTTTCTCGTAATGTTTTTTCTTTTCCCAAACATAAGGATCTCTGCATGTATTTAAGTGTTTTTATAGAAAACATGATCAAAACACACTCAAAATACATGTTTTTGGTAATGTTATTCTGTTTCTCTATAAAAGGTGTTTTGCATGCGTTTTAGTGTTTTGGTATGTAAGGAGCTCAAAAACACTTAAAGGCAAATTCTTGGTAAAAGTTGGTTTTATTCCCATATAATGTGATTGCCCTGCTTTTTAGTGCTTTATTGCCTAACACGCTTAAAAACCCTCAAAAGACACTTTTCTGGTAATGTCATTTTTTTCACACATAAAGCTAGTTGCACATGGAATTTTTAGATTTGGTAACTAAGAATGTGAAAAACACTCTTCTGTTTCTTAATTAAGAGTGTTATTCATGAGTTTCAGCATTTTGGTACTTTTAGAAACTTTTCCATACACACGAGTTTTTACATTTTTTGCCCTGTGATTCTTGTGAAATTATGAAACACTCATTATAGACGTTTCTCGTTATATCCTTTTTTTTTTTCCTAATATAGAGTGCTTTGCATCCATTTTCGCATTTTTTTTTATGTAACAAGCTCAAAAATACTCAAAATATACCTTTTTGTTAATGTTATTATATTTCTTCATATTGGTTGGTTTGCATCTGTTTTAGCGTTTTTCTACGTAAAACTTTGAAAAGACACGTTTTTATTAATTTTGTTTTGGTTTTCCATATAGAGTGACTCTATTATTTATCGTTTTGGTGCCTAACATGCGGAAAAACACTGAAAAGACAGCTTTCTTGTAAAGTCGTTTAATTTCCCCATATAGATGGGTTTCCATACACTTTAGGGTTTGGCACATAACTCCGATAAAAAAGCTAAAATTAACTTTTTCGATAATGTTCTTTTTCTTTTCCATATAATTTCCCTGAATTTTGTCAGATTTTTGTCATCTTGGCAGCTATGAACATCAATAACAAAAAAAAAATTGCTATTTTTTTATTTATTTATTTATCTATTTATTTATTTCTCTATAAAGAGTGTTATTTGTGGGTTTTAACGTTTTGGTACTTAAGGACCTTAAAAACACATTATACACGTTTCTCGTTATCTCCTTTCGTTTCCCAAACATAGGGTTTTTTGCATGTATTTAAGCATTTTTATAGGTAACATGATCAGAAACGCTTAAACACATGTTGTTGGTAATGTTATTCTGCTTCTCCATAAAGGAGTGTTTTGCATGCGTTTTAGCGTTTTGGTATGTAAGGTCAAAAACATTTGAAGGCAAGTTATTGGTAAAAGTTGGTTTTATTCCCATGTAATGTGATTGCCCTGGTTTTTTGTGCTTTATTGCCTAAAACGCTCTAAAACACTCAAAAGACACTTCTGGTAATGTCATTTTTTTCTCACATAAAGCTAGTTTCGCATGCTATTTGGGATTTTATTAAAAATGTGAAAAACACTTAAAATACACGCATTTGGTAAGGTTGTTCTGTTTCTCAATTAAGATTGTTATTCATGTGTTTCAGCATTTGGTATCTAACAAATTTCTTTATATATATGAGTTTTTTGCGTTTTTTGCCTTGTGGTTCTTGTGAACCACAAGTTCTTTTCCCCGAAAATAATAAGACACTCATTATACACGTTTCTCGTAATGTCCTTTTGTTTCCCAATTGCGAGTGCTTTGCTTGCATTTTCGCGTTTTTTATAGGTAACAAGCTCAAAAACACTCAAAATATACGTTCTTGGTAATGTTATTTTCTTTCTTCATATTGATTGGTATGCATCCGTTTTAGCGTTTTTATACATAAAACACCGAAAAGACACCTTTTTCAGTAAATTTTGTTTTGGATTCCCATATAGAGTGACTTCCATGTTATTTATCGTTTTGGTGCTTAACATGTTGAAAAACACTCATAAGACAGTTTTCTGGCAAAGACGTTTAATTTCCCCATATAGGTGGCTTTGCATGCACTTTAAGTTTTGGTACATAGGAGTCCGAAAAAAAAGCTAAAATTAACTTTTTTGATAATGTTTTTATTTCCTATAATTTCCTAAATTTTGTCCGAATTTTGGCATCTCGGTACCTATGAAGATGATTAACAAAAAAAAAAAAAAAATTACTATTTTTTACTGGGATTTACTTACCAGATTTTTGGTGAGGTCGTTTAATTTCCTCATATAGGAGGCTTTGCATGCACTTTATGGTTTGGTACATAACAGTCCGAAAAAAATAAAAATTAACTTTTTTTTATAATTTTCTTTTATCATATAATAGCCCTGAATTTTCCCAGAATTTTGGCATCTCGGTACAATAAATAAAGAGTGTTATTTGTGGGTTTTAGCTTTTTGGTACTTAAGGATCTTAAAAACAATTATAATACACATATCTCGTAATGTCCTTTCGTTTCCCAAACATAAGGTTCTTTGCATGTATTTAAGCCTTTTTATAGATAACATGATCAAAAAACACTCAAAATATATGTTTTTGGTAATTTTATTGTTTCTCCATAAAAGGTGTTTTGCATGCGTTTTAGCGTTTTGGTATGTAATGAGCTCAAAAACACTTAAAGGCAAGTTCTTGGTAAAAGTTGTTTTTATTCCCATGTAATGTGATTGCCCTGCTTTTTAGTGCTTTATTGCCTAACACGTTCAAAAACACTCAAAAGACACTTTTTTCCTTTTCCATTATAAAGCTAGTTTTGCATGGAATTTGGGTTTTGGTAACTAAGAATGTGAAAAACACTCAAAATACACACGTTTAGTAAGGTAGTTCAGTTTCTCAATTAAAAGTGTTATTCATGAGTTTCAGCATTTTGGTATGTAAGAAACTTCTCTATGTACACGATTTTTTGAGTTTTTTGCCTTGTGGTTCATGTAAAACTATAAAACACTCATTATACATGTTTCACGTAATGTCCTTTTCTTTCCCAATAAAAAGTGCTTTCCATCCATTTTCGCATTTTTTGTAGGTAACAAGCTCAAAAACACATCAAAATATATCTTTTTGATAATGTTATTCTATTTCTTCATATTGGTTGGTTTACATCCGTTTTAGGGTTTTTCTGCCTAAATCACTGAAAAGACACGTTTTCAGTAATATTGTTGAAATTGCTAAAAAAAAAACACTCAAAAGACAGGTTTCTGGTAAAGTCTTGTAATTTTCCCATATAGGTGGCTTTACAAGCACTTCAGGGTTTGTTACATAACTCCGGAAAAAAGCTAAAATTATTATTTTTTTTTATAATGATTTTTTTTACAAAATTTCCCTGAATTTTGCAAGAATTTTGGCATCTCGGTACATATAAAGATGAATAACAAATTTTTTTTTTCTATATAAAGAGTGTTTTTTGTGGTACTTAAGGAACTTAAAAACAGTCATAATACACGATTTTCGTAATGTCCTTTTGTTATACAAGCATAGTGTTCTTTACATGTATTTAAGCGTTTTTATAGGTAACATGATCAAAAACACTCAAAATACATGCTTTTGGTAATGTTATTCTGTTTCTCCATAAAGGGTGTTTTGCATGCGTTTTAGCGTTTTGGTATGTAAGGAGTTAAAAAACACTTAAAGGCATGTTCTTCGTAAAAGTTGGTTTTATTCACATGTAATGTGATTGTTCTGCTTTTTATTGCTTTGTTGCATATCACGCTCAAAAACACTCAAAATACACTTTTCTGGTAATGTTAATTTTTTTTCCCACATGAAGCTAGTTTCGCATGTAATTTGGCATTTTCGTAACTAAGAATGTAAAAAACACTCAAAATACACAATTTGGTAAGGTAGTTCTATTTATCGATTAAAAGTGTTACTCATGCATTTCATCATTTTGATATGTAAGAAACTTCTCTATATACACGAGTTTTTGCGTTTATTGCCTTGTGGTTCTTTTAAAACTATAAAACACTCGTTATACACGTTTCTCGTAATGTCCTTTTGTTTCCTAATATAGAGTGCTTTACATCCATTTTTGCATTTTTTGTAGGTAACAGGCTCAAAAACACTCAAAATATATCTTTTTGGTAATGTTATTCTATTTTTTTTCATATGGGTTGGTTTACATCCGCTTTAGCGTTTTTCTACGTAAAATACTGAAAAGACATGTTTTCAGTAATTTTGTTTTGGATTCACATATTGGCTGACTTCCATATTATTTATCGTTTGGTGCCTAACATGCTGAAATACACTGAAAAGACAGGTTTCTGGTATTTTTTTTTTTTTTTTTCGAAAGATGTCTTTTCGGTGTTTTTGAGCGTGTTAGACACCAAAGTGCTAAAAAAAGAAAAAAAAAGGGGGAAATCACTTTATATGAGGAATAAAAACATTATGAAAAAATTTGTTTTCTCACTGTTTTTTTTTTATCTAATATACCATAAAGCAAAAGACGCATACAAAACACTTTTTATAGAAAAACAGTAACATTACCATGTTAGACACCTAAACACTAAAAACCATGGAAAGCTCCCTAAAAGGGAATTAAAAACATTACCAAAAACGTGACAAATATATTTGAATTATTTATGTACCAAAAAACTAAATATTATGCAAAACACCCTCTATGGAGAGAGAAAAAATAACATTACGAAAAATGAATATTTTGAGTGTTTTTTGCTTGTTACGCACAAAAAAAAAAAATCCTATTCTTTATTTTTTTTCTTTATTTTTTTTTCTAAATAAACAGTGTTATTTGTGGGTTTTAGCTTTTTGGTTCTGAAAGAAATTAAAAACACTCATAATACACCTTTCTCGTAATGTCCTTTCGTTTCTCAAACATAAGGTTTTTTGCATGTTTTTAAGCGTTTTCATAGATAACATGATGAAAAACACTCAAAATACATGTTTTTGGTAATGGAAATGGTGTTTTGCATGCGTTTTAGCGTTTTTGTATGTAAGGATGTCAAAAACACTTAAAGGCAAGTTATTGGTAAAAGTTGGTTTTATTTCCATGTAATGTGATTGCCCTGCTTTTTAGTGTTTTATTGCCTAACACGCTCAAAAACACTCAAAAGACATGCAAAGCCTCCCTTATGAGGAAATGCAACGACCTTACCAGAAATCTGTCTTTTGAGTGTTTTTCAGCATGTTAGGCACCAAAACGATAAATAATAAGGAACTCACTCTATATGTAAATCCAAAACAAAATTACCGAAAACATGTCTTCTCAGTGTTTTACGTAGAAAAACGCTAAAACAGATGCAAACCAACCAATATCAAGAAGTAGAAAATCATTACCAAAAATGTATATTTTGAGTTTTTTTTGAGCTTGTTACCTACAAAAAAACGCCAAAATTGTTACAAGGCACTTTATATTGGGAAACAAAGGCACTTTGCGAGAAAAATGTATAATAAATGTTTTATAGTTCAAAAGAACCACAAGGCAAAAAACGCAAAAACTCGTGTATATGGAGAAGTTTCCTAGAACCCAAATTGCTGAGACTTGAATAACACACTTAATTGAGAAACACAACAACCTTACTAAATGCGTGTCAAAAACATTAAAGGCAAGTTCTTGGTAAAAGTTGGTTTTATTCCCATATAATGTGATTGTCCTGGTTTTTAGTGCTTTATTGCCTAACACGCTCAAAAACACTCAAAAGACACATTTGGTAATGTCCCTTTTTTTTCCCACATAAAGGTAGTTTCGCATGCTATTTGGGGTTTTGCTAACAATGTGAAAAACTCTCAAAATACACGCATTTGGTAAGGCTTTTCTGTTTCTCAATTAAGATTGTTATTCATGAGTTTCAGCATTTTGTTATCTAAGAAACTTCTATATATACACGAGTTTTTGCGTTTTTTGCCTTTTGGTTCTTGTGAACCACAAGTTCTTTTTCCCGAAAATAATAAGACACTCATTATACACATTTCTCGTAATGTCCTTTTGTTTCCTAATAGGGAGTGCTTTGCATCCATTTTTGCATTTTTTGTAGGTTACAAGCTCAAAACACTCAAAATATAGCTTTTTCGTAATGTTATTCTATTTCTTCATATTCGTTGGTTTGCATCCGTTTTAGCGTTTTTCTACGTAAAACACCGAAAAAACACGTTTTCAGTAATTTCGTTTGTGATTCCCAAAGAATTTTGCCAGAATTTTGCTATCTAGGTACCTATGAAAGTGTATAACAAAAAAAAAAAAAAAATCTATTTTTTTATTTTTTTCTCTATAAAGTGTTATTTGTGTGTTTTATCTTTTTGGTACAAAAGGAACTTAAAAACACTCATAATACACGTTTCTCGTAATGTCCTTTCGTTTCCCAAACATCATGTTCTTTGCATGTATTTAAGCGTTTTTATAGATAACATGATCAAAAACACTCAAAATACATGTCTTTATTAATGTTATTCTGTTTCTCTATAAAGTGTGTTTTGCATGCATTTTAGCGCTTTTGTAGGTAAGGAGTTAAAAACACTTAAAGGCAAGTTCTTCGTAAAAGTTGGTTTTATTCCCATATAATGTGATTGTTCTGCTTTTTAGTGCTTTCTTGCATATCACGCTCAAAAACACTCAAAAGACACTTTTCTGATAATGTCATTTTTTTTTTCCACATAAAGCTAGTTTCGCATGTAATTTGGCATTTTCGTAACTAAGAATGTGAAAAACACTCAAAATACACACATTTTGTAAGGTGTTTCTGTTTCTCAATTAAAAGTGTTATTCATGCATTTCAGCATTTTGGTATGTAAGAAACTTCTCTCTATACACGATTTTTTGCGTTTTTTTGCCTTGTGGTTCTTGTTAAACTATAAAAACACATTATACACGTTTCTAGTAATGTCCTTTTGTTTTCCAATATAAGGTGCTTTCCTCTCATTTTCGTATTTTTTGTAGATAACACGTTCAAAAACACTCAAAATATATCTTTTTGGTAATGTTTTTCTATTTCTACATATTGGTTGGTTCACATCCGTTTTAGCGTTTTTCTTAGTAAATCTCTGAAAAGACACGTTTTCAGTAGTATTGTTGAAATTAATAAAAACATTCAAAAGACATGTTTCTTGTAAAGTCGTGTAATTTCCCCATCTAGGTGGCTTTCCATGCACTTTAGGGTTTGGTAGATAACTCCGGATTAAAGCTAAAATTATTGATTTTGATAATTTTTTTTTTATCTAATTTCCCTGAATTTTGCCAGAATTTTGGCATCTCGCTACATATGAAGATGAATAAAAGAAAAAATTCCTATTTATAATTTTTTTATTTATTTATTTATTTTTTTTTTTTCACTATAAAGAGTGTTATTTGTGGGATTTAGCTCTTTGGTACTTAAGGAACTTAAAAACACTCATAATATACAATTTTCGTAATGTCCTTTCGTTTTACAAACATAGAACTCTTGGCATGTATTTAAGCGTTTTTATAGGTAATATGATCAAAAACACTCAAAATTCATATTTTTGGTAATGTTATTTTTTTTCTCCATATAGGGTGTTTTGCATGCATTTTAGCGTTTTGGTATGTAAGGAGTTAAAAAAACACTTAAAGGCAAGTTCTTGGTAAAAGTTGGTTTTATTCCCATGTAATGTGATTATTCTGCTTTTTAGTGCTTTGTTGCATATCACGCTCAAAAACACTCGAAAGACACTTTTCTGGTAATGTCATTTTTTTCACATATAAAGCTGGTTTCGCATGTAATTTTGGATTTTCGTAACTAAGAATGTGAAAAACACTCAAAATACTCACATTTGTTAAGATAGTTCTGTTTCTCAATTAAAAGTGTTATTCATGAGTTTCAGCATTTTGGAATGTAAGAATCTTCTCTATATACACGAGTTTTCGCGTTTTTTGCATTGTGGTTCTTGTGAAAGTATAAAACACTCATTATACACGGTTCTCGTAATGTACTTTTGCTTCCCAATATAGAGTGCTTTCCATCCATTTTCGCGTTTTTTGTAGGTAACAATTTCAATAACACTCAAAATATACCTTTTTGGTAATGTTATTCTATTTCTTCATATTGGTTGGTTTGCATCCGTTTTAGCGTTTTTCTACGTAAAACACCGAAAAGACACGTTTTCAGAAATTTGGTTTTGGATTTCCATATAGATTGACTTCCATGGGTTTTATCATGTTGGTTCCTAACATGCTGAAAAACACTCATAAGACAGTTTTCTGGCAAAAGACATTTCATTTCCCCATATAGGTTGGTTTGCAAGCGCTTTAGGGGTTTGGTACATAACAGGTAAATTTAACTTTTTTGATAATATTCTTATTTCACATAATTTCCTGAACTTTGCCCGAATTTTGGCATCTCGTTACCTGTGAATATGAATAAGAATGAAAAAAAAATATCGTTTTTTTATTTTTTTATTTTTTTCTTAATAAAGACTGTTATTTGTGGGTTTTAGCTTTTTCGTACTTAATGAACTTAAAAACACTCATAATACACGTTTCTCGTAATGTCCTTTCGTTTCCCAAAAATAGGGTTCTTTGCATGTATATAAGCGTTTTTATTGGTAACACGATAAGAAACACTCAAAATACATGTTTTTGGTAATGTTATTCTGTTTCAACATGATGTATATTTTGCATGCGTTTTAGGGTTTTGGTATATATAGAGCTCAAAAACACTTAAAGTCAAGTTCTTGGTAAAAATTGGTTTTATTCCAATGTAATGTGATTGCCCTGCTTTTTATTGCTCTATTGCCTATCACGCTCAAAAACACTCAAAAGACATTTTTCTGGTAATGTCATTTTTTTTCCCATAAAGCTGGTTTCGCGTGCAATTTGGGGTTTTCGTAACTAAGAATGTGAAAAGCACTTAAAATACACTCATTTAGTAAGGATGCTCTGATTCTCAATTAAGAGTGTTGTTCATGAGTTTCAGCATTTTGGTATTTAGGAAACATCTTCATATACACTAGTTTTTGCATTTTTTGCCTTGTTGTTCTGTTGAACTATAAAACACTCATTATACATTTTTCTTGCAATGTCCTTTTCTTTCCAATTATAGAGTGCTTTGCATCAATTTTCGCGTTTTTTATAGATAACAAGCTCAAAAACTCAAAATATACCTTTTTGGTAATGTTTTTCTATTTCTTTATATTGGTTGGTTTGCATCTGGTTTAACGTTTTTTTACGTAAAGCACTGAGAAGACACGTTTTCACTAATTTTGTTTTGAATTCCCATATAGAGTGAGTTCCTTATTATTCATCGTTTTTGTACCTAACATGCTGAACAACACTAAAAAGACAGATTTCTCATAAGGTCGTTTTATTTTCTCATATAGGAGACATTGCATGCACTCTAGGGTTTAGTACATATGTCCGAAAAAAAAAGCTAAAATTAACTGTTTTGATAATATTCTTTTATCATATAATTGCCCTGAATTTTCCCAGAATTTTGGCATCTCGGTACCTATGAAGATGAATAACAAATAAAAAAAATCCTATTTTATTATTTTTCATTTATTTATTTTTTCTCAATAAAGGGTGTTATTTGTGAGATTTAGCTTTTTGTTACTTAAGGAAATTAAAAACACTCATAATACACGTTTCTCGTAATGTTTTTTCTTTTCCCAAACATAAGGATCTCTGCATGTATTTAAGTGTTTTTATAGAAAACATGATCAAAACACACTCAAAATACATGTTTTTGGTAATGTTATTCTGTTTCTCTATAAAAGGTGTTTTGCATGCGTTTTAGTGTTTTGGTATGTAAGGAGCTCAAAAACACTTAAAGGCAAATTCTTGGTAAAAGTTGGTTTTATTCCCATATAATGTGATTGCCCTGCTTTTTAGTGCTTTATTGCCTAACACGCTTAAAAACCCTCAAAAGACACTTTTCTGGTAATGTCATTTTTTTCACACATAAAGCTAGTTGCACATGGAATTTTTAGATTTGGTAACTAAGAATGTGAAAAACACTCTTCTGTTTCTTAATTAAGAGTGTTATTCATGAGTTTCAGCATTTTGGTACTTTTAGAAACTTTTCCATACACACGAGTTTTTACATTTTTTGCCCTGTGATTCTTGTGAAATTATGAAACACTCATTATAGACGTTTCTCGTTATATCCTTTTTTTTTTTTTCCTAATATAGAGTGCTTTGCATCCATTTTCGCATTTTTTTTTATGTAACAAGCTCAAAAATACTCAAAATATACCTTTTTGTTAATGTTATTATATTTCTTCATATTGGTTGGTTTGCATCTGTTTTAGCGTTTTTCTACGTAAAACTTTGAAAAGACACGTTTTTATTAATTTTGTTTTGGTTTTCCATATAGAGTGACTCCTATTATTTATCGTTTTAGTGCCTAACATGCGGAAAAACACTGAAAAGACAGGTTTCTTGTAAAGTCGTTTAATTTCCCCATATAGATGGGTTTCCATACACTTTAGGGTTTGGCACATAACTCCGATAAAAAAGCTAAAATTAACTTTTTCGATAATGTTCTTTTTCTTTTCCATATATTTTCCCTGAATTTTGTCAGATTTTTGTCATCTTGGCAGCTATGAACATCAATAACAAAAAAAAAATTGCTATTTTTTTATTTATTTATTTATCTATTTATTTATTTCTCTATAAAGAGTGTTATTTGTGGGTTTTAACGTTTTGGTACTTAAGGACCTTAAAAACACATTATACACGTTTCTCGTTATCTCCTTTCGTTTCCCAAACATAGGGTTTTTTGCATGTATTTAAGCGTTTTTATAGGTAACATGATCAGAAACACTTAAACACATGTTGTTGGTAATGTTATTCTGCTTCTCCATAAAGGAGTGTTTTGCATGCGTTTTAGCGTTTTGGTATGTAAGGTCAAAAACACTTGAAGGCAAGTTATTGGTAAAAGTTGGTTTTATTCCCATGTAATGTGATTGCCCTGGTTTTTTGTGCTTTATTGCCTAAAACGCTCAAAAACACTCAAAAGACACTTCTGGTAATGTCATTTTTTTCTCACATAAAGCTAGTTTCGCATGCTATTTGGGATTTTGCTAAAAATGTGAAAAATACTTAAAATACACGCATTTGGTAAGGTTGTTCTGTTTCTCAATTAAGATTGTTATTCATGTGTTTCAGCATTTGGTATCTAACAAATTTCTTTATATATATGAGTTTTTTGCGTTTTTTGCCTTGTGGTTCTTGTGAAACACAAGTTCTTTTCCCCGAAAATAATAAGACACTCATTATACACGTTTCTCGTAATGTCCTTTTGTTTCCCAATTGCGAGTGCTTTGCTTGCATTTTCGCGTTTTTTATAGGTAACAAGCTCAAAAACACTCAAAATATACCTGCTTGGTAATGTTATTTTCTTTCTTCATATTGATTGGTATGCATCCGTTTTAGCGTTTTTATACATAAAACACCGAAAAGACACCTTTTTCAGTAAATTTTGTTTTGGATTCCCATATAGAGTGACTTCCATGTTATTTATCGTTTTGGTGCTTAACATGCTGAAAAACACTCATAAGACAGTTTTCTGGCAAAGACGTTTAATTTCCCCATATAGGTGGCTTTGCATGCACTTTAGGTTTTGGTACATAGGAGTCCGAAAAAAAAGCTAAAATTAACTTTTTTGATAATGTTTTTATTTCCTATAATTTCCTAAATTTTGTCCGAATTTTGGCATCTCGGTACCTATGAAGATGATTAACAAAAAAAAAAAAAAAAATTACTATTTTTTACTGGGATTTACTTACCAGATTTTTGGTGAGGTCGTTTAATTTCCTCATATAGGAGGCTTTGCATGCACTTTATGGTTTGGTTTATAACAGTCCGAAAAAAAATGAAAATTAACTTTTTTTTTATAATTTTCTTTTATCATATAATAGCCCTGAATTTTCCCAGAATTTTGGCATCTCGGTACAATAAATAAAGAGTGTTATTTGTGGGTTTTAGCTTTTTGGTACTTAAGGATCTTAAAAACAATTATAATACACATATCTCGTAATGTCCTTTCGTTTCCCAAACATAAGGTTCTTTGCATGTATTTAAGCCTTTTTATAGATAACATGATCAAAAAACACTCAAAATATATGTTTTTGGTAATTTTATTGTTTCTCCATAAAAGGTGTTTTGCATGCGTTTTAGCGTTTTGGTATGTAATGAGCTCAAAAACACTTAAAGGCAAGTTCTTGGTAAAAGTTGTTTTTATTCCCATGTAATGTGATTGCCCTGCTTTTTAGTGCTTTATTGCCTAACACGTTCAAAAACACTCAAAAGACACTTTTTTCCTTTTCCATTATAAAGCTAGTTTTGCATGGAATTTGGGTTTTGGTAACTAAGAATGTGAAAAACACTCAAAATACACACGTTTAGTAAGGTAGTTCAGTTTCTCAATTAAAAGTGTTATTCATGAGTTTCAGCATTTTGGTATGTAAGAAACTTCTCTATGTACACGATTTTTTGAGTTTTTTGCCTTGTGGTTCATGTAAAACTATAAAACACTCATTATACATGTTTCACGTAATGTCCTTTTCTTTCCCAATAAAAAGTGCTTTCCATCCATTTTCGCATTTTTTGTAGGTAACAAGCTCAAAAACACATCAAAATATATCTTTTTGATAATGTTATTCTATTTCTTCATATTGGTTGGTTTACATCCGTTTTAGGGTTTTTCTGCCTAAATCACTGAAAAGACACGTTTTCAGTAATATTGTTGAAATTGCTAAAAAAAAAAAAACACTCAAAAGACAGGTTTCTGGTAAAGTCATGTAATTTTCCCATATAGGTGGCTTTACAAGCACTTCAGGGTTTGGTACATAACTCCGGAAAAAAGCTAAAATTATTATTTTTTTTTATAATGATTTTTTTTTACAAAATTTCCCTGAATTTTGCAAGAATTTTGGCATCTCGGTACATATAAAGATGAATAACAAATTTTTTTTTCTATATAAAGAGTGTTTTTTGTGGTACTTAAGGAACTTAAAAACAGTCATAATACACGATTTTCGTAATGTCCTTTTGTTATACAAGCATAGTGTTCTTTACATGTATTTAAGCGTTTTTATAGGTAACATGATCAAAAACACTCAAAATACATGCTTTTGGTAATGTTATTCTGTTTCTCCATAAAGGGTGTTTTGCATTCGTTTTAGCGTTTTGGTATGTAAGGAGTTAAAAAACACTTAAAGGCATGTTCTTCGTAAAAGTTGGTTTTATTCACATGTAATGTGATTGTTCTGCTTTTTATTGCTTTGTTGCATATCACGCTCAAAAACACTCAAAATACACTTTTCTGGTAATGTCAATTTTTTTTCCCACATGAAGCTAGTTTCGCATGTAATTTGGCATTTTCGTAACTAAGAATGTAAAAAAACACTCAAAATACACAATTTGGTAAGGTAGTTCTATTTATCGATTAAAAGTGTTATTCATGCATTTCATCATTTTGATATGTAAGAAACTTCTCTATATACACGAGTTTTTGCGTTTATTGCCTTGTGGTTCTTTTAAAACTATAAAACACTCGTTATACACGTTTCTCGTAATGTCCTTTTGTTTCCTAATATAGAGTGCTTTACATCCATTTTTGCATTTTTTGTAGGTAACAGGATCAAAAACACTCAAAATATATCTTTTTGGTAATGTTATTCTATTTTTTTCATATGGGTTGGTTTACATCCGCTTTAGCGTTTTTCTACGTAAAATACTGAAAAGACATGTTTTCAGTAATTTTGTTTTGGATTCACATATTGGCTGACTTCCATATTATTTATCGTTTGGTGCCTAACATGCTGAAATACACTGAAAAGACAGGTTTCTGGTATTTTTTTTTTTTTCGAAAGATGTCTTTTCGGTGTTTTTGAGCGTGTTAGACACCAAAGTGCTAAAAAAAGAAAAAAGAAAGGGGGAAATCACTTTATATGAGGAATAAAAACATTATGAAAAAATTTGTTTTCTCACTGTTTTTTTTTATCTAATATACCATAAAGCAAAAGACGCATACAAAACACTTTTTATAGAAAAACAGTAACATTACCATGTTAGACACCTAAACACTAAAAACCATGGAAAGCTCCCTATAAGGGAATTAAAAACATTACCAAAAACGTGACAAATATATTTGAATTATTTATGTACCAAAAAACTAAATATTATGCAAAACACCCTCTATGGAGAGAGAAAAAATAACATTACGAAAAATGAATATTTTGAGTGTTTTTTGCTTGTTACGCACAAAAAAAAAAAAATCCAAATGCATGTAAATTACCCTATATGGGAAAACGGAAGGACACTTCAAAAACGTGTATTATGAATGTTTTTGTTTTTTTTATTGAGATTTATAGTTATGAAAATACTAAAATGCTTGAAGAGCACGCTATATGGAGAAACAGAACAATATTAACAAAAACATCCATTTTAAATGTACGTATTTAACATTGTTAGGTACAGAAATTTATTGCAAAATGAAATTCATGGAAAGCACCATCTATGGGAAAACGAAACGACATTTCTAGAAACATGGATTTTGAGTGTTTATACACATGTTATGCAACAAAACACTAGAAAAAAAAAGGAAAGAACCCTGTATGGGTAAAACAAATCAACATTATCAAAAACATGTCTTTTGAGTGTTTTTAACTAACATACCAATATGGTAAAACGCTTGCACAACACCCTTTATGTAGAAATAGAACATGCAGACAAAAACCGTGCAATTTGAGTGTTTTTATTTAATTTTATTTATATGTAAAAACGCCAAAATGCATATAAAGTACCCTATATGGGGAAATTTTAAAATATTACGAGAAACGTGTATTATGACTATCTTTTTAGCTTCTCAGATAGCAAAACGGCAAAATTCATGAATAACACTCTATATGGAGAAACAGAACAAGATTTCCAAAAACGTGTATTTTGAGTAGGTACCAAAACGCCAAAATGCATAAATAACACATTATATGGAGAAAGGAAACATTTCCAAGTGTGTCTTTTGGGTGTTTATGAGCGTGTTAGGGAATAAATACGCAAAAAGCATGGAAAGTCCCTTACAAAGAGAAAAGAAAAAAAAACATTACGAAAAAAGTGTCATTAAATGTTTTTTTTTTTCAGAAAGTTACGTACCAAAATGCTAAAAAGAATGCAAAACACCCTTCATGGAGAAACAAAATAACATTACAAAGTAGAAAAACGCCAAATGGAAGCAAATTACCCTGTATATGGAAACGAAAACGTATTACTAGAAACGTGTGTTAGGAGTCTTTTTTGAGTTCTTTGGTTTGAAAACGAAAAAAAAAAAAAAAAGAAAGAAAGTAATATTACCAAAAACGTCTGTTTTGAGTGTTTTCCACATTGTTAAGTAAGAAAACATACAAAATGCATGCAAATTCTCCTTAGTGGGTGAACGAAACAAAATTACAAGAAACGTATCTTGATTATTTTTTTGTGTATGTGAATCACCAAAACACCAAGAAACATGAAAAGCACCCTGTATGGGAATAACAAACGACAAAACCAAAAACGTGACTTCTGAGTTTTTTTCATTTTCTTACGTACCAAAACGCTAAAACGCAAGCAAAACACCGTTTATGGAGAAACAACAAATATTACGAAAAACATGTATTTTGAAAATTTTCGAGCTTGTTATGTACAATATCAACAAAATGCATGGAAAGTACCCCTTATAGGGAAAAGAAAAGACTACGAGAAACGTGTTTTATGAGAGTTTTTCTTTTTTTTTTTTATACCAAAACGCTAAAAAGCATGAATTGAGGACTATATAGAGAAATAAAACATTTATTTTGAGTGTATTTCACTTTATTAAGTAAGAAAACACCAAAATGCATGCAAAGCACTATCTGTGGAGAAAGGAAACGACTGTTTGAAAAACATGCCTTTTGAGTGTTTATGAGCTTGTTAGGCACTAAAACGTTAAAAAAAATTTAAAAAAACGTTAAAAAGTTTTTTTTTTTTTTTGAGCTTACTTAAAAAAAAAAAAAAACTGAAATGCATGTAACGTAGCCTAGATGAAGAAACGAAAAGACATTATGAAAAACGCTTAATATAGGTATTTTTTAGAGTTTTTTTTAGGTTATAAAACGTGAAAACGCGTTAATAGAACTCTATATGTAAAAACAAGATCTTCACAAAAAAAAAAAAAATGTATTTGAGTGTTTTTCACTTTGAAAGGTACAAAAATGCCATTACGACTTTACAAGAAACGTATCTGTTGTTTTCGTGCATGTTAGGCATCAAAACACTGAAAAGCATGGAAGGCTCACTATTTGGGAAAAGAAAACAGCTTTATCAAAAACGTGTCTTTTGAGTGTTTTACAGTTCATTTCGTAAGAAAACCCTAACATATATGCAAAATACCTTGGAGAAAAATAAAAGCATTTCCCGAAAAAAAAGCGTCTTCAATGTTTTGAGCTTGTTACGTACAAAGAGATCAAAATGCACGCAACGTACCCTATATTGGGGGAAAAAACTACATTACAAGAAACGTGTAAGAATGTTTATTTTATTTTTATTTTTTTTAGCTTTTCAAATACAAAAACGTTGAAACTTAATAGTAGCACTCTCTATGAAGAAACAGGACAACAACACGAAAAACGTTTATTTTCACATTGTTAAGTACCAAGACGCTAAAATGTGTGTGTGTGTGTGTGTGTGTGTGTGTGTGTGTGTGTGTGTGTGTGTCTGTGTGTGTGTGTGTGTGTGTGTGTGTGTGTGTGTGTGTGTGTGTGTATGTGTGTGTGTGTACACACACACATACACACACACACACACACACACACACAAAAAAAACAAAAAAAATTTGGAAAAGAAATTACATTTCCAGAAACATGTCTTTTGAGGGTTTATATGCGTGTTATGCACCAAAACACTTAAAATCTTGGGGAAAAACCCTGTATAAAAAATATTACCAAAAACATGTTTCGAGTGTTTTTCAGACTGTTACGTAGAAAATGCCAAAATGCATGCAATATACCCAATACAGGGAAATGAAAAGATGTTAACGTGTATTATGAGTGTTTTTGAGTTTCAATGGAACCAAAACACTAAAACGCATGGATAGCACTCTCTGTGGAGAAAGAAAACAAGACTACCTACCACAAACGTGTATTTTGAGTGATTTTCACAGTTAGGTAGCAAAACCCCAAAATGAATGCAAATCACCCCATATGAAGAAACGCAAAATTACAATCAATGTGTTCTCCAATACGCTATAAAGCATGGAAAGCAACATTACCAAAAACGTGTCTGTTGTGTATTTTGAGTGTTTGGTACTTACGTACCAAAACGCTAAAACGCGTTTTTGGAGAAACGAGGCAAATTTACGAAAAACTTATATTTTGAGTGATTTTGGGCTTCTTACGTAGAAAACGCCAAAGTGCATGCTAATTACCCTGTATGGTGAAATTAAATGACATTTCGAGAAACGTGTACTTTGAGTGTTTTTTGAGTTTCTTCGATAGCAGAGCGCTAGAATGCATGAATAGCACTGTATATAGAGAAATACAACAAGATTACCACAAACGTGTATTTTGAGCTTTTTTTTTTTTAACATTCTTAAGTACCAAAAAGCCAAAATGTTTGGAAGTCAGCTCATATGGATAAACGAAACGAGATTACCATGTATCCAACAATTTATCCATGTATCCAACCTTGTATCAACCGTGTATCCTTTGTTTATAACTGTGTTAGCCATCAATACGCAAAAAAAAAAAAAGATATAAAGTACCCTATATGGAAAAACAACAAAACATTATCGAAAAAGTGTATTTTCAGTATTTTTCAGCTACTTATGTACCAAAATTCTTAAACGCATGGAAAACACATTTTATGAAGAAACAGAATAACGTTAACAGTGTTTTTGAGCTTGTTACGGAGAAAAAAACGCTAAATGTACGCAAAGTACCCTATATGAGGAAAAGAAAAGACATTACGAGAAACCTTTATTATAATTATTTTAAAACTTCTTAGATATCTAAGCGCGAAAACGCACGAATAACATTTATATAAAGGGAAAGAACAACATTACCATAAACATGTATTTTGATTGGTTTTCATATTTTCATGTACAAATATGCAAAACTGCATGCAAAACATAATCTATGAAAACGAAACGTTATTTCTAGAAAAAAAAAAAAATCAGTATTTATAAGGGTATTAGGCACCAAAAAAAGCTAAAGAGTATGGAAAGCTATGTGGGGAAACAAAATAATATTCACCAAAAAACGTGTCTTTTGAGTGTTTTTCCGTTACTTACATACCAAAACACCCTTGATGGACAAAGAGAATAAAATAACAAGAAACATGTATTTTCATTTTTTTTTTCGTGCTTGTTTATCACAAAAAAAAAAAAGAAAGCCAAAATGCATGGAAGAACCCTATATAGGGATATGTCTCTTGAATGTTTTTAAGCTTTTTCAATAACAAAACATTAATACGCATCCAAAACTCTCCTTATAAACAAAAAGAAAACATTACCAAAACCATAGAAGTTGAGAGTTATACTCGTATATAAACTTTCTTCCGTAGAAAAACGCCAAAATGCATTAAACGTATATGATATATTGTGAAAGGAAAATATATTACAAGAAACGTGTATAGTGGGTGATTATGAACTTCGTAGCTACACAAAAAAAAAAAATAAAATAAAATAAATAAATAAGACACTAAAACACTAAAACTCGTGAAACTCATTGTGTATGGAAAAACATAACATTACCAAAAAGGTGTTTGTTTTTTTTAGTGGTGTTTAACTTTGTTCGTTACCAACACGACAAAATGCATGAGAACAACGTGATTTGAAAAAAAAAAAAAGAAATTTACAAAAAAATATGTATTGTAAGCGTGTTTGAGGTCATTAGGTACCAAATGGAAAAAAAAAATGCATGCAAACCACATTATATAAGGAAACGAAAGGACATCATGGAAACGTGTACAATAAGTGTTTTTGAGCTTCTTAGGTACAAAAACGCAAAAGCGGTTGAATAGCACTCTATATGAAAAAGCAGAATACCATTACCAAATTTTTTTAATTTTTTTTTTTTTTTATTGGTACCAAAATGCCAAAATGCATTCAAAGCACCTTATATGAGGAAAAGAAACATTTCCTGAAACGTGTCTTTTGAGTGTTTATGAGCGTTTCAGGGTCCAAAATGAGAATCACCATATATGGGAATATAAAACAGTTTTATGAAAAACATGTCTTTCGAGTGATTTTGAGCTTTTATACCAACACACGAAAACGTATGCAAAAAAAAAAAGGAAAAAGAATAACATTCATAAAACAACTATATTAAGTGTTTTTGAGCTTGTTAGGTACAAATTTCGCAAAATGCATGGAAAGTACACTATATGAGGTAACAAAAGAACATTATTAGAAATGCGTATTATGAGTACAATTGAGCTTTTTAAGTATCAAAACACTAAGACACATGAATCACACTCTATATGGAAAACAGAATAACATTACCAAAAAACAGTATTTTGAGTATTTTTCACAGCCTAAATTCTGAAGTGTAGGCATATCTCTATATATGATGAATTAAAACCTCATTTTCAGAACAATGTCTTAAATGTCTTTTGGAGTGTGTTAGGCACCAAAACTCTAAGAAGCATGATAGCACCCTGT
The DNA here is from genome assembly GCF_035594125.1 of Scylla paramamosain. NCBI lineage: Eukaryota > Metazoa > Arthropoda > Malacostraca > Decapoda > Portunidae > Scylla > Scylla paramamosain. The sequence continues at coordinate 22,812,707 of NC_087159.1, read as the reverse complement.
ATGCAAAAAAAAAAAAAAAACGTCTTTACAGTGTTTCTTCGGTACTTACGTACAAAACGCTAAAACGCATGTAAAACATCCTTTATAAAAAAAAAAAACATGATAATATATCAAAAACGTGTTTCAAATGGTTTTGAGCTTGTTACGTACAAAACAACCAAAATGTACGGAAAGTATATCATATGGGGAAATAAAGGAATATTACCATGGAGGTGTATTTTGAGTGTTATTGAGCTTCTTAGATAACAAAACACTAAAAATCATGAATAGCACTCTATATGGAGAAACAGAACAATATTACCAAAAATGTGTATTTTGAGTGTTAGATACCAAAATACCAAAATCCATGCAATGCACCCACTATGGTGAAGGAAACGATATATCCAGAAATATTTCTTTTTGAATGTTTATGGGCGCGTTAGGCACCAAAACGCCAAAAAAAAAAAAAAAAGTAAAAGAAAACAAAGCAACATTCCGAAGATCGTGTCTTTTGAGACATTTGAGCTAGTTACGTACCAAAATCTAAAAAGCTTGCAAAACACATTATTGAGAAACACAATAACAATACCAAAAATATGTATTTCCAGTGTTTTTTAGTTTGTTGCGTGGAAAACGCCAAAATCCATGCAAAGTAACCTATATGTGAAAAAGAAAGGATATTACGTAAAATATATATTAGGGTGTTTTTTTTTTTTTTAGCTTATTAGGCACTAGATGTAAAAACGCGTTCTCTGTATAGAGAAACAGAACAACATCTTCAAATATGTCTACTTTCAGTGTATTTTATAATGTTAGGTACCAAAATGCAAAAATGCATGCAAAGTCCTCTATATGAAAAATGGAAACGACATTACGGTAAACGTGTATTATGAATGTTTTTTGAGCTTTTTAAGTACCAAAAACGCTATATGGGGAAATAAAGGAACATTACGATAGAGGTGTATTTTGAGTGTTATTGAGCTTCTTAGGTAACAAAAAGCTAAAAGGCATGAATAGTATTCTAAATGGAGAAACATAACGTTACAAAGAATGTGTATTCTGAGTGTTTTTTTCACTTTGTTAGACGCCAAAACGCCCCCCCAAAAAAAACAAAAACATGCAAAGCACCCTTTATGGTGAATCGAAACGATATTTCCAGAAATGTCTTTTGAATATTTTTGTGTGTTTGACAATAAAATGCTAAAAAGCATGGAAAGCATGTGTATTTCACATTGTGAAGTACGAAAAAGCCAAAATGCATGGATATATGAGGAAAATAATTGAGGAAAGGAAAGAACATTTTATAGAAACGTGTCTGTTCAGTGTTTATGAACGTGTTAGGCACTAAAACGTTAAAACGCATTGAAAATAATCTATAATGAATAGCAAATCAACATTATCAAAACCGTCTCTTTTCAGTGTTTTTAAGCTACTTCCGTACGAGAACGCTAAAGCACAGCCAAAACATCCTTTGTAGAGAAAGAGTATAACTCTACAGAAAACGTAAATTTTTCATGAATTTTCAGAGTTTTGAGCTTGTTACGTAGAAAAATCCTGAAATGCATGGAAAGTATTCGATAAGTGTAAACAAAAGAACATTACGAGAATCGTTTATTATGAGAAATTTAATGTTTTTAGGTAAAAAAAAAAAAACGCTAAAAGGTATGAATAGTTATCTATATCAAGATACAGAACAACATGACCAAAAATCTGTATTATGAGTGTATTTCAAGTTTTTATGTGCCTTAACACCAAAAGTCATGCAAAGTACCCTACATGGGGAAACGAAAAGATATGAAGAGAAACGTGTATTATGATATTCATAGGTACTAAAACACTAAAACGCATGAATAACAAGGTATATGGAGAAATATTCCAACATTACCAAAAACAAGTTTTTTTTTTTACGTAAAAAAAAATCTAAAATGCATCCCAAGGATCATTAAACGACTTTACGAAAAACGTGTATTTATGAATGTTTTTGAGCTTCTTAAGTACAAAAAAAAGCTAATAAACATTGATAACACTCCATAAGGAAAACATTAAAAAAAAAAAAAAAATCTTGTACCTTGCATAGATTTTGGTACGTAACTATATGATGTATACTCAAAATATTCGTTTTTGATAATGTTATCTGTTTCTTCATATAGAGTAAAATTCGTTCTTTTTTTTAGCGTTTTGGTACCGAAGAAACTCAAAAACACTCATAATACACGTTTCTCGAAATGTCTTTTTGTTTTCTCATATAGGGTATCTTACATGCATTTTGGCATTTTTGTACGTAACGAGATGAAAAACTCTCAAAATATTTGTTTTTGGTATTGTTATTCTATTTCTCCATAAAGGTGGTTTTTTATTCTTTCTAGGATTTTGGTATGTAAATAGCTCAAGAACACTTAAAATATATATTTTTTCATAATATTGTTTTGCATTACATTATAGGGTGATTTCCATGGTTTATAGCGTTTTTGTGCCTAAAACGCCCATAAATACTCAAAATACACCTTTCTGGAACTATCGTTTCGTTTCCCTGTGGCTTTAAGCTTTTCATGTCTCTGTACCTAACAATAACCTAATAACTTAATAACAATATCTAACACTTAAAATTCATGATTTTGGTAATGTTGTTCTCTTTCAACATATACAGTTATATCACCGTGTTCTCGTGTTTTGGTGCCTAAGAAACACAAAAACACTCATAATAAACGTTTCTCATAATATCTTATCTTTTCCCTTTATATGGGACTTTGCTTGCATTTTCGAGTTTTTCTACGAAACAAGCCCAAAAACTCAAAATCCATGTTTTTTTTTTTAATGTTATTCTGTATCATGATGCCTTTCATCGTTTCGGCACCTAGGAAACTCAAAAACAGTTTAAAAAAACACGTTTTTTGTAATGTTTTGTATTCCCATATAGGGTGATTTTCATGCATTTTATCACCCAAAAGACACACTTGGAAATGTTTCCTTTCTCCATATAATGTGTTATTTATGCATTTTGGCGTTTTGGTACCTACTCAAAATACACGTTTTTGGAAATCTTGTTCTGTTTCTCCATATAGAGTGTTATTCATGAATTTTGCCGTTTTGCTATCTGAGAAGCTAAAAAGATAGTCATAATACACGTTTCTCGTAATATTTTAAAATTTCCCCATATAGGGTACTTTATATGCATTTTGGCGTTTTTACATATAAATAAAAATAAAAAAAACACTCAAATTGCACGGTTTTGGTCTGCATGCTCTATTTCTACATAAAGGGTGTTGTGCAAGCGTTTTACCGTATTGGTATGTTAGTTAAAAAAACTCAAAAAACATGTTTTTGATAATGTTGATTTGTTTTACCCATATAGGGTTCTTTCCTTTTTTTTTCTAGTGTTTTGTTGCATAACATGTGTATAAACACTCAAAATCCATATTTCTAGAAATGTTTCGTTTTTCCATAGATGGTGCTTTGCATGAATTTCATTTTGCAATGAATTTCTGTACCTAACAATGTTAAATACGTACATTTAAAATGCATGTTTTTGTTAATATTGTTCTGTTTCTCCATATAGCGTGCTCTTCAAGCATTTTAGTATTTTCATAACTATGAATCTCAATAAAAAAAAAAACATTCATAATACACGTTTTTCGTAGTGTCCTTCCGTTTCCCCATATAGGGTAATTTCCATGCATTTGAATTTTTTTTTTTTGTGCGTAGCAAGCACAAAACGCTCAAAATATTCATTTTTCGTAATGTTTTTTTTTTTCTCTCTCCATAGAGGGTGTTTTGCATAAGATTTAGTTTGTTGGTACATAAATAATTCAAATATATTTGTCACGTTTTTGGTAATGTTTTTTTATTCCCTTATAGGGAGCTTTCCATGGTTTTTAGTGTTTAGGTGTCTAACATGGTAATATTATTCTGTTTTTCTATAAAAAGTGTTTTGTATGCGTCTTTTGCTTTATGGTATATTACATAAAAAAACAGTGAGAAGACAAATTTTTTCATAATGTTTTTATTCCTCATATAAAGCAGTTTCCCCCTTTCTTTTTTCTTTTTTTTAGCACTTTGGTGTCTAACACGCTCAAAAACACCAAAAAGACATCTTTCGAAAAAAAAAAAAGATACCAGAAACCTGTCTTTTCAGTGCATTTCAGCATGTTAGGCACCAAACGATAAATAATATGGAAGTCAGCGAATATGTGAATCCAAAACAAAATTACTGAAAACATGTCTTTTCAGTGTTTTACGTAGAAAAACGTTAAAGCGGATACAAACCAACCCATATAAAAAAAAATAGAATAACATTACCAAAAAGATATATTTTGAGTGTTTTTGAGCCTGTTACCTACAAAAAATGCAAAAATGGATGTAAAGCACTCTATATTAGGAAACAAAAGAACATTACGAGAAATGTGTATAACGAGTGTTTTATAGTTTTAAAAGAACCACAAGGCAATAAACGCAAAAACTCGTGTATATAGAGAAGTTGTTTACATAATCAAAATGATGAAATGCATGAATAACACTTTTAATTGATAAACAGAACTACCTTACCAAATTGTGTATTTTGAGTGTTTTTCACATTCTTAGTTACGAAAATGCCAAATTACATGCGAAACTAGCTTCATGTGAGAAAAAAAATGACATTACCAGAAAAATGTCTTATGAGTGTTTTTGAGCGTGATATGCAACAAAGCAAAAAAAAGCAGAACAATCACATTACATGTGAATAAAACCAACTTTTACGAAGAACATACCTTTAAGTGTTTTTTAACTCCTTACATACCAAAACGCTAAAGCGCATGGAAAACACTCTTTATGGAGAAACAGAATAACATTACCAAAAACATGTATTTTGAGTGTTTTTGATCATGTTACCTATAAAAACGCTTAAATACATGTAAAGAACACTATGATTGTATAACAAAAGGATATTACGAAAATCGTGTATTATGACTGTTTTCAACTTCCTTAAGTACCACAAATAACACTCTTTATAGAGAGAAAAAAAAAATTTTGTTATTCATCTTTATATGTACCGAGATGCCAAAATTCTTGCAAAATTCAGGGAAATTTTGTAAAAAAAAATCATTATAAAAAAAAAAAATTAGCTTTTTTCCGGAGTTATGTACCAAACCCTGAAGTGCTTGCAAAGCCACCTATATGGGGAAATTACAAGACTTTACCAGAAACCTGTCTTTTGAGTGTTTTTTTTTTTTTTAGCAATTTCAACAATATTACTGAAAACGTGTCTTTTCAGTGATTTAGGTAGAAAAACGCTAAAACGGATGTAAACCAATATGAAGAAATAGAATAACATTATCAAAAAGATATATTTTGATGTGTTTTTGAGCTTGTTACCTACAAAAAATGCGAAAATGGATGGAAAGCACTTTTTATTGGGAAAGAAAAGGACATTACGTGAAACATGTATAATGAGTGTTTTATAGTTTCACATGAACCACAAGGCAAAAACCTCAAAAACTCGTGTACATAGAGAAGTTTCTTACATACCAAAATGCTGAAACTCATGAATAACACTTTTAATTGAGAAACAGAACTACCTTACTAAATGCGTGTATTTTGAGTGTTTTTCACATTCTTAGTTACCAAAACCCAAATTCCATGCAAAACTAGCTTTATGTTGGAAAAAAAATGATATTACCAGAAAAATGTCTTTTGAGTGTTTTTGAACGTGTTAGGCAATAAAGCACTAAAAAGCAGGGAATCACATAATTGGGAATAAAAACAACTTTTACCAAGAACTTGCCTTTAAGTGTTTTTGAGCTCATTACATACGAAAACGCTAAAACGCATGCAAAACACCTTTTATGGAGAAACAATAAAATTACCAAAAACATATATTTTGAGTGTTTTTTGATCATGTTATCTATAAAAAGGCTTAAATACATGCAAAGAACCTTATGTTTGGGAAACGAAAGGACATTACGAGAAATGTGTATTAGAATTGTTTTTAAGATACTTAATTACCTAAAAGTTAAAACCCACAAATAACACTCTTTATTTAGAAAAAAAAAAAAAAAATAGGATTTTTTTTTTATTATTTATATTGTACTGAGATGCCAAAATTCTGGGAAAATTCAGGGCTATTATATGATAAAAGAAAATTATAAAAAAAAGTTAATTTTACTTTTTTTTCGAACTTATGTACCAAACCCTAAAGTGCATGCAAAGCCTCCTATATGAGGAAATTAAACGACCTTACCAAAAATCTGGTAAGTAAATACCAGTAAAAAATAGTATTTTTTTTTTTTTTTAATTATCTTCATAGGTACCGAGATGCCAAAATTCGGAAAAAATTCAGGAAATTATAGGAAATAAAAACATTATCAAAAAAGTTAATTTTACCTTTTTTTTCGGACTCCTATGTACCAAAACCTAAAGTGCATGCAAAGCCACCTATATGGGGAAATTAAACGTCTTTGCCAGAAAACTGTCTTATGAGTGTTTTTCAGCATGTTAAGCACCAAAACGATAAATAACATGGAAGTCACTCTATATGGGAATCCAAAACAAAATTTACTGAGAAAGGTGTCTTTTCGGTGTTTTATGTATAAAAACGCTAAAACGGATGGATACCAATCAATATGAAGAAAGAAAATAACATTACCAAGCAGGTATATTTTGAGTGTTTTTGAGCTTGTTACCTACAAAAAGCGCGAAAAAAGAAGCAAAGCACTCGCAATTGGGAAACAAAAGGACATTACGAGAAACGTGTATAATGAGTGTCTTATTATTTTCGGGGAAAAGAACTTGTGGTTCACAAGAACCACAAGGCAAAAAACGCAAAAACTCATATATATAAAGAAGTTTGTTAGATACCAAATGCTGAAACACATGAATAACAATCTTAATTGAGAAACAGAACAACCTTACCAAATGCGTGTATTTTAAGAGTTTTTCACATTTTTAGCATAATCCCAAATAGCATGCGAAACTAGCTTTATGTGAGAAAAAAATGACATTACCAGAAGTGTCTTTTGAGTGTTTTTGAGCGTGTTAGGCAATAAAGCACATAAAACCAGGGCAATCACATTACAAGGGAATAAAACTAACTTTTACCAATAACTTGCCTTCAAGTGTTTTTAACCTTACATACCAAAACGCTAAAACGCATGCAAAACACTCCTTTATGGAGAAGCAGTATAACATTACCAACAACATGTGTTTAAGTGTTTCTGATCATGTTACCTATAAAAACGCTTAAATACATGCAAAGAACCCTATGTTTGGGAAACGAAAGGACATAACAAGAAACGTGTATAATGTGTTTTTAAGGTCCTTAAGTACCAAAACGTTAAAACCCACAAATAACACTCTTTATAGAGAAATAAATAAATAGATAAATAAATAAATAAAAAAATAGCAATTTTTTTTGTTATTGATATTCATAGCTGCCAAGATGACAAAATTCTGACAAAATTCAGGGAAATTATATGGAAAAAAAGAACATTATCGGAAAAGTTAATTTTAGCTTTTTTATCGGAGTTATGTACCAAACCCTAAAGTGTATGGAAAGCCATCTATATGGGGAAATTAAACGACTTTACAAGAAACCTGTATTTTCAGTGTTTTTCCGCATGTTAGGCACCAAAACGATAAACAATAGGAGTCACTCTATATGGAAAACCAAAACAAAATTAATAAAAACGTGTCTTTTCAAAGTTTTACGTAGAAAAACGCTAAAACAGATACAAACCAGCCAATATGAAGAAATATAATAACATTACCAAAAAGGTATATTTTCAGTATTTTTGAGCTTGTTACATAAAAAAAAAAAATGCGAAAAAGGATGCAAAGCACTCTATATTAGGAAAAAAAAAAAGAATATAACGAGAAACGTCTATAATGAGTGTTTCATAGTTTCACAAGAATCACAGGGCAAAAAATGTAAAAACTCGTGTGTATGGAAAAGTTTCTAAAAATACCAAAATGCTGAAACTCATGAATAACACTCTTAATTAAGAAACAGAAGAGTGTTTTTCACATTCTTAGTTACCAAAACTGAAAATTCCATGCGCAACTAGCTTTATGTGTGAAAAAAATGACATTACCAGAAAAGTGTCTTTTGAGGGTTTTTGAGCGTGTTAGGCAATAAAGCTCTAAAAAGAAGGGCAATCACATTACATGGGAATAAAACCAACTTTTACCAAGAATTTGCCTTAAAGTGTTTTTGAGCTCCTTACATACCAAAACACTAAAATGCATGCAAAACACCTTTTATAGAGAAACAGAATAACATTACCAAAAACATGTATTTTGATTGTTTTTTGATCATGTTTTCTATAAAAACGCTTAAATACATGCAAAGATCCTTATGTTTGGGAAACGAAAGAACATTACGAGAAACGTGTATTATGAGTGTTTTTAATTTCCTTAAGTAACAAAAAGCTAAATCTCACAAATAACACTCTTTTTGAGAAAAAAATAAATAAATAAAAAAATAAGAAAATAGGATGATTTTTTTTTTTTTGTTATTCATCTTCATAGGTACCGATAAGCCAAAATTCTGGGAAAATTCAGGGCAATTATATGATAAAAGAATATTATCAAAACAGTTAATTTTAGCTTTTTTTTCGGACATATGTTCTAAACCCTAGAGTGCATGCAAAGCCTCCTCTATGAGGAAATAAAACGACCTTATGAGAAATCTGTCTTTTGAGTGTTGTTCAGCATATTAGGCACAAAAACGATAAATAATAAGGAACTCTATATGCGAATTCAAAACAAAATTACTGAAAACGTGTCTTCTCAGTGTTTTACGTAGAAAAACGCTAAACCGGATGCAAACTAAGCAATATAAAGAAATAGAAAAACATTACCAAAAAGGTATATTTTGAGTGTTTTTGTGTTTGTTATCTATAAAAAACGCGAAAATTGATGCAAAGCACTCTATAATGGGAAAGAAGAGGACATTGCAAGAAAAGTGTATAATGAGTGTTTTATAGTTCAACAAAACAACAAGGCAAAAAATGCAAAAACTAGTGTATATGAAGATGTTTCCTAGATACCAAAATGCTGAAACTCATGAACAACACTCTTAATTGAGAATCAGAACATCCTTACTAAATGCGTGTATTTTGAGTGCTTTTCACATTCTTAGTTACCAAAACCCCAAATTGCACGCGAAACCAGCTTTATGGGAAAAAAATGACATACCAAAAAATATTTCTTTTGAGTGTTTTTGAGCGTGATAGGCAATAAGGCACTAAAAAGCAGGGCACTCACATTACATTGGAATAAAACCAATTTTTACCAAGAACTTGACTTTAAGTGTTTTTGAGCTCTTTATATACCAAAACCCTAAAACGCATGCAAAATACACATCATTTTGAAACAGAATAACATTACCAAAAACATGTATTTTGAGTGTTTCTTATCGTGTTACCAATAAAAACGCTTAAATACATGCAAAGAACCCTATTTTTGGGAAACAAAAGGACATTACGAGAAACGTGTATTATGAGTGTTTGTAAGTTCATTAAGTACGAAAAAGCTAAAATCCACAAATAAAAGTCTTTATTAAGAAAAAATAAAAATATAAAAAAAGCGATATTTTTTTTTTTTCATTCTTATTCATATTCAGAGGTAACGAGATGCCAAAATTCGGGCAACGTTCAGGAAATTATGTGAAATAAGAACATTATCAAAAAAGTTAAATTTAGCTTTTTTTCGGACTGTTATGTACCAAACACCTAAAGCGCTTGCAACCCAACCTATATGGGGAAATTAAATATCTTTGCCAGAAAACTGTCTTATGAGTGTTTTTCAGCATTTTAGGAACCAACATGATAAAACCCATGGAAGTCAATCTATATGGGAATCCAAAACCAAATTTCTGAAAACGTGTCTTTTCGGTGTTTTACGTAGAAAAACGCTAAAACGGATGCAAACCAACCAATATGAAGAAATAGAATAATATTACCAAAAAGGTATATTTTGAGTGTTTTTGAAGTTGTTACCTACAAAAAACGCGAAAATGGATGGAAAGCACTCTATATTGGGAAGCAAAAGGACATTACGAGAAACAAGTATAATGAGTGTTTTATAGTTTCACAAGAACCACAAGGCAAAAAACGCAAAAACTCGTGTATATAGAGAAGATTCTTACATGCTGAAACTCATGAATAACACTTTTAATTGAGAAACAGAACTATCTTAACAAATGTGAGTATTTTGAGTGTTTTTCACATTCTTAGTTACGAAAATCCCAAATTACATGCGAAACCAGCTTTATATGTGAAAAAAAATGACATTATCAGAAAAGTGTCTTTCGAGCGTTTTTGAGCATGATATGCAACAAAGCACTAAAAAGCAGAATAATCACATTACATGGGAATAAAACCAACTTTTACCAAGAACTTGCCTTTAAGTGTTTTTTTAACTTCTTACATACCAAAACGCTAAAACGCATGCAAAACACCCTATATGGAGAAACAAAATAACATTACCAAAAACATGAATTTTGAGAGTTTTTGATCATATTACCTATAAAAACGCTTAAATACATGGAAAGAGCCCTATGTTTGTAAAACGAAAGGACATTACGAAAATTATGTATTATGAGTGTTTTTAAGTTCCTTAAGTACCAAAAAGCTAAAATCCACAAATAACACTCTTTCTAGAGAAAAAATAAATAAACTAATTAATTAATTAAAAATAGGAATTTTTTTTTATTCATCTTCATATGTACATTTTTGGTTACGAAAATCCCAAATTACATGCGAAACTAGCTTTATGAGGAAAAAAAATGACATTATCAGAAAAGTGTCTTTTGAGTGTTTTTGAGCGTGATATGCAAGAAAGCACTAAAAAGCAGAACAATCACATTATATGGGAATAAAACCAACTTTTACGAAGAATTTGCCTTTAAGTGTTTTTAACTCCTTACATACAAAAGAGCTAAAACGCATGCAAAACACACTTTATGCAGAAACAGAATAACATTAATAAAGACATGTATTTTGAGTGTTTTTGATCATGTTATCTTTAAAAACGCTTAAATACATGCAAAGAACATTATGTTTGGGAAACGAAAGGACATTACGAGAAATGTGTATTATGAGTGTTTTTAAGTTCCTTTTGTACCAAAAAGATAAAACACACAAATAACACTCTTTATAGAGAAAAAAATAAAAAAATAGATTCATAGGTACCTAGATGCCAAAATTCTGGCAAAATTGTTTGGGAATCCCAAACAAAATTACTGAAAACGTGTTTTTTCGGTGTTTTACGTAGAAAAAAACGCTAAAACGGATGCAAACCAACCAATATGAAGAAATAAAATAACATTACGAAAAAACTATATTTTGAGTGTTTTGAGCTTGTTACCTACAAAAAACGCAAAAATGGATGCAAAGCACTCCCTATTAGGAAACAAAAGGACATTACGAGAAATGTGTATAATGAGTGTCTTATTATTTTCGGGCAAAAGAACTTGTGGTTCACAAGAACCAAAAGGCAAAAAACGCAAAAACTCGTGTATATAAAGAAGTTTCTTAGATAACAAAATGCTGAAACTCATGAATAACAATCTTATTTGAGAAACAGAAAAAAGCCTTACCAAATGCGTGTATTTTGAGTTTTTCACATTCTTTGTTAGCAAAACTCCAAATAGAATGCGAAACTAGCTTTATGTGGGAAAAAAATGACATTACCAAATGTGTCTTTTGAGTGTTTTTGAGCGTGTTAGGCAATAAAGCACTAAACACCAGGGCAATCACATTATATGGGAATAAAACCAACTTTTACCAAGAACTTGCCATTAATGTTTTTGACACGCATTTAGTAACGTTGTTGTGTTTCTCAATTAAGTGTGTTATTCAAGAGTCTCAGCATTTTGGTATGTAGGAAACTTCTCCATATACACGAGTTTTTGCGTTTTTTGCCTTGTGGTTCTTTTGAACTATAAAACATTCATTATACACTTTTCTTGCAAACTGCCTTTGTTTCCCAATATAGTGCTTTGTATCAATTTTGGCGTTTTTTTTTTTTGTAGGTAACAAGCTCAAAAAACTCAAAATATACCTTTTTGGTAATGTTTTTCTACTTCTTGATATTGATTGGTGTCCATCCGTTTTAGCGTTTTTCTACGTAAAACACTGAGAAGACATGTTTTCAGTAATTTTGTTTTGGATTCCCATATAGAGTGAGTTCCTTATTATTTATCGTTTTGGTGCCCAACATGCTGAAAAACACTCAAAAGACAGATTTCTGGTAAGGTCGTTGCATTTCCTCATAAGGGAGGCTTTGCATGTCTTTTGAGTGTTTTTGAGCGTGTTAGGCAATAAAGCACTAAAAGGCAGGGCAACCACATTACATGGAAATAAAACCAAATTTTATCAAGAACTTGCATTTAAGTGTTTTTGGCATCCTTACATACCAAAACGCTAAAACGTATGCAAAACACCTTTTCAATTACCAAAAACATGTATTTTGAGTGTTTTTCATTATGTTATCTATAAAAACGCTTAAAAATATGCAAAAAACCTTATGTTTGAGAAACGAAAGGACATTACGAGAAAGGAGTATTATGAGTGTTTTTAAGTTCCTTTAGAACCAAAAAGCTAAAACCCACAAATAACACTTTATTTAGAAAAAGATAAATAAAAAAATAAAAAAAATAAAGAATAGGAATTCTTTTTTCATTCATCTTTATAAGTACCGAGAAGCCAAAATTCTGCCAAAATTCAGGGAATTTATGTGGAAAAAAGAACATTATCAAAAAAGTTAATTATAGTTTTTTTTTTCGGATTGTTATGTACCAAACCCAAACAAAAGTTAAAAGACTTTACCAGAAACCTGTCTTTTCAGTGTTTTTCATCATGTTAGGCACGAAGGGATAAATAATATGGAAGTCAGTCAATGTGAATCCAAAACAAAATTACTGAACACGTGTCTTTTCAGTGTTTTACGCAGAAAAACGCTAAAAGAGATGCAAACCAACCAATATGAAGAAATAGAATAACATTACCAAAAAGATATATTTTCAGTGTTTTTGAGCTTGTTTCCTACAAAAAATGCAAAAATGGATGGAAAGCACACTATATTAGGAAACAAAAGGACATTACGAGAAACGTGTATAATGAGTGTTTTATAGTTTCACAAGAACCAAAAGGCAATAAACGCAAAAACTCGGGTATATAGAGAAGTTTCTTACATACCAAAATGATGAAATGCATAAATAACACTTTTTATCGAGAAATAGAACTACCTTACCAAATTGTGTACTTTGAATGTTTTTCACATTCTTTTTTACGAAAATGCCAAATTACATGCGAAACTAGCTTTATCTGGGAAAAAAATGACATTACCAGAAAAGAGACTTTTGAGTGTTTTTGAGCGTGATATGCAACAAAGCAATAAAAAGCAGAACAATCACATTACATGGAAATAAAACCAACTTTTACGAAGAACTTGCCTTGAAGTGTTTTTTTTTAACTCCTTACATACCAAAACGCTAAAATCATGCAAAATACCCTTTATGGAGAAACAAAATAACTTTAGCAAAAACATGAGTTTTGAGTGTTTTTGATCATGTTACCTATAAAAACGCTTAAATACATGCAAAGAACCCTATGTTTGTGAAACGAAAGGACATTACGAAAATTGTGTATTGAGTGTTTTTAAGTTTCTTAAGTACCAAAAAGCTAAAACCCACAAATAACACTCTTTATAGAGAGAGAGAGAAAAAAAAAAATAAATATATCAATAAAAAAATAAAAAAAACTTTTATCTATCTCCATAGGTACGGAGATGTCAAAATTCTGTCAAAATTCAGGGAAATTAGATTAAAAAAAAAACATTATCAAAATCAATAATTTTAGCTTTTATCCGGAGTTATATACCAAACCCTAAAGTGCATGCAAAGCCACCTAAATGGGGAAATTACACAACTTGACCCCAAATCTGTCTTTTGAGAGTTTTTCAGTAATTTCAACAATATTACTGAAAACGTGTCTTTTCAGAGATTTACTAAGAAAAACCCTAAAACGGATGTAAACCAACCAATATGAAGAAATAGAATAACATTAACAAAAACATATATTTTAAGTGTTTTTGAGCGTGTTACCTACAAATAATGTGAAAATAAATGGGAAGTATATTGGGAAACAAAAGGACATTAAGAGAAACGTGTATAATGAGTGTTTTATAGTTTAAGAAGAACCACAAGACAAAAAAACTCAAAAACTTGTGTATAGAGAGAATTTTCTTACAGACCAAAATCCTGAATTTCATGAATAACACTTTTAATTGAGAAACAGAACTACCTTACCAAATGTGTGTAGTTTGAGTGTTTTTCACATTCTTAGTTACGAAAATCCCAAATTACATGCGAAACTAGCTTTATGTGGAAAAAAAATGACATTATCAGAAAAGTGTCTTTTGAGTATTTTTGAGCGTGATATGCAAGAAAGCACTAAAAAGCAGAACAATCACATTATATGAGAATAAAACAAACTTTTACGAAGAACTTGCCTTCAAGTGTTTTTAACTCCTTACATACCAAAACGCTAAAACGCAAGCAAAACACACTTTATGGAGAAACACAATAACATTACCTAAGACGTGTATTTTGAGTGTTTTTGAAAATGTTATCTATAAAAACGCTTAAATACATGCAAAGAACATTATGTTTGGGAAACGAAAAGACATTATGAGAAACGTGTATTATGAGTGTTTTTAAGTTGCTTTTGTACCAAAAAGCTAAAGCACACAAATAACACTCTTTATAGAGAAAAAAAAAATAAATAGATTTTTTGTTGTTATTCATCTTCATAGGTACCGAGATGCCAATATTCTAGGAAAATTCTTTGGGAATCCAAAACAAAATTACTGAAAACGTGTTTTTTCAGTGGTTTACGTAGAAAAACGCTAAAACGGATGCAAACCAATCAATATGAAAAAATAGAATAACATTACGAAAAAGCTATATTTTGAGTGTTTTTGAGTTTGTTACCTAGAAAAAACTCAAAAATGGATGCAAAGTACTCCCTATTGGGAAACAAAAGGACATTACGAGAAATGTATATAATGAGCGTCTTATTATTTTCGCGCAAAAGAACTTGTGGTTAACAAGAACCAAAAGGCAAAAAAAGCAAAAACTCGTGTATATAAAGAAGTTTCTTAGATACCAAAATGCTGAAACTGATTAATAACAATCTTAATTGAGAAACAAAAGAACCTTACAAACTGCGTGTATTTTGTGTGTTTTTCACATTCTTAGCAAAACCCCAAATAGCAGGCGAAACTAGCTTTATGTGGGAAAAAATGACATTCCAAAAAGTGTCTTTTGAGTGTTTTTTGAGCGTGTTAGGCAATAAAGCACTAAAAAGCAGAGTAATCACATTACATAGGAATAAAAACATCTTATACCAAGAACTTGCCTTTAATGTTTTTAACACGCATTTAGAAAAGTTGTTCTTTTTCTCAATTAAGAATGTTATTCATGAGTTTCAGCATTTTGGTATCTAGGAAACTTCTCCATATACACGAGTTTTTGCGTTTTTCGCCTTGTGGTTCTTTTAAACTATAAAACATTCATTATACACTGTTCTCGCAATGTCCCTTTGTTTCCCAATATAGAGTGCATTGTATCAATTTTCACGTTTTTTTTGTAGGTAACAAGCTCAAAAAAACTCAAAATATACATTTTTGGTAATGTTTTTCTACTTCTTGATATTGGTTGCTTTGCATCCTTTTTTGCGTTTTTCTATGTAAAACACTGAGAAGACACGTGTTTTGGATTCCCATATAGACTGAGTTCCTTATTATTTACCGTTTTGGTGCCTAACATGCTGAAAAACACTCAAAAGACAGATTTCTGGTAAGGTCGTTTAATTTCCTCATATGGGAGGCTTTGCATGTCTTTTGAGTGTTTTTCAGCGTGTTAGGCAATAAAGCACTAAAAGGCAGGGCAATCACATTACATGGAAATAAAACCAAATTTTACCAAGAACTTGCCTTTAAGTGTTTTTGACATCCTTACATACCAAAACACTAAAACGCATGCAAAACAGCATTTGCATTATTTAAAACATATATTTTGAGTGTTTTTGATCATGTTATCTAGAAAAACGTTAAAAAACATGCAAAGAACCTTATGTTTGGGAAACGAAAGGATATTACGAGGAAGTGTTTTTAAGTTCTTTCAGTATCAAAAAGATAAAACCCACAAATAACACTGTTTATTTTTTAAAAATAAAAAAATAAAAAAAAATAAATAAAAAATAGGGTTTTTTTTTTTATTCATCTTCATAAGTACCAAGATCCCAAAATTCTGCCCAAATTCAGGGAATTTATGTGAAAAAAAACAACATTATGAAAAAAGTTAATTAGAGCTTTATTTTCGGATTGCTATGTACCAAACTCTAAAGTGCATGCAAAAAACCACCTATATAGAGAAGTTAAACGACTTTACTAGAAACCTGTCTTTTTAGTGTTTTTCAGCATGTTAGGCACCAAATGATAAATAATATGGAATAAATAATATGTGAATCCAAAACAAAATTACTGAAAACGTCTTTTTTTTTTGTTTTACGTAGAAAAACGCTAAAACGGATGGAAACCAACCAATATGAAGAAATAGAATCACATTACCAAAAAGATATATTTTCAGTGTTTTTGAGCTTGTTACCTACAAAAAATGCAAAAATGGATGGAAAGCACACTATATTAGGAAACAAAAAGACATTACGAGAAACGTGTATAATGAGTGTTTTATATTTTCACAAGAACCACAAGGCAATAAACGCAAAAACTCGGGTATATAGAGAAGTTTCTTATATACCAAAATGATGAAATGCATAAATAACACTTTTTATCGAGAAATAGAACTACCTTACCAAATTGTAAACTTTGAACGTTTTTCACATTCATAGTTACGAAAATGCCAAATTACATGCGAAACTAGCTTTATCTGGGAAAAAAATGATATTACCAGAGAAGTGTCTTCTGAGTGTTTTTGAGCTTGATATGCAACAAAGCACTAAAAAAGCAGAACAATCACATTATATGGAAAAAAAAACAAGTTACGAAGAACTTGCCTTTAAGTGTTTTTTAACTCCTTACATACCAAAACGCTAAAACTCATGCAAAACACCGTTTATGGAGAAACAGAATAACTACCAAAAAAACATGTATGTTGAGTGTTTTTGATCATGTTACCTGTAAAAACTCTTAAATACACGTAAAGAACACTATGTTTCTATAACAAAAGGACATTACGAAAATCGTGTATTATGAGTGTTTTTAAGTTCCTTAAGTACCAAAAAAGTTAAAACCCACAAATAGCACTCTTTATAGAGAAAAATATTTTTTTTGTTATTCATCTTTATAGGTACCGAGACGCCAAAATTATAGCAAAATTCAGAGAAATTTTGTAAAAAAAATTATTATAAAAAAAATGATTTTAGCTTTTTTCCGTACTTATGTACCAAAGCCTAAAGTGCATGCAAAGCCACCTATATTGGAAAATTACACGACTTTACCAGAAACCTGTCTTTTGAGTGTTTTTCAGCAATTTCAACAATATTACTGAAAAAGTGTCTTTTTAGTGATTTACGTAAAAGAAAAAACGCTAAAACGGATGCAAACCAACCAATTTCAAGAAACATTACCAAAAAGAGATATTTTTTATGTGTTTTTGAGCTTGTTACCTACAAGAAATGCGAAAATGGATGGAAAGCACTCTATATTGAGGAAGAAAAGGACATTACGAGAAACGTGTATAATGAGTGTTTTCTAGTTTCACAAGAACCACAAGGCAAAAATCTCAAAAACTCATGTACATAGAGAAGTTTCTTACATACAAAAATGCTGAAATTCATAAAAAACTTTTAATTGAGAAACAGAAATACCTTACCAAATGTGTGTATTAGAGAAGTTTCTTACATAACAAAATGCTGAAACTCATGAATAACACTTTTAGTTAAGAAACAGAACAACCTTACTAAATGAGTGAATTTTGAGTGCTTTTCACATTCTTAGTTACCAAAACCCCAAATTGCATGCGAAACTAGCTTTGTGGGAAAAAAAAAGACATTACCAGAAAAGTGTGTTTTGAGTGTTTTTGAGCTTGATAGGCAATAAAGCACTAAAAAGCAGGGCAATCACATTACATTGGAATAAAACCAATTTTTACCAAGAATTTGCCTTTAAGGTTTTTTGAGCTCCTTATATACCAAACCGCAAAAACGCATGCAAAACACACTTTATGGAGAAACCGAATAACATTACCAAAAACATGTATTTAGAGTGTTTTTGATCATATTATCTATAAAAACGCTTAAATACATGCAAAGACCTTTATGTTTAGGAAACAAAAGGACATTTCAAGAAACGTGTATTATGAGTGTTTTTAAGTTCCTAAGCAACCAAGAAGGTAAAACCCACAAATAACACTCTTTATTTAGAAAAAAAAAATAAATAAAATATATAAAAATAATGTTTTTTTTTTTATTGATCTTCATAGGTACTGAGATGCCAAAATTCTGGGAAAATTCAGGGCTATTATATGATAATAGAAAATTATCAAAAAAGTTAATTTTAGCTTTTTTTTTTACTGTTATATACCAAACCCTAAAATGCATGCAAAGGCTCCTATATCAGGAAATTAAACGACCTTACCAGAAATCTCTCTTTTGAGTGTTTTTTCTGCATGTTAGGCACAAAAACGATAAACAATAAGGAACTCACTCTATGGGAATCGAAAACAAAATTACTGAAAACGTGTCTTCTCAGTGTTTTACTTAGAAAACAACGCTAAAACGGATGCAAACCAACCAATATGAAGAAATAGAATAACATTACCAAAAAGGTATATTTTGAGTGTTTTTGAGCTTATTATCTACAAAAAACGCGAAAATTTATGCAAAGCACTCTATATTAAAAAAAAAAAGGACATTGCAATAAAAGTGGATAATGAGTGTTTTATAGTTCAACAGAACCAAAAGGCAAAAAGTGCAAAAACTCTTGTATATGGAGAAATTTCTTAGATACCAAAATGCTGAAACTCATGAATAACACTCTTAATTTAGAAACAGAACAAGCTTACTAAATTCGTGCATTCTTGGTGCTTTTCACATTCTTATTTACCAAAACCCAAAATTGCAAGCAAATCCAGCTTTGGAGTGTTTTTGAGCGTGATAGGCAATAAAGCACTAAAAACCAGAGCAATCACATTACATTGGAATAAAACCAATTTATACCAAGAACTTGCCTTTAAGTGTTTTTGAGCTCCTTATATACCAAAACACTAAAACGCATGCGAAATACACTTCATGGTGAAACAGAATAACATTACCAAAAACATGTATTTTGAGTGTTTTTGATCGTGTAACCAATAAAAACGCTTAAATACATGCAAAGAATCCAATTTTTGGGAAACGAAAGGACATTACTAAAAACGTGTATAATGAGTGTTTTATAGTTTAACAAGTGCCACAAGGCAAAAAACGCAAAAAATCGTGTATAGAGAGAAGTTTCTTACATACCAAAATGCTGAAATGCATGAATAACACTTTTCATTGAAAAACAGAAGTACCTTACAAAATGTGTATATTTTGAGTGTTTTTCACATTCTTTGTTACGAAAATCCCAAATTACATGCGAAACTAGCTTTATGTGGAAAAAAAAATGACATTATCAGAAAAGTGTCTTTTGAGTGTTTTTGAGCGTTATATGCAAGAAAGCACTAAAAAGCAGAACAATCACATTATATGGGAATAAAACCAACTTTTACGAAGAACTTGCCTTTCAGTGTTTTTAACTCCTTACATACAAAAGCGCTAAAACGCATGCAAAACACACTTTATGGAGAAACAGAATAACATTAATAAAGACATGTATTTTGAGTGTTTTTGATCATGTTATCTATAAAAACGCTTAAATACATGCAAAGAACATGATGTTTGGGAAACGAAAGGACATTACGAGAAACGTGTATTATGAGTGTTTTTAAGTTCCTTTTGTACCAAAAAGATAAAACACACAAATAACACTCTTTATAGAGAAAAAATAAAAAAATAGATTCATAGGTACCTAGATGCCAAAATTCTGGCAAAATTCTTTGGGAATCCCAAACAAAATTACTGAAAACGTGTTTTTTCGGTGTTTTACGTAGAAAAAAACGCTAAAACGGATGCAAACCAACCAATATGAAGAAATAAAATAACATTACGAAAAAGCTATATTTTGAGTGTTTTGAGCTTGTTACCTACAAAAAACGCAAAAATGGATGCAAAGCACTCCCTATTAGGAAACAAAAGGACATTACGAGAAATGTGTATAATGAGTGTCTTATTATTTTCGGGAAAAAGAACTTGTGGTTCACAAGAACCAAAAGACAAAAAACGCAAAACCTCGTGTATATAAAGAAGTTTCTTAGATAACAAAATGCTGAAACTCATGAATAACAATCTTAATTGAGAAACAGAAAAGCCTTACCAAATGCTTGTATTTTGAGAGTTTTTCACATTCTTTATTAGCAAAACCCCAAATAGAATGCAAAACTAGCTTTATGTGGAAAAAAAAAGTGACATTACCAAATGTGTCTTTTGAGTGTTTTTGAGCGTGTTAGGCAATAAAGCACTAAAAACCAGGACAATCACATTATATGGGAATAAAACCAACTTTTACCAAGAACTTGCCATTAATGTTTTTGACACGCATTTAGTAAGGTTGTTGTGTTTCTCAATTAAGTGTGTTATTCAGGAGTCTCAGCGTTTTGGTATCTAGGAAACTTCTCCATATAAACGAGTTTTTGCGTTTTTTGCCTTGTGGTTCTTTTCAACTATAAAACATTCATTATACACTTTTCTCGCAAAGTGCCTTTGTTTCCAAATATAGATTGCTTTGTATAAATTTTGGCGTTTTTTTGTAGGTCACAAGCTCAAAAAAAAACTCAAAATATACATTTTTGGTAATGTTTTTCTCCTTCTTGATATTGGTTGGTTTACATCCGTTTTAACGTTTTTCTACGTAAAACACTGAGAAGACACGTTTTCAATAATTTTGTTTTGGATTCCCATATAGAGTGAATTCCTTATTATTTATCGTTTTGGTGCCTAACATGCTGAAAAACACTCAAAAGACAGATTTCTGGTAAAGTCGTTGCATTTCCTCATAAGGGAGGCTTTGCATGTCTTTTGAGTGTTTTTGAGCGTGTTAGGCAATAAAGCACTAAAAGGCAGGGCAATCACATTACATGGAAATAAAACCAAATTTTACCAAGAACTTGCTTTTAAATGTTTTTGACATCCTTACATACCAATACGCTAAAATGCATGCAAAACACCTTTTCCATTACCAAAAACATGTTTTTTGAGTGTTTTTCGTCATGTTATCAACGCTTAAAACGTTAAAACAACGCTTAAAAACATGCAAAAACCCTTATGTTTGAGAAACGAAAGGACATTACAAGAAAGATGTATTATGAGTGTTTTTAAGTTTCTTTAGAGCCAAAAAGCTAAAACTCACAAATAACACTGTTTATTTAGAAAAAAAATAAATTAAAAAAATTTAAAAAATAAAGAATAGGAATTTTTTTTCATTCATCTTCATAAGTACCGAGATGCCAAAATTCTGCCAAAATTCAGGGAATTTATGTGGAAAAAAGAACATTATCAAATAAGTTAATTATAGCTTTTTTTTCGGATTGTTCTGTACCAAACCCAAACAAAAGTTAAAAGACTTTACCAGAAACCTGTCTTTTCAGTGTTTTTCATCATGTTAGGCACGAAAGGATAAATAATATGGAAGTCATTCAATGTGAATCCAAAACAAAATTACTGAACACGTGTCTTTTCAGTGTTTTACGCAGAAAAACGCTAAAACGGATGCAAACCAACCAATAAGAAGATATAGAATAACATTACCAAAAAGATATATTTTCAGTGTTTTTGAGCTTGTTTCCTACAAAAAATGCAAAAATGGATGGAAAGCACACTATATTAGGAAACAAAAGGACATTACTAGAAACGTGTATAATGAGTGTTTTATAGTTTCACAAGAACCAAAAGGCAATAAACGCAAAAACTCGGGTATATAGAGAAGTTTCTTACATACCAAAATGATGAAATGCATAAATAACACTTTTTATCGAGAAATAGAACAACCTTACCAAATTGTGTACTTTGAATGTTTTTCACAATCTTTGTTACGAAAATGACAAATTACATGCGAAACTAGCTTTATCTGGGAAAAAAAATGACATTACCAAAAAAGAGACTTTTGAGTGTTTTTGAGCGTGATATGCAACAAAGCAATAAAAAGCAGAAAAATCACATTACGTGGGAATAGAACCAACTTTTACGAAGAACTTGCCTTTAAGTGTTTTTTAACTTCTTACATACCAAAACGCTAAAAATCATGCAAAACACCGTTTATGGAGAAACAGAATAACATTACCAAAAACATGTATTTTGAGTGTTTATGATCATGTTACCTATAACAACGCTTAAATACATGTAAAGAACACATTGTTTATATAACAAAAGGACATTAGGAAAATCGTGTATTATGTGTGTTATTAAAAAAAAAAAACTCATAATACACGTTTCTCGTAACATCCTTTCATTTTCCAAACATAGGGTTCTTTCCATGTATTTTAGCTTTTTTATAGGTAACATGATCAAAAACACTCAAAATACATGTTTTTTGGTAATGTTATTCTTTTTCTCCATAAAGGGTATTTTGCATGCGTTTTAGCGTTTTGGTATATAAAGATCTCAAAAACACTTAAAAGCAAGTTCTTGGTAAAAGTTCGTTTTATTCCCATGTAATGTGATTGCCCTGCTTTTTAGTGCTTTATTGCCTATCACACTCAAAAACACTCAAAAAACTCTTTTCTGGTAATGTCATTTTTTTCCTACATAAAGCTAGTTTCCCATGCAATTTGGGGTTTTGGTAACTAAGAATGTGAAAAGCACTCAAAATACACGCATTTGGTAAAGTTGTTCTGTATTCTTAATTAAGAGTGTTATTCCTGAGTTTCAGCATTTTGGTATCTAAGAAACTTATCCATATACACGAGTTTTTTTGCGTTTTTTGCCTTGTGGTTTTTGTGAAACTATAAAACACTCATTATACACGTTTCTCGTAATGTCCTTTTGTATCCCAATATAGAGTGCTTTCCATCATTTTTCGCGTTTTTTTGGAGGTAAGAAGCTAAAAAATATTAAAAGTATACATTTTTGGTAATATTCTATTTCTTCATATTCGTTGGTTTGCATCCGTTTTAGCGTTTTTCTACGTAAAACACTTATAAGACACTTTTTTCAGTAATTTTGTGATGGATTCCCATTTTGAGTGACTTCCATATTATTTATCGTTTTGGTGCCTAACATGCTGAAAAACACTCAAAAGACAGGTTTCTGGTAGAGTCGTTTAATTTCGCCATATAGGTGGCTTTCCATGCACTTTAGGGTTTGGTACATAACACTCTTGTAGTTCCACGACAAGGCAAAAAATGCAAAAACTTGTGTATATGGAGAAGTTCCTTAGATACCAAAATGCTGGAAATCCTCAATAACACTCTTAATTGAGAAACAGAACAACCTTACTAAATGCGTGTATTTTGAGTGTTTTTCACATTCTTACCTACCAAAACCCCAAATTGCATGCGAAACTAGCTTTATGTGGGAAAAAAAAAATGACATTACCTGAAAAGTGTCTTTTGAGAGTTTTTGAGCGTGTTAGGCAATAAAGCATTAAAATGGAGAGCAATAACATTTCATGGGAATAAAACCAACATTTACCAAGAACTTGCCTTTAAGTGTTTTTGAGCTCCTTATATACCAAAACGCTAAAACGTATGCAAAACTCCCTTTATGGAGAAACAAAATAACATTAACAAAAATATGTATTTTGAGTGTTTTTGATTATGTTACCTATAAAAACGCTAATTAAATACATGCAAAGAACCTTATGTTAGGGAAACGAAAGAACATTTGGAGAAACGTGTATTATGAGTGTTTTTAAGTTCTTTAAGTACCAAAAAGCTAAAACCCAAAAATAACATTCTTTAGAGAGAAAAAATAAATAAATAAATAAAAACTAGGATTTCTTTTTTCACCTTCATAGGTACCGAGATGCCAAAATTGTGGCAAAATTCAGGAAAATTAAGCAAAAAAGAACATTATGAAAAAAAGTTAATTTTAACTTTTTTTTTCTGACTGTTATGTACCAAACCCTACATTGCATGCAAAGCCACCTATATTGGAAAATTAAACGACTTTACCAGAAACCTGTCTTTTGAGTGTTTTCAGCATCTTAGGCACCAAAACGATAAATAATATGGAAGTCACTGAATATGGGAATGCATCAGAAAATTACTGAAAAAGTGTCTTTTCAGTGTTTTACGTAGAAAAAAAACGCTAAAACGGATGCAAACCAACGAATACGAAATATAGAATAATATTACCAAAAAGGTACATTATGAATGTTTTTGAGTTTCTTAACTACAAAAAAAAGCGAAAATGGATGGAAAGCACTGTATATTGGGATACAAAAGGACATTACGAGAAACGTGTATAATGAATGTTTTATAGTTTCACAAGAGCCAAAAGGCAAAAAACTTAAAAACTCGTATATATATAAAGAAGTTTCTTAGATACCAAAATGCTGAAACTCAGGAATAACACTCTTAATTAAGAATACAGAATAACGTTACCAAATGCGTGTATTTTGAGTGCTTTTCATATTCTTAGTTACCAAAATCCCAAATTGCATGGGAAACTAGCTTTGTGTGGGAAAAAAATGACATTACCAGAAAAGTGTCCAGTGTTTTTGAGCGTGATAGGCAATAAATCACTAAAAAGCAAGGTAATTACATTACATGGGAATAAAACCAAATTTTACCAAGAACTTGCCTTTAAGTATTTTTGAGCTCCTTACATACCAAAACGCTAAAACGCATGCAGAACACCCTTTATGGAGAAACAGAATAACATTACCAAAAAACATGTATTTTGAGTGTTTTCGATCATGATACCTATGAAAAATTTTCAATACATGCAAAGAACCCTATGTTTGGAAAATGAAAGGACGTTACGAGAAACGTATATTATGAGTTTTTTTTTTAAATTCGTTAAGTATGAAAAAGATAAAACCCACAAATAACACTCTTTATAGAGTGTTTTCATACCTAATAATGTGAAAAACACTCAAAAAGCACATTTTTGGTAATTTTGTTCTTTTCTCCATATAGAGTGCTCTTCAATGCGTCAAATAGGTCTTGGTACCTAAGAAATAAAAAAAAAAAAAACATATTATAAAAGTTTCTTCTAATGTCTTTTTGTTTCCTCATGCAAAGGGTGTTTTGCATACATCTCAGCGTTATGGTACGTAAGTAGCTGAAAATACCCAAAAGATAAATTTTTGGTTTTCTTGTTCTCTCATATTGGCAACTTTCAATGTTTTTTTTTATAACTTTGGTACCTAACACGTTCGTCAACACCCAAAAGACATGTTTCTGGAAATGTCGTTTCATCTCCCCATAGATGGTGCTCTGGAGGCATTTTGACGTTTTGGTACATAAAATTGTAATAAACACTCAAAATAAACATTTTTGGTAATGTTCTGTTTCTCCATATACAGTGGTACTAAATAGTTTTCTCGTTTGGTACCTATGACGCTCAAAAACACTAATAATACATCTTTCTCGTAATATCCATTATTTTATCCATATTGGGTGATTTCCATGCATTTGGCGTTTTAGTTACGTAACAATGTGAAAAATACTCAAAATATACGTTTTCGGTAATATTCTTCTGTTTCTTCATATATAATGTTATACATGCGTTTGTGCATTTTGCTACATAAGAATCTCAAAACACTGATAAATGAAGTGTCTTTGTATTTCTTTTCGTATCGCCATTTAGGATACTTTGCATGCATTTTTGCTTGTTTTTATACGTAAGAAGATAAAAAAAAAATACACGTTTCTGTTAATGTTATTCTATTTCTCCATAAAATGTGCTTTGCATGCATTTTAGCGTTTTGGTACGTAAGTACCTCAAAAAACGTAAGTACTCTCAAAAAACACGCTTTTGGTAATGTTTTGCTTTTCCAAATAGAGAGTTTTCGTTGCTCTTTAGCGTTTTGGTATCTAATATTGTTGTGTTTCTCCAAAGAGAGTATTATTTATGCATTTTCGCGTTTTGGTACCTGAGAAGCTCAAAAACGCTCTTAATATACGTTTCTCATAATGTCTTTGGTTACTTTTTATGTTTTTTTTGTTGGGGGGGGTTAAGAAACTCAAAATATTGATGTTTCCGTGATGTTATACAGTTTTTTTTTTCTAGAAAAAGGCGTTTTGGATGAGTTTAAGTGTTTTTGTAAGTAGCTCATAAGCACTGAAATGAAAAGTTTTTGTAATCTTTTGTTTTCTCCTATAGGGTGCTTTCTTTGGTTTTTAGCTTCTTGGTACCTAACACGCTCATAAACACTGAAAGGACATGTTTCTGGAAATGTTTCCTTTCCCCATATAGAATGCTTTGCATGCATTTTCCCGTTGTGGTACCTAATAACGTGAAAAAAGCCTTAAAACACAAGTTTTGGTTAATCTTGTTCTGTTTCTCCATGTAGAGTATTATTCATACGTTTTAGTGTTCTGGTACCTATGAAGCTCAATAGCACTCAAAATATACGTTTCTTTTAATGTTTTCTTTTCCCCTTTTAGGGTTATTTGCATGTATTTTATCGTTTTTGTACGTAACAGGCGCAAAATCTCTCAAAATGCATGTTTTTGGTAAAGCTGTTAAGTTTCTCCATAAAGTGTGCTTTGCAACCATTTTAGCGGTTTGCTACGTAAGTAGCTCAAAACAATGTTTTCCCATTTACGGGACTTTTCATGCTTTTTAAGAGTTTTTTGTGCCTAAGAACCTCATAAACTTTCGAAACACATGTTTCTGGAAATGTCGTTTATTTTCCCCATATCGGGTGCTTTGCATGCATTTTGGCGTTTTGATACCTAACAAAGCTAAATACACTTAAAATACATGTTTTCTCCATACATAATGCAAATCATGCGTTTTATTGTTTTTGCACCTAAAAAGATAAAAAAAAAAACAATACTGGTTTCTCTTAATGCCTTTTCGTTTTCTTATATAGGGTACTTTATATGGATTTTGACGCTTTTGTACATAACAAGCTGAAAAATCGCTCAAAATGCTCGTTTTTTGGTAATGTTTTTATATTTCTGCAGGAAGTGTGTTTTGCAGTTTTATCGTTTTGGTTCATTATAAATTTAAAAACTTCCAAACACGTGAAAAGTCACTTTGTTGGTTATTTCTTTTTCCCTTCCAACATAGTGCTCTTTTCATACTTCTTAGTGTTTTGGTGCCTTTTTCTTACCCTGAACCTACCAGAACTTGGTTGTTCATTGTGTAACTAATGTGTGGGTTTCTTCTACTTACGCTAAGTGCTTTCAATTTGTTGATATTAAACTGCATTTGCCATCTGTCTGTCCATTCGTTCATTCTATCGAAATCTGCCTGCAAGGCGATGGTATGCGATTCTGACCTAATTAATCTACATATTCTCGTGTCATCCGCAAATTTAGTAACAACACTACTAATTCCACTATCCAAGTCATTGACATATATTACAAACAACCTCGGCCCTAATACTAATAATTCCTTTGTCACCCCACTAATTACTTGACCCCACTCGGATTTAGAGCCGTTTATTACAACACTCTGTCGCCTGCCGCTTAGCTATGACCTTATCCAATCTAAACACCTCATCTCTCTCGTGCGCCCTAACCTTTCTCAGTAGCCTCTGATAGGGTACCTTGTCAAATGCTTTACTAAAGTCTTGATATAGGATGCCATAACTATCACCATTATCTGCCTCCACATTACCGATACCTCACATGACTAAAGTGATTTCCTAAGGACAGAAACTAACAGATTACTTATAACCTTTTTCCATTCCTTAAATACTCTGGATTATAAAACACGTCTTTAGTAATGTGTTGTATTCGTTTTTTTTTGTTTTTTTTTGTAAATAAAAAGCTCAAAAATACTCATAATACACTTTTCTCGTAATGTCTTTTTGTTTTCATATAGGGTACTTTCATGATCTTGGCATTATTCTAGGTATGAAACTCAAGAACACTCAATATAAACGATTTTTTTAAGGGGGTAAATTTATATATTTTTTTTGTTACATACGTTTTAGCGCTTTAGTACGTAACTTTATAAACATTGAAAAGACACGTTTTTGATAATGTTGTTTTGTTTTCATAAACACTAAGAAGACGTTTCTTAAAATATCGTTACCTTTGCGAAATATAGGGTGCTTTAAATGCATTTTGGCGTTTTGTCAATTCAAAATATGAAATGCACTTAAAATACACGTTTTTGATAATGTTGTTCTGTTTCTCTCTATATAGAGTTCTACATATGCAAATCTGAAAAAAAAAATACTCAATACAAGTTTCTCGCTATGCCTTTTCCATTCCCTGTTGCATTGTACATTGCATGCTTATTGATCTGATATGCTGAAAAGACACTAGAAATTTTTTTTTTTTTTTTTGGTAATTGTAATGTTTCTACAGTTTTTTTTTTCATGCGTTTTATCGTTTTTGTTACCTAAAAAGCTGAAAACAGACTCAAAATGTACAATATTAGTAATGTTTCGTTTTCCCATATAAGGTATATTCCATTCTTTTTAGCATTTTGGTGCCTAACATGCACAAAAACACAAAAAAAAACATTTCTTGTAATGTTGCTTCGTTCCTGAATATAAAGAGTTTTGCATCCATTTTGTCGTTTTCATATCTTACAGTACGAAAAACACTTAAAATACACGTTTTTAGTAATGTTGTTGTGTTTCTGAATAGGAAGTGTTATTCTTGCTTTTCCTCATTTTTGGTACCTAAAAAGCTGAAAACATCCATTATACATGTTTTTCGAAATGCATTTTTCTTTCCCCATATAGAATACTTTGTATGCGTTTTTGAGTTTTCCAAGTAACAAGCCGAAAACACTCAGAACACTTTTTTTTTTAATGTTATTCTGTTTCTCCATAAAAGGTGTTTTGCATGAGTTTTAGCGTAAAAAGTAAAAACAAAACTCTCAAAGACTCGTTTTTCGTAACGTGTTGTATTCCGCTATAAGGTAATTTTCCATGCTTTTTAGCGTTTTGTTGCCTAACGTGCTGAAAGACACATAAATACACGTTTCTCGTTTCTTGTAATCACGTTTCATTTTCGTACATAAAGGCTTTTCAGGTATTTTGGTAATGTAAAAAGAACTCAAAATGCGTGTTTTTAGTAATGTCGTTCTGTTTCTCCATATATAGTTGCATTATCGCCTTTTTCCATTTTGGTACCTAATAAGCTTAAAAACACTCAAAATACATGATTTCTCTATTTCGAAAAACAAAACATTACATTAATCGTGCCTTTTGAGTCTTTTCATTTATTTACGTACCAAAACGCTAAAACGCATGCAAAAAAAACTTTAATGTAGAAACAGAATAATATTATCAAAATCATAAATTTATTTTTTTTTTATAGATTGTTACGTAGAAAAAGCGAAAATGCATGCAAAGTACCCTATATATGGAAACAAAAGACTTCATGAGAAACTTGTATTATGAGTATTTTGAGGTTATTAGGTATGAAAATGTTAAAGTGCATGAATAACTGTCTATATGGAGAAACAGAAAAGCATTATCGAAAACATGTATCTCGACTGTATTTCATATTGTTAGGCAACAAATCACCAAAAGCATGCAAAGCGATATTTCCAGAAACGTGTCTTTTTGAGTGCTTATGAGCGTCCTAAGCACCAAAACCCAAAATGTATGGAAACCATCCTGTATGAGTAAACAAAATAATATAACTACATACATCTCTTTTCAGTGTTTTTTGAGGTATGTACCAAATCGCCAAAATGCATGCAAAAAAAAAAAAAAAACGTATGGAGGAATAGTAAAAAATTACAAAAGAAACGTGTTTTTAGTGCTTTTCAACTCAATACGTAGAAAACGCCAAAAAGTATGTAAATTACCCTTTATCTCGTGACGAAAAGATATTACAAGAAGCGTGTATTTTTTGTTTATGAGCTTCTTTGGTACCAAAACGAGAAAAAGTATGACACTTTTCTTGAAATCTCGTTTTCTTTCACCATATAGGGTGTTTTGTTTGCATTTTGGAGTTTTGGTACCTGACGATGTGAAATACACTTAAAATAAATGTTTTTGGAAATATTGTTCTTTTTTTTTTCTATAGAGTGCTAATTATTGCCATTTAGCAGTTTGTTACCTAAGAAGTAAAAAAAAAAAAACACCTTTCTCGTAATTTTTTTTTTTTTCCATTTAACCAAATAGGGTACTTGGAGTGTATTTTGACGTTTTTCACGTAACAGCCTCAAAAACATTATAAAAAACTTGTTTTTAGTAATATTCTGTTTCTCCATCAAGGGTGTTTTTGTATTCCTTTTAGCGTTCTGATACCTAAGTTGATAAAAAAAATACTGAAAAGAGATATTTATGTTAATGTTTTGTTTTCCATTACAGTGTGATTTCCATGCTTTTCATCGTTTTGGAGCTAGAACACTGATTAATACTCAAAAGACACCTTTCTGGAAAACTCGTTTCCTTTTGCATGATTTGCATGCCTACCTAACAATGAGAAATACACTCCAATTAGAAGTTTTTGGTGATGTTATTATGTTTCTCCATGACGATTTTTTTTTTTTTTTGCATGCGGCTTAGGTTTTTCGTATGTAATAAGCTCAAAAACACTTAAAAGACACGTTTTCCTTAGTGTTGTTTTGTTGTTGAAATCAAGTGATTTCCAAGCTTTATATCGGTTTAGTATCTAAACACTCAAAAGACAAGTTTCTGGAAACATCGTTTCATTTCCTCATAAAGGTTACTTTGCATGCATTTTTGCGTTTTCTACGTAACAAATTCATAAACACGAAAAATACTTGTTTTTCGCAATTTTATTATGTTTCTCCATAAGGAGTGTTTTGCAAACATATTAGCGTTTTGGTACGTAAGAAGCTCAAAAAGATTGAAAAGACATGTTTTTGATAATGTTTTTTTATTCCCATATGGTGATCTTTCCATACTTTTTAGCATTCTGGTACCTAGCAGATTCATAAACATTCAAAAGACACGTTTCATTCAATTTAGTTTCGTTTGTTAGTTAGTGGGCTTTCATACATTTTGGCGTTTTGGCACCTAACAATATGAAAAAAACACTCAAAAACACGTTTTTGGTAATGTTGTTATGTTTATCCATACAGAGTGCTCTTCATGCGTTTTCACATTTTGCTATCTAAGAAGCTCAAATTTACTCATAATACACGTTTCTCGTAATGTCTTTTTCTCTCTTCATATAGAATACTTTCCATACATTATGGCGTTTTTCTACCTAACAAGCTCAAAAACTCTCAAACGATTTCTTTTTGGGGATATTATTATGTTTTACAATAAAGGGTGTTTTTTCATGCATTTTACTTTCTTGGTACGTAAGAAGCTGAAGAAAAAAAAACTCAAGACACGTTTTTGACAAAATAGTTTTTTTTTTTTATTTCCTTGTATATGTGTATATGAACTTAACCACAAAACAGTAAAAAGCATGAAAACTTCCCTATACTGGAAAACTATACCAAAACGCTAAAGCGAATGAATAGCACTCTATATGGAGAAACAAAAACGCTAAAATGCATGCAAAGCATCATATATGAGAGAAAACCCGACACTTCTAGAAACGTGTCTTTTCAGTGTTTGTAAGCGTATTAGGTACCAAAACGCTAAAAAGCAAGGAAAGAACCATACATGGGAAAACAAAACATTACAAAAAGTCTTTTCATTGTTTAGAGCTACGTACATACTAAAACGCAAAGGCGCATGCAAAACACCTTTTATAGAAAAACGGGAAAACGTGTATTTTTAATGTTTTAAGCTAATTACGTAAAAAATTGTCAAAATTCATGTAAAGTTCCCAATATGGGGAAACGAAAAGACATTACGAGAAACGTGTATTGTAAGTGTTTTAGACCTTACTAGGTTGAAAAATACGAAAATGCATGAATACCACTCTATATGGAGAAACAGAGCAAAATTACAAAAAACGTGTATTTTGTTTGTTTTCACAATGCTATGTACCAAAACGTCGAAATTCATGCAAAGTGCAATCTATGGTAGAAACGAAACGAAATTTCCAGAAACGTGAATTTTGAGTGTTTATGAGCGTGTTAGGCACCAAAACTCTAAAAAATAAAAATGGAAAGCATCCTATATGGGAATACAAAACAAAATTACCAAAAAATAGTATTTTTTTTAGTGTTTTTGAGCTACTTTTATATCAAAACGCTTGAACAGACGCAAAACACGCTTATGGAGAAACAAAATAACAATACAAAAAAAAAACTATATTTTTAGTGTTTTTGAGGTATGTAAGTAGAATAACGCCGAAATGTATGAAAAGTTCCCTATGCCGGAAAAGGAAGACATTTCGAGAAACGTGTATTATGAGAGCTTTTGAGCTTTTTAGTTATGAAACACAAAGGCATCTTAATAGTACTTTATATGGAGAAACAAAACAACAGGAATGAAAATATATATTTTAAGGGGGTCTTCATATTATTAGGTACCAAAACGCAAAAAT
This sequence comes from Scylla paramamosain, assembly GCF_035594125.1. Classification (NCBI taxonomy): domain Eukaryota; kingdom Metazoa; phylum Arthropoda; class Malacostraca; order Decapoda; family Portunidae; genus Scylla; species Scylla paramamosain. The sequence goes on along the minus strand of NC_087159.1, from coordinate 22,780,087 downwards.
ACATGCAAAGACTTCTAAAAGACGACACAAAACGGCATTACAAGAAACCTATCTTTTGCGAGTGTTTCTACGTGTTAGGCACCAAAACACTAAGTATGAAAAGAGCACTATGTTGGAAGGGAAAAAGAAATAACCAACAAAGTGACTCTTTACGTGTTTGGAAGTTTTTAAATTTATAATGTACCAAAACGATAAAACATGCAAAACACCCTTCTGCAGAAACATAAAAACATTACCAAAAACGAGGATTTTGAGCCATTTTTCAGCTTGTTATGTACAAAAGCGTCAAAATGCATATAAAGTACCCTATATAAGAAAACGAAAAGAGTTTAAGAGAAACCAGTATTATTATTATTTTTTTTTTTTAGCTTATTAGGTACCAAAACGATAAAACGTATGATTTGCATTCTGTATGGAGAAAACGTATTTTAAGTGTATTTAGCTTTGTTAGGTATCAAAACGCCAAAATGCATGCAAAGCACCCGATATGGGGAAAATAAAAAACATTTCCAAAAACGTGTCTTTTGAGAGTTTATGATTGTGTTAGGCACAAAAAGCTCTTAAGAAGCATGGAAAGTACCGTAAATGGCAAAACATTAAGTGTTTTGAGATACTTACCAAACCGCTAAAACGGTTGGAACACACACTTTATGGAGAAATTCAAAAGCTTTACCAAAAACATGCATTTTGAGAGATTTTGAACCTGTTACATACAAAATCGATAAAATACATGCAAATAACCCTAAAAGGGGAAAAGAAAACATTAAAAGAAACGTATATTTTGAGTACTATTGAGCTTCATAGGTAACAGAACACTAAAACGTATGAACAATACTCTATATGGAGAAACAGAACAAGATTAACCAAAACTTATGTTTTAAGGCTTTTTTTCACGTTATTAGGTACCGCAACGCGAAAATGCATGCAAAGCATACTATATGAGGAGAGGAAACATTTCCAGAAACATGTCCTTTCAGTGTTTATGAGCGAGTTATGTACCAAGAAGCTAAAAACCAAGGAAAGCACCTTATAGGAGAAAACAAAAGATTACAAAAACTTTTCTTTTCAGTGCTTATAAGCTACTTACATACAAAAACACTTAAACGCATCCAAAACGCTTTTTTTTTAGAAAAACTGATTAACATTACCTTAAAAATCCGTGTATTTTCAATGTTTTGAGCTTGTTACGCAAAAAAAAAGTAACCAAAGACATTATGAGAAAATTATATCAAGAGCGTTTTTGAGCTTCTCAGGTAACAAAACGCGAAAAATCCATGAATAATACTGTCTTTGGAGAAACACAACAATAGATACCAAAACGCTAACAAGCAATGAAAACTCTCTATTTGGAACAGCAAAACATTACCAAAAGCGTGTCTTTTGAGAATTTAAAGAGTACTTACGTACCAAAACGCTAAAATGCATGCAAAGCACATTTTATAGACAACTAGAATAACATTACCAGAAACGTGTATTTTGAGTTTTTTTTTTATCTTAGGTATAAAAAAAACAAAAATGCATGCAAAGTATCCTAAATGGCGAAAAGAAATAAAAAGACACTTCATTTATCAGTGTTTTGAGATTCTTAGGTAGCAAAATGCACAAATGCATGTATAACTTTATATATGAAGAAACAGAAGAACATTACCGAAAACGTTTATTTTGATTATTTTTTCACATTGTTACGTAACAAAAACGCCAAAATGCATGGAAATCACTCAATATGGATAAAATAATGGACATTACGAGAAAGATGTATTATTAGTGTTTTTGAGCGTCTTAGGTACCAAACGGTACCAAAACGTTAAAATGCCTCCAGAGCACCATCTATGGGGAGATGAAAGAACATTTCCAGAAACATGTCTTTTGAGTGTTGATGAACGTGTTAGGTACCAAAGTTATAAAAAACATTGAAAGCTACCTATATGAAAAAACAAGACAACCAAAAATTTATCTCTTGGGTATTTTCTGCTACTTACGAGTACGTACCATAACGCTGAGATTTATGCAAAACACCCTTTATTACCATAAACAATTTTTTTCCTTTTACATATAAAAAGTAACATCAATGCATACAAAATACTTTGCAAGGGGAAACGAAAAGACATTACAAGAAACTTTTATTGTTTTTTTTTTTTATTTCTTAGGTACCAAGACCTATTTGACACATTGAAGAGCACTCTATATGGAAAAAAGAACAAGATTACAAAAATGTACTTTTTGAGTGTTTTTCACATTTTTAGGTAAGAAAACACTCTATAAAGAGTGTTATTTAAACTTTAAAAACTAAAAAAAAACTCATAATACACGTTTCTCGTAACGTCCTTTCATTTTCCAAACAAACTTTTCCAAACAAACTTTGCATGTAATTTAGGCGTTTTTATAGGTAACATGATCAAAAACACTCAAAATACATGTTTCTGGTAATGTTATTCTGTTTCTCCATATAGGGTGTTTTGCATGCATTTTAGCGTTTTGGTATGTAAGAAGCTCAAAAACACTTAAAAGCAGGTTCTTGGTAAAAGGTGGTTTTATTACCATGTAATGTGATTGCCCTCCTTTTTAGTGCTTTATTGCATATCACGCTCAAAAACACTTAAAAGACACTTTTCTGGTAATGTCTTTTTTTCCCACATAATGCTAGTTTCGCATGCAATTTTTGGTTTTGGTAACAAAGAATGTGAAAAGCACTTAAAATACATTCATTTGGTAAGGTTGTTCTGTATTCTCAATTAAGAGTGTTATTCCTGAGTTTCAACATTTTGGTATCTAAGAAACTTATCCATATACACCGAGTTTTTGTGATTTTTGCCTTGTGGCTTTTTTGAAACTATAAAACACTCATTATACACGTTTCTCGTAATGTCCTTTTGTATCCCAATATAGAGTGCTTTCCATCCATTTTCGCGTTTTTTTGTAGGTAAGAAGCTCAAAAACACTCAAAATATACGTTTTTGGTTATGTTATTCTATTTCTCCATATTCGTTGGTTTGCATCCGTTTTAGCGTTTTTCTACGTGAAACACTGAAAAGACACTTTTTCAGTAATTTTGTGATGGATTCCCACATTGAGTGACTTCCATATTATTTATCGTTTTGGTGCCTAACATGCTGAAAAAAATCCCAAAAAACAGGTTTCTGGTAAGGTCGTTTAATTTCCCCATATAGGTGGCTTTGCATGCACTTTAGGGTTTGGTAAATAACAGTCCGAAAAAAAGGTAAAATTAACTTTTTTTTATAATGTTCTTTTTTCACATAGTTTCCCTGAATTTTTGCAGAATTTTGGCATCTCGGTACCTAAGAAGATGAATAACAAAAAAAAATCCTATTTTTTTATTTATTTATTTTTTTTCATAATATAGAGTGTTATTTGTGGGTTTTAGCTTTTTGGTACTTAAAGAACTTAAAACACTCATAATACACGTTTCACGAAATGTCCTTTCGTTTACCAAACATAAGATTCTTTGCAAGTATTTAAGCGTTTTTATAGGTAACATGATCAAAAACACTCAAAATACATGTTATTGGTAATGTTATTCTGTTTCTAAATAAAGGATGTTTTCCATGTGTTTCAGCGTATTGGTATATAAGGAGCTCAAAAACACTTAAAGGCAAGTTCTTGGTAAAAGTTGGTTTTATTCCTATGTAATGTGATTGCCCTGCTTTTTAGTGCTTTATTGCCTATCATGCTTAAAAAAAAACACTTAAAAGACACTTTTCTGCTAATGTCATTTTTTTCAAATATAAAGCTACTTTCACATGCAATTTGGGGTTTTGGTAACTAAGAATGTGAAAAACACATAAAATAGACGCATTTGATAAGGTTGTTCTGTTTCTCAATTAAGAGTGTTATTCAGAAGTTTCAGCATTTTGGTATCTAAGAAACTTCTCCATATATATACGAGTTTTTGCGTTTTTTGCCTTGTGCTTCTTGAGAATCTATAAAACACTCATTATACACATTTCTCGTAATGTCCTTTTGTTAAACAAATCCATCCATTTTCGCGTTTTTTTGTAAAAAGCTCAAAAACACTCAAAATATAACTTTTTCTATTTTTTCTATTTTTTCATGTTGGTTGGTTTGCATCCATTTTAGCATTTTTCTACATAAAACACGGAAAAGACATGTTTTCAGTAATTTTGTTTTGGATTCCCATATAGAATGACTTCCATATTATTTATTGTTTTGGTGACTAACATGCTGAAAAACACTCAAAACACAGGTTTCTCGTAAAGTCGTTTAATTTCCCCATATAGTTGGCTTTGGATGCACTTCATGGTTTAGTACATAACAGTCCGAAAAAAAAAAGCTAAATTTAACTTTTTTTATAATGTTCTTTCTTCACATAATTTCCCTGAATTTTGCCAGAGTTTTGGGATCTCGGTACCTGTGAAGAAGAATAACAACAAAAAAAAAATCCTATTTATTTATTTACTTTTTTTTTTCTCTATAAAGAGGTTATAGCTTTTTGGTACTTATGGAACTTAAAAACACTCATAATACACGTTTCTCGTAATGTCCTTTCGTTTCCCAGACATAGGGTTTTTTGCATGTATTTAAGCGTTTTTAAAGGTAACATGATCAAAAACACTGAAAATACATGTTTTTGGTAATGTTAATCTGTTTCTCCATAAAGGGTGTTTTGTATGCGTTTTAGCGTTTGGGTATATAAGGAGCTCAAAAACACTTAAAGGCAAGTTTTTGGTAAAAGTTGGATTTATTCCCATGGAATGTGATTGCCGTCCTTTTTAGTGCTTTTTTGGCTAACACGCTAAAAACACTCAAAAGACACTTTTCTGGAAATGTCTTTTTTTTTTACCACATAAAGCTAGTTTTGCATAGAATTTGGGCTTTTGGTAACTAAGAATGTGAAAACACTCAAAATACACGCATTTCGTAAGGTTGTTCTGTATTCTCAATTAAGAGTGTTATTCCTGAGTTTCAGCATTTTGGTATCTAAGAAACTTATCCATATACACGAGTTTTTGCGTTTTTTGCCTTGTGGTTCTTGTGAAACTATAAAACACTCATTATACAAGTTTCTCGTAAAGTCCTTTTAGTATCTCAAGATAAAGTGCTTTCCATCCATTTTTGCGTTTTTTGTAGGTAAGAAGCTCAAAAACACTCAAAATATACCTTTCTTGGTAATGTTATTCTATTTCTTCTTATTCATTGGTTTGCATCCATTTAAGCGTTTTTCTACGTAAAACACGGAAAAGACACTTTTTCAGTAATTTTGTGATGGATTCCCATATTGAGTGACTTCCATATTATGTTTCAGCATTTTGGTATCTAAGAAACTTATCCATATACACGAGTTTTTGCGTTTTTTGCCTTGTGGTTCTTGTGAAACTATGAAACACTCATTATAAAAGTTTCTCGTAATGTCCTTTTAGTATCTCAAGATAAAGTGCTTTCCATCCATTTTTGCGTTTTTTGTAGGTAAGAAGCTCAAAAACACTAAAAATATACCTTTCTTGGTAATGTTATTCAGTTTCTTCTTATTCATTGGTTTGCATCCATTTAAGCGTTTTTCTACGTAAAACACGGAAAAGACACTTTTTCAGTAATTTTGTGATGGATTCCCATATTGAGTGACTTCCATATTATTTATCGTTTTGGTGCCTAACATGCTGAAAAACACTTAAAAGACAGGTTTCTGGTAAAGTCGTTTAATTTTCCCATGCTTTGCATGCACTTTAGGGTTTAGTACATAACAGTGCAGAAAAAAAAGCGAAAATTAATTTTTTTCATAATTTTCTTTTGTCACATAATTTCCCTGAATTTTGCCAGAATTTTGGCATTTTGGTACCTATGAAGATGAATAAAAAAAAATAAATAAAAAAATTCCTATTTTTTTCTCTATAAAGAGTGTTATTTTTGGGTTTTAGCTTTTTGGTACTTAAAGAACTTAAAAACACTCATAATAAACATTTCTCGAAATATCCTTTAATTTCCGAAACATAAGGTTCTTTGCATGTATTTAAGCGTTTTTATAGGTAACATGATCAAAAACACTCAAAATACATGTTTTTGGTAATGTTATTCTTTTTCTCCATAAAGGGTGTTTTGCATGCGTTTTAGCGTTTAGGTATATAAGGAGCTCAAAAACACTTAAAGGCAAGTTCTTAGTTGGTTTTATTCCCATGTAATGTGATTGCCCTGCTTTTTAGTGCTTTATTGCCTGTCATGCTAAAAAAAAAAAAAAAAAAAAAACACTTAAAGGACACTTTTCTGGTAATGTCATTTTTTTCCCACATAAAGCTACTTTCACATGAAATTTGGGGTTTTGGTAACTAAGAATGTGAAAAACACTCAAAGTACATGCATTTTTTAAGGTTGTTCTGTTTCTCAATTAAGAGTATTATTCAGGAGTTTCAGCATTTTGGTATCTAAGAAACTTCTCCATATATACGAATTTTTGCGTTTTTTGCCTTGTGCTTCTTGAAAATCTATAAAACACTCATTATACACGTTTCTCGTAATGTCCTTTTGTTAACCAATATAGAGAGCTTTGCATCCATTTTCGCGTTTTTTGTAAATAAAAAGCTAAAAAAAAAAACACTCAAAATATACTTTTTGGTAATCTTATTCTATTTCTTCATATTGGTTGGTTTCCATCCGTTTTAGCGTTTTTCTACGTAAAACACGAAAAAGACACGTTTAAAGTAATTTTGTTTTGGATTCCTATATAGAATGACTTCCATATTATTTATTATTTTGGTGACTAACATGCTGAAAAACACTAGAAACACAGGTTTCTCGTCAAGTCGTTTAATTTCCCCTTATAGTTGGCTTTGCATGCACTTTTTGGTTTGGTACATAACAGTTCGAAAAACAAAGCTAAAATTAACTATTTTGATAATGTTCTTTTTACACATAATTTCCCTTAATTTTGCCAGAATTTTTGCATCTCAGTACCTATGAAGAAGAATAACAAAAAAAAAATCCTATTTTTAATTATTTATTTATTTTTTTTTCCACTATCAAGAGGTTTTAGCTTTTTGATACTTATGGAACTTAAAAACACTCATAATACACGTTTTTCGTAATGTCCTTTCGTTTCCCAGACATAGGGTTCTTTGCTTGTATTTAAGCGTTTTTAGAGGTAACATGATCAAAAACACTCAAAATACATGTTTCTTCATAAAGGGTGTTTTGAATGCGTTTTAGCGTTTTGGTATATAAGGAGCTCAAAAACACTTAAAGGCAAGTTCTTGGTAAAAGTTGGTTTTATTCCCATGTAATGTGATTGCCCTCCTTTTTAGTGTTTTATTGCCTAACCCTCTCAAAAATCCTCAAAAGACACTTTTCTGGTAATGTCATTTTTTTTCCCACATAATGCTAGTTTCGCATGCAATTTGGTGTTGTGGTAACTAAGAATGTGAAAAACACTCAAAATACACGCATTTAGTAATGTTATTCTGTTTCTTAATTAAGAGTGTTATTCAGGAGTTTCAGCATTTTGGTATCTAAGAAACTTCTCCATATACACTAGTTTATGCGTTTTTTGCCTCGTGGTTCTTATGAAACTATACATATTTCTCGTAATGTCTTTTTGTTTCCCAATATAGAGTGCTTTGCATCCATTTTCGCGTTTTTTTTTGTTGGTTACAAGCTCAAAACACTTAAAATATACCTTTTTTGTAATGTTATTCTATTTCTTCATATTGGTTGGTTTGCATTCGTTTTAGCGTTTTTCTACGTAATACACTGAAAAGACACGTTTACAGTAATTTTGTTTTGGATTCCCATATACAGTGACTTCCATATTATTTATCGTTTTGGTGCCTAACATGGTGAAAAATACTCAAAAGACAGTTTTCTTGTAAAGTCGTTTAATTTCCCCATATAGATGGCTTTGCATGCACTTTAGGGTTTGGTACATAACAGTCCGAAAAAAAAAGCTAAAATTAACTTTTTCGTTAACGTTCTTTTATATACATAATTTCACTGAATTTTAACAGAATTTTGGCATCTCGGTACCTATGAAGATGAATAACAAAAAAAAAAAAAAAAAATTATTATTTGCATTTATTTCATTTATTTTTATTTATTTTTTGGTTTCTTTATAAAGAGTGTTATTGGTGGGTTTTAGCTTTTTGGTATTTAAGTAACTTAAAAACACTTATAATACACTTTTCTCGTAATGTCCTTTTGTTTCCTAAACATAGGAATCTTTGCATGTATTTAAGCGTTTTTATAGGTAACATGATCAAAAATCCTCAAAATATATGTTTTTTGTAATGTTATTGTGTTTCTCCATAAAGTGTGTTTTGCATTCGTTTTAGCGTTTTAGTATGTAAGGAGCTCAAAAATATTTAACGGCAAGTTCTTGGTAAAAGTTTGTTTTATTCACATGTAATGTGATTGCCCTTCGTTTAAGTACTTTATTGCCTAACACGCTCAAAAACTCTCAAAAGACATTTTTTGGTAATATTTTTTCCCACATAAACCTAATTTCGCATGCAGTTTCGGGTTTTGGTAACTAAGAATGTGAAAAACACTCAAAATACACGCATTTGGTAAGGTTGTTCTGTTGCTCAATCAAGAGTGTTATTCATGAGTTTCAGCATTTTGGTATTTAAGAAACATTTGCCTTGTGGTTGTTGTGAAACTATAAAACACTTCTTATTCACGTTTCTCGTAATGTCCTTTTGTTTCCCAATATAGAGTGCTTTGCTTCCATTTTCGCGTTTTTTTTGCAGGTAACAGGCTCAAAAACACTCAAAATATACCTTTTTGGCAATGTTATTCTATTTCTTCATATAGGTTTGTTTGCATCCGTTTTAGCGTTTTTCTACGTAAAACACTGAAAAAGACAAGTGTTAAGTAATTTTTTTTTAGATTCCCATATAGAGTCACTTTCAGGTTATTTATTGTTTTGGTGCCTAACATGCTGAAAAAACACTCAAAAGACAGGTAAAGTCGTTTAATTTCCCCATAGAGGTGGTTTTGCATGCAATTTAGGTTTTGGTATATAACTGTCCGAAAAAAAGTTAAAATTAACTTTTTTGATAATGTTCTTTTTTCCACATAATTTTCCTGAATTTTTCCAGAATTTTGGTATCTCGGTACCTATGAAGAAGAATAACAAAAAAGAAGAAAGAAAATTACTTTTTTTTCTCTATAAAGAGTGTTATTTGTGTTTTTTAGGTTTTTTTTTTGCTTAAGGAACTTAATAACATTCATAATACACGTTTCTCGTAATGTCCTTTCGTTTCCCAAACATAGGGTTCTTTGCATGTATTTAAGCGTTTTTATAGGTAACATAATCAAAAACACTCAAAATTCATGTTTTTGGTATTGTTATTCTGTTTCTTCATAAAAGGTGTTTTGCATGCGTTTTAGCGTTTTGGTATGTAAGGAGCTCAAAAACACTTAAAGGCAAGTTCTTGGTAAAATTTGATTTTATTCCCATGTAATGTGATTGCCCTGCTTTTTAGTGCTTTATTGCCTAACACGCTCAAAATCCTTCAAAAGACACTTTTCTGGAAATGTCTTTTTTTTTTCTTTCCACGTAAAGCTAGTTTCGCATGCAATTTGGGGTTTTGGTAACCAAGAATGTGAAAAACACTCAAAATACACGCATTTGGTAAGGTTGTTCTGTTTCTCAATTAAGAGTGTTATTCATGAGTTTCAGCGTTTTGGTATCTAAGAAACTTCTCCACATACACGAGTTTTTGCGTGTTTCTCGTAATGTCCCTTTTTTTTCCTCATTTAGGGTGCTTTGCATGTATTTTGGCATTTATTTTACACGGAATAGCTGAAAAACACTGAAAATACACGCTTTTGGTTATAAGAACATAAGAACATAAGAAATAAGTAAATACGCAAGAAGGCATCAGGCCTACACGTGGCAGTACTTGTATGAAATATGCCTACGTATTTCCACCTATCATCCCCATCCATAAATGTGTAATTTTCTCTTACAGTTCCTAAATGCCTCAGCACTAACAGCTTGATTACTAAGTCCGTTCCAATCATCTACTACTGTATTTGAGAACCAATTCCTTCCCGTTCCCTTTTTGAACATCAAGTTATCAGGCTGAAGCCTTAAAACGTGATGTTCCTTTTTTATTGTTCTATCATGGTTACAGATTCTAAGAATTTTCCTTATGTTCCCCTTGTTATAACCCATATACCACTTAAAGACTTCTCTCAGGTCCACTCTTAACCTACTTCTCTCTAAAGAATGTAAATTTAACAGCTTGAATTTCGCTTCGTAAGGAATACTCCTCATCCCCTGTATCCTTTTAGTCATTCTTCTTTGAACTGATTCTAATAGAACTTTATCCTTCCTGTGCTGTGGTGACCAGAATTGGACAGCGTAGTCTAGATGAAGTCTGACCAGCGCCAAATGTATCTTTAATATTACTTCGGGAGTTTTACTTTTAGCACTCCTGAAAATGAATTATAATACACTATTTGCTTTTTTTCTGGCCTCTTTGCATTGCTTTCTTAGACGGAGTTCAGAGCTAACTTTAAATCGCAAATCTTTTTCTTACCCTGAACCTACCAGAACTTGGTTGTTCATTGTGTAACTACTATGTGGGTTTCTTCTACTTACGCTAAGTGCTTTGCATTTCTTGATATTAAACTGCATTTGCCATCTGTCTGTCCATTCGTTCATCCTATCCAAATCTGCCTGCAAGGCGATGGTATGCGATTCTGACCTAATTAATCTACATACTCTCGTGTCATCCGCAAATTTACTAACAACACTACTAATTCCACTATCCACGTCATTGACATATATTACAAACAACATCGGCTCTAATACTAATAATCCCTTTGTCAACCCACTAATTACTTGACCCCACTCGGATTTAGAGCCGTTTATTACAACACTCTGTCGCCTGCCGCTTGGCCATGACATTATCTAGATTACTTATAACCTTTTTCCAATTCTTAAATACTCTGGAATATATTTCATCTGGTCCTGGTGTCTTGAACTTTTCAGCTTATCTATCTCCTGTTCCACTATCTCTTTAGTTATAGTAATATCTGTCAGCTTCTCATTCTCCTCTACTCTAAATATCTTCTCACTATTCGGCAAATCCTGCATGTTTTCCTGGGCAAAGACAGTTAAAAAATACTCGTTCACAATTTACTAATCTCCTCCCAACAACTAAGCAGGTCTCATTCTGCTGTCTTTAAGAAACTATTGTTTCTCTATTCTTCGTCTTATGTGCCTGATAAAATCCCTTGGGGTCCATCTTCGCTTGGCTGGCTACCTTTAATTCATAACTATTTTTTGCTTCCCTTGTTAAACTCCTGACTTTTCTAATTCATTATATTATGGCCTTAAAACCACTTCCCCTGTCTTTAATATCATACATACTTCTCTTTCGCCCTATATAGTGTTTTAACCTTAGTCATCCATTTAGGACCATTCTTCTGCGATCTTATTCTTCTGTAAGGGATGTTCCCTAACTGTCAAGAATGTAATTTATCAACGAAATATTTATTTCGCTTTTCCATAGAGGGTGTTTTGCTTGGGTTTTAGCGTTTCTGTACATAAGAACCTATAAAACACGTTTTTAGTAATGGTGTTTTGTATTCCTTTATAGAGCGCTTTCCATGCTTTTTTAATAGCGTTTTGGTGTCTAACACGTTCAAAAACACTGAAAAGACACGTTGATGATAAAGTCGTTTCGTTTCCCGATAAAGGGGGCTTCCAATGCATTTTGACTTTTGGTACTTAACAATATGAAAAAAAAAGTTTAAGTAAAAATTTTCGGTAGAGTTGTTTTCCATATAAAGTGCTAATCACTTGTTTTTGAGTTTTGGTACCTAAAAAGCTCAAAATCTCTCATAATACACTTTTCTCGTAATGTACTTTCTTTTCTCCATGTAGGATGCTTTGCGTGTAATTTGGCATTTTTATACTTAACAAGCACAAAAACAATCAAAATACAAGTTTTTGGTAATGTTATTCTGTTTCTCCGTAAAGGTTGTTTTGCATGTGTTTCAGCGATTTCGGACGTAAGAGGGTCAAAAACACTCCAAAGATACTTTCTTGGTAATGTTATTTTATATTGTCAAATAGGGTGCTTTCAATGCTTTTTAGCATGTTGATTCCTAACACTTAAGTAAACTCTCAAAAGACACGTTTCCTGTAATATCGTTTTGCTTCTTCATATAGGGATCTTCATGCTTTATGATGTTTTGCTACATAAAATGAAAAACGCTCAAAATAAAGGTTTCAGGTAATGTTGTTCTTTTTCTCTATATAGGGTGCTATTCATGCGTTTTAGCGTTTTGGTACTTAGGAAGCTCAAAAACACTAATAAAACTTGTTTCTCATAATGTCTTTCTATTTCCCCATATAGGATGCTTCGTATGTATTTTGACGTTTTGGTACATAACAAGGCAAAAAAAAAAAAAAATTAATAAAAACACGTTTTTGGAGATGTTCTGTTTCTTTATTAAGAGATATAGGATATATTTAATTTTCATTCAAGCGGTTTAGTGTTTGGTACCTAAGAGACTCAAAACACTGACAATGCACGTTTCTCGTAATGTTCTATCGTTTCCCCATACAGGGTGCTTTACATGCATTTTTAATATGATGTACGTAACAGACTCAAAAAGACTCAAAATACACGTTTTTGGTAAGGTTTTTCTATTTAGTAAGGTTATTCGTGTTTGTTGTACGTGTTTTAGCGTTTTGGTACGTAAAAAGTTTAAAACACTTAAAAAACATGCTTATTATTTTGCATTTCTATATAAGGTGCTTTCCATGCTATTTAGCATTTATGTGAAAAACATATAAAAACACATTTCTTACATTATTGTTAAATTTTCTCGTATAGCGAGCAAGCATTATGGTGTTTTGCTACCTGACAATGTGAAAAACATTCAAATTACACGATTCTGGTAATGTTTTTCTCTTTCTCCATACAGTGTGCTACTCATTTATTTTAGCGTTTTGGTACCTAAGAAGCTAAAAAAAAAAAATTCATAATACACGTTTTTTGTCATGTCCTTTCATTTCCTCATATAGGGTCTTTTTGGTGCTTTTGTACCTAACAGGGTGTTTGCATGTATTTTGACATTTTAGTTCGTAAGAACCTAAAAAAAACACTCTAAAGACACGTTTTAGTAAAGTTTTGTATTCCCCTATAGGGTGATTTCGTTGCTTCTTACTGATTTGGTGCCTAACACGCTCAAAAAATAACAAAAGACAAGTTTCTAGTGATTTCGTTTCGTTTCTTCATATAGGTTGCTTTACATGCATGTTGGCATTTTGGTAATTATCAATGTAAAAAAATACACGTTTTTGGTAAGGTTGTTCTTCTTCAGAGGACTATTGAAGCTTTTTACTGATTTGGTACTTAAGATAGTAATAAAAAAAATAACATAACAAACGTTTCTCGTAATGTCCTTTCATTTCCATATGCAGGCTGGTTTGTTTCATGATAGGCGATTTTGTACATAATACGCTCAAAGACACTCAAAATACACGTTTTTGGTAAATGTATTCTGTTTCTCTATATAGGGTATTTTCACGCGTTTTTAATATCGTTTCATATTTCTATTTCTCCATATAGGGTGTTATTCATGAGTTTTACCCTTTTAATACTAAGAAGGTCAAAAACACTCATAATACACGTTTCTCGTAATGTCTTTTCATTTTTCCCATTTAGGGTATTTTCGATTCATTTAGGTGTTTTTACGTAACAATCTTACAAAACACTCAAAATACTTGTTTTTGGTAATGTTATTCTGTTTCTCCATAAAGGATGTTTTCTGTTTTTTTTTTTTTTTATCGTTTTGGTACGTAGGACACTCAAAAGAAACGTTTTCTTAATGTTGTTTTGTATTCCCATATCAGGTGATTTGTATGCTTTTTAGCATTTTTGTGCCTAACACGCTGAAGAACACATTTTAGATACGTTTCTGAAATCTCGTTTCCTTTCCCCAAATAGAGTGCTTTACATGCATTATGGCGTTTTGATTCATAACAATGTGAAAACAATGAAAATTTACGTTTTTGGTAATGTTATTTCATATAGAGTGTTATTCATGCATTTTAGCGACTTCGTACGTAATAAGTAAAAAAAAACAAACACTAATAGTACACATTTTAGTAACGTCTTTTCATTTTCCCATTTAAGATATTATATATGCATTTTGGCGTTTTTCTACTTAACTAAGTAGAACACTCGAAATATTTGATTTTGATATTATTTCTCCATGTTTTTTTTTTCATGCAATTTAGCATTTCGGTACATAAGAAACTCAAAAATAATGAAAATACACGTTTATGGTGAAGTTGTTTTGTTTTCCTTTATAGGGTGCTTTCCATGCTTTTTAGCGTTTTGGTGCCTAGCACGCCAATAAAAATTCAAAAGGTACTTTTCTGGAAATCGCGTTTCCTTTCCTCATATAGGGTACAAAAACATGTATTAGTAGTGTTTTCGAAAACGCCAAAGTGCATGCAAAGTAAGCTATACGGGAGAAACAAACAAAAACGTGTTTTTAGAGTGTTTTCAGCTGTTTACGTACCAAAACACTAAAATGCATGGAAAAGAAATTTCATGGAGAAAAAATATTATTGCCAAAAACGTGTATTTTGAATGTTTTTAAGCTTATTACGTACCAATACGCAAAAATTCATCCATTTCATTTTATTTCGGTGCTTTTCAGCGTTAGCACCAAAACTCTAAACAGCATGGAAGACACTCTATATAGAAATGAAAACAACATTATCAAAATGGTGTCTTTTGAGTGTTTTTGAGCTTCTTACGTTCCAAAATGCTAAAACGCGTGCATAATAGCCTTTATCGGGAGACATTACCAAAAAAGTATGATTTAAGCGTTTTCCAGCTTTTTGGAAACCAAAGCGCCTAAATATATGTACGAGTACTAATCACGTGTTTCAGTATTTTATTAGCTAAGAAGCTCAAAAACACTTATAATATACGTTTTTGGTAATGCTGTTCTGTTTTTCATATATTGTATTCTGTATAGATTGTCGTACCTAACATGAGGAAAACACCCGTGATATTCACGTGTTTCAATGTTTTCGTACATAAGAAGTTAAAAAAACATTTATAATAATATATTTTTCTTAATAACTTTTAGTCTGTTAATGTCCGTTAATTTATGTGCATTTTGGCGTTTTCGTACCCAACAAGCTCAAAAAGACTCAAAACACACATTTTTGGTAATGTTCTATTTCACCATAAGGGATGTTTTGCACGCTTTTTAGAAATTTGGTACGTAAGAAGCTCAAAAACATTCAAAAGACACGTTTTCGATAATATATATATATATATATATATATATATATATATATATATATATATATATATATATATATATATATATATATATATATATATATATATATATATATATATATATATATATATATATATATATATATATATATATATATATATATATATATATATATATATATATATATTTTTTTTTTTTTTTTATTTATTTATTTATTTATTTATTTATTTTTTTTTTTTTTGGGGGGTGGGTTTGGTTTCTAATATGCTCAAAACACTGAAATGACACGTTTCCGGTAATATAATTTCTTTACATCAAATAGTGTGCTGTTCTCAAAACACGCGTTCATAGTAATGTTGTCCTCTTTCTCCATAAAGGGTGTTTTTCATGCGTTTTAGAGTTTTAGTACGTAAGAAACTGAAAAACACTCAAAAGACAAGTTTTTGTTAATATTGATTGCTTTTCCTATACAGGTTGTCTTGCATGCACTTTGGTGTTTTTGTATCTAACAAGCTCAAAAGCACTCAGCATACAAGTTTTTCACAATGTTGGTCTGTTTCTTTATGTATGGTGTTCACTATGCTTTTAGGCGTTTTGGTACCTATCATGGGGAAAAAACTCATAAAGTACGCTTTTGGTAATGTTGTTTTGTTTCTGCAAAAATAGTATTATTTACGTGTTTTAGACTTTTGGTATCTATGAAGCTGGAAAAGACATAATACACCTTTATGTTAATATCGTTTCATTTACCTATATAGGGTAATTTTCATACATTTTGGCATTTTGTTACCTAACAAGCTAAAAATCTCAGAACATACGTTTTTGCTAATATTGTTTCGGACATCTTTTATCGTTTTGGTACGTAAGAAGTTCAAAAACACTCGATTTTGTTAAAGTTATCTCGTTTTCCCATATAGGGTGTTTTCCTTGTTTTTTAAGCGTTTTGCTGCCTAATACGCTCAAAACACTTAAACGACAAGTTGCTGGTGATGTTTTTCTACTGGTTTTGTTAGTTTTTTTTTCTCATATAGAGTAATATTCACGTGTTTTAGTGTTTTTATTATATAAAGAAAATTAAAAACACTCATAATACACGTTTCTGTTAATATCGTTTCGTTTCCTCAAATAGGGTCCTTTGCATGCAATATGGGGTTTATGGGGCAATATGGGTACCTAACAAGTTAAAAGACTGAGATAAGAATTTTTTGCTAAAGTTTCCCATAAATGTTTCTTTGCTCACATTTTAGCGTTTTATACGCTCAAAAAACACTAAAAAGAAACGTTTTTGACAATGTTGTTTTCTTTTCTCATATAGAGCTATTTCCATGCTTTTTAGCTTTTTGTTGCCTAATTTATTCGAAAATTTCCAAATGGCACGTTGTAGGTACTATCTTTTAGTTACTCCAGAGAAGGTATTCTACATGCATTCTGTCGTTTTGGTACCTAACTTAAAAACACTTAAAACACACGTTTTTGTTAATGTTCTATTTCTCAGTAAAGTTCGTTTTCAATCCCTTTTAGAGTTTCGGTACGTACGAAGCTGAAAAACACTCAAAAGATATGTTTTTGGTAATGTTTTTTTTTTTCTTCTTCTATAGGGTGCTTTGCATGTACTTTGGTGTTTTGATAACTAACAAACTCAAAAATATTCATAATACATGTTTATCATCATGTCGTTCTGTTTCTTCATATAGGGTGCTTTATATGTATTTTGGCGTTTTGGTCCCTAACATGGGGAAAAGCACCCATAATACACGTTTTTCGTAATGATATTCTGTTTCTTCATATAGAATGCTATTTACGTGTTTTAGCGTTTCGTTACATAAGAAGCTGAAAAACAGCGTTAATATCTTTTCTTTTCCCCATATCTGAAACTTTGCATGCATTTTGGCGATTAGTTATCTAACAAGCTCAAAAACACTCGTTTTTTGCTAATATTGTTCTGTTTTTTCATAAATTGTTTAGTTTAGTTATCCTTTTGGTACGTAAGAAATTCAAAAGCACACAAAGGACACGATTTTGTTGAAGTTGTTTCATTTTCCTATATATGGTTTTTTCCATGTTTTTTTTTTAGCGTTTTGGTGCTTAATACCCTAAAAAAAAAAAAAACACACCTAAAAGACACGTTTTTGGAAATGTCTTTTCGTTACTTCATATAGGGCGCTCTGCATGCATTTTGGCGTTTTACTACTTATTACGCTGATAACTCTCTAATTACACATTATTGGTATTTTTTTTCTCCACAAACAGTGCTTTCCATGCGTTTTACCGTTTTAGTACGTAAGCTGAAAAACAATCGACACATTTATATATATATATATATATATATATATATATATATATATATATATATATATATATATATATATATATATATATATATATATATATATATATATATATATATATATATATATATATATATATATATATATATATATATATATATTTTTTTTTTTTTTTTTTTTTCGATACAGGGTGCTTTGCATGCATTTTGGTGAATTAGCACCCAAGAAGCTCAAAAACATATAAAAGACGTTTTTGGTAATGTTGTTCTGTTTCTAGATATAGTGTGTTATTGACGTTTTTAAGCGTTTTTTTTTTTTACCTAAGAAGCTGAAAATACTCATAATACTCTTTTAATATCCTTTAGTATCCAATATTTGTATTGAATTTCACGTTTTGGTTCCTAAGAAGCTGGAAAACGCTCAAATCACACACTTTTTTTTTTGTAATGTATCCCAATAAAACGTGTTTTCCACGCGCTTTAGCGTTTTGGTACATAAGAAGCTCAAAACACTCAAAAAATATCTTTCTGGTAATGTCGCTCCGTGCTTTGCATGCATTTTGTAGTTTTGTAGTTTTTGTAGTTTTTGTAGTTCCCATGTAAAGTATTTTTCATGGGTTTTAGAGTTTTGGTGCTTAATATGCTCAAAAACATCCAAATGGCACGTTTTCTGTAAATGTCGTTCTAGTACCTAACCAGCTGGAAAATATTAAACACACGGTATCGGTAATGTTGTTAGGTTTCTCAATAAGAGGTGTTTTGCACGCGTTGTTAAAAGACAAGTTTTTTTTTGCAATGTTGTTTGCTTTTCTCAAATAGAGTGCTTTGCATGCACATTATCGTTTTGGTAAATAACAAGCTCAAAAAAACACTCTTAATAGAATTTTCTGTTAATATCATTTATTTTAAAATATCGGGTAATTTGCATGCATTTTGGCGTTTTGGTATTTTTCAAGCTCAAAAAACACTCAAAACACCCGTTTTTGGTAATGTTTTGTTCCTCCATAAAGATTGTTTTGGAGCGTTTTAGCGATTTGGTACGTAATAAGCTCAAAAACACGCAAAAGACACGTTTTTGATAATGTTTTATTTTCCCATGAATAGTGTTTTCCATTCTCATCAGCGTTTTGATGTAAAAAAAAAAAACACCCAAATGACACGTTTCTGGTAAAATCGTTTTATTACCCCAAATAGGATATTTTGCATGCATTTTGTCTTCTTTGTACCTAACAAGATGGAAAACGTTTAAAACACGTGTTCGTAATGTTGTTCTACTTGCCCATGAATGGCGTTTTGCATGCATTTTAACGTTTTAGTACGTAAGCAGAAAAAAAAAAAACAATCAAAAAAATGTTCTTTATTTTTCCCATACAGCTTGCTTTGCATGCACTTAAGCGTTTTGGTACCTAACAAGCACAAAAACACTCATAATATTTTTTTTTCTAATAAATTTGTTCTGTTTCTTCATGTTGGCTATTTTGTATGCATTTTGGCGTTTTAGTACCTAACACAAAGAAAACACTCATAATACACGTGTTTGGTAATGTTCTGTTTATTCGATAGGGTGATTTGTATGCATTTTGGAGTTCTATTATCTAACATTGCGAAAAAATAAAACTTGCAATACACGTTTCTCATAACATTGTTCTGTTTCTTTATATAGAGTGTTATTCATATATTTTTGAGTTTTGGTGAAAATCTCATAATGCACTTCTCTGTTAATATCGTTTCGTTTCCTAGTATCGGGTAATATGCATGCATTTTGGTGTTTTGCGATCTAAGAAAGCTGAAAACATTCAATACAAATGTTGTTTCTCCATAAAAAGTTATTTTCCACACGTTTGAGCGTTTTGGTACGTAGGAAGCTGAGAAAAAAAAAATTTCAGCGATATGGTGCTTAATATACCCCAAAACAACCCATATGATAATCTTCTGGTAATGTCGTTCTGTTACTGCATCGAGGGTTCTTTGCATGTATTTTGGTATTTTGGTACTTATGAAGCTCAAAAACACTCAAAATACACGTTTTTGGCAATGTTGTCCTGTTTCTCCATTACACGTTATTTTGTATGCGTTTTAACGTGTTTGTACATAAGAATTAGAATTTTTTTTATTTTTTTTATCTTTTCTTTTCCCATATAGGGTGCTTTGTTTGCACTTTGTCGTTTTGGTACCTAACAAGCTCCAAAATTTTCATAACACAAGATATTGGTAATGTTGTTTTGTTTCTTCATTTAGGGTTCTTTGTATGCATTTTCTCGTTTTGGTACCTGACATTGGGAATATCGTTAATATCGTTTCGTTTCCCTATATAAAGTATCTTGAATGAATTTTGGCGTTTTATTACCTAATAAGGTCAAGAAAAAAATCAAAACACACCTTTTTGCTAACTTTCTTCTGTTTCTTTAATAATGGGTGGTTTCGACGCATTTTAGAGTTTCGATACGTAATAAGCTCAAAACACACACAAAAAAAGTTTTTTTTCATGAAGTTGTTTTGTTTTCCTATATAGAGTATTTTCCATATCTTTTTTTTTTCTAGTGTTAGGTGCCTACTATGCTTAAAAGTAATAAAACAACATGTTTCAGGGAATGTCGTTTCGTTACCCGAAATAGGGTCCTTTACATATATTTTGAAAATTTTAAATATAACAAGCTGGAAAACACTCAAAGCACACGTTTTTGGTAATGTTTATCTGTCTCTCAATAAAGGGCATTTTGCATGCGTTTTAGCGTTTTGTTATGTGAGGAGCTTAAAAACACTTAAAGGCAAGTTCTCGGTAAAATTTGGTTTTATTCCCATGTAATGTGATTGCCCTGCTTTTTAGTGCTTTATTACCTATCACGCTCAAAAACACTCAAAAGACACTTTTCTGGTAATGTCATTTTTTTCCCACATAAAGCTAGTTTCGCATGCAATTTGGGGTTTTGGTAACTAAGAATGTGAAAAGCACTCAAAATACACGCGTTTGGTAAGGTTGTTCTGTTTCTCAATCAAGAGTGTTATTCATGAGTTTCAGCATTTTGGTATCTAAGAAACTTCTCCATATACACGAATTTTTGCGTGTTTTGCCTTGTGGTTCTTGTGAAACTATAAAACACTCATTATACACGTTTCTCGTAATGTCCTTTTGTTTCCCAATATAGAGTGCTTTGCATCCATTTTCGCGTTTTTTGTAAGTACCAAGCTCAAAAACACTCAAAATATACCTTTTTGGTAATGTTTTTCTATTTCTTCATATTGGTTGGTTTTAGCGTTTTTCTACGTAAAACACTGAAAAAAACATGTTTTCAGTAATTTTGTTTTGGATTTCCATATAGAGATACTTCCATATTATTTATCGTTTTAGTGCCTAACATGCTGAAAAACACTCAAAAGATAGGTTTCTGGTAAAGTCGTTTAATTTCCTCATTTAGGTGGCTTTAGGTGCACTTTAGGGTTTGGTACATAACAGTCCGAAAAAAAAGCTAAAATTAACTTTTTTGATAATGTTCTTTTTTCACATAATTTCCCTGAAATTTGCCAGAATTTTGTCACCTTCGTACCTATGAAAATTAATTTTTAAAAATCCTATTTTTTTTATTTATTTATTTTTTCTCTATAAAGAGTGTTATTTTTGGGTTTTAAATTTTTGGTACTTAAGGAACTTAAAAACACTCATAATACACGTTTCTCGTAATGTCCTTTCGTTTCCTAAACATAGGGTTATTCCATGTATTTAAGCGTTTTTATAAGTAACATGATCAAAACACTCAAAATACATGTTTTTTGGTAATGTTATTTTATTTGTTGGTTGGTTTGCATCCGTTTTAGCGTTTTTCTACGTAAAACACTGAAAAGACACGTTTTCACTAAATTTGTTTTGTATTCCCATATTGATTGATTTCCATATTATTTATCGTTTTGTTGCTTAACATGCTGAAAAACACTCAAAAGACATATTTCCGGTAAAGTTTAATTTTTCCATGTAGGTGGCTTTGCATGCACTTTAGGGTTTGGTACATAACAGTCCGAAAAAAAAAAGCTAAAATCAACTTTTTTGATAATGTTCTTTCATCACATAATTGTCCAGAATTTTGCCAGAATTTTGGCATCTCGGTACCTATGAAGATGAATAACAAAAAAAAAAAAAAAAAAAAAAAAAAAAAAAATTATTTATTTATTTATTTTTATTTATTTTTTTCTAAATATAGAGTGTTATTTGTGGGTTTTAGCTTTTTGGTACTTAAGGAACTTAAAAACACTCATAATACACGTTTCTCGTAAAGTCTTTTCCTTACCTAAACATGAGGTTCTTTGCAGGTATTTAAGCGTTTTTATAGATATGATCAAAAACACTGTAATGTTATTCTGTTTCTCCATAAAGAGTGTTTTGCATGAGTTTTTGTGTTTTGGTATGTAAGGAGCTCAAAAACACTTAAAGTCAAGTTCTTGGTAAAAGTCAGTTTTATTCCCATGTAATGTGATTGCCCTGCTTTTTAGTGCTTTATTGCCTAACACGCTCAAAAACACTCAAAAGACACTTTTCTGGTAATGTCATTTTTTTCCAAAATAAAGCTAGTTTCGCATGCATTTTTGGGTTTTTGGTAAGAATGTGGAAAAAACTCAAAATACACACATTTAGTAAGGTTGTTCTGTTTTTCAACTAAAAGTGGTATTCATGAGTTTCAGCACTTTGGTATCTAAGAAACTTCTCCATACACACGAGTTTTTTGCGTTTTTTGCCTTATGGTTCTTGTGAAACTATATAACAGTCATTATACACGTTTCTCGTAATATCCTTTTGTTTCCCAATATAAAGTGCTTAGCATCCATTTCCGTGTTTTTTATAGGTAACAAGCTCAAAAACACTTATAATATACCTTTTTGGTAATGTTTTTCTATTTCTTGATATTGTTTGGTTTCCATCCGTTTTAGCGTTTTTCTACGTAAAACACTGAAAAAACACGTTTTCAGTAATTTTGTTTTAGATTCCCATGTAGAGAGATTTCCATATTATTTATCGTTTTGGTGCCTAACATGCTGAAAAACACTCAAAAGACAGTTTTTTTGGAAAGTCGTTTAATTTCCCCATATAGATGGCTTTGCAGGCACTTTAGGGTTTGGTACATAACAGTCCGAAAAAAAAAAAAACAGCTAAAATTAACTTTATCGATAATGTTCTTTTTTTCCATACAATTTCACTGAATTTTAACAGAAATTTGCAATCTCGGTACGTATGAAGATAGAAAAAAAATTGGTATTTTTTTCTTTATTTTACTTTATTTTTTGTTTCTTTATAAAGAGTGTTATTTGTGGGTTTTAGCTTTTTGGTACTTAAGGAACTTAAAAACACTCATAATACACGTATCTCGTAATGTCCTTTCGTTTCCCAAACATAGGGTTCTTTGCATGTATTTAAGCGTTTTCATAGGTAACATGATCAAAAACACTCAAAATACATGTTTTTGGTAATGTTATTGTGTTTCTCCATAAAGGGTGTTTTACATGCGTTTTAGCGTTTTAGTATGTAAGGAGCTCAAAAACACTTAAAGGCAAGTTCTTGATAAAATTTGGTTTCATTCACATGTAATGTGATTGCCCTTCTTTTTAGTGCTTTGTTGCCTAACACACTCAAAAACACTCAAGACACTTTTCTGGTAATGTCATTTTTTTTTCCCATATAAAACTATTTTCGCATGAAATTTGGGGATTTGGTAACCAAGAATGTGAAAAACACTCAAAATACACGCATTTGGTAAGGTTGTTCTGTTTCTCAATTAAGAGTATTATTCATGAGTTTCAGCGTTTTGGTGTCTATCTCCTTTCTTAAAGGTAGGTACTATATTTGCCTGCCTCCACATTACCGATACCTCACATAACTAAAGTGATTTCCTAAGGACAGAAACTAACAGATTACTTATAACCTTTTTTCCATTCCTTAAATACTCTGGAATATACTCGTATTTCATCTGGTCCTGGTGACTTGAACATTTCAGCTTATCTATCTCCTGTTCCACTATCTCTTTAGTTATGGTAATATCTGTCAGCTTCTCATTCTCTTCTACTCTGAATATCTTCTCACTATTTGGCAAATCCTGTATGTTTTCTTGGGCACAGTTAAAAAATACTCGTCCACAATTTTACTAATCTTCTCCCAACAACTAAGCAGGTCCCATTTTGCTGTCTTTAAGGAACTATTGTTTCTCTATTCTTCGTCTTATATGCCTGATAAAATCCCTTGTGGTCCATCTTCGCTTGGCTGGCTACCTTTAATTCATAACTATTTTTAGCTTTCCTTGTTAAACTCCTGACTTTTTTAATTCATTATATTGTGGCCTTAAAACCACTTCCCCTGTCTTTAATCTCATATATACTTCTCTTTCGCCCTATATAGTGTTTTAACCTCAGTCATCCATTTAGGATCATTCTTCTGCGATCTTATTCTTCTGTAAGGGATGTTCCTTAACTGTCCTGAATGTAATTTATCAACGAAATATTTATTTTGCTTCTCTATAAAAGGTGTTTTGCTTGGGTTTTTGCGTTTCTGTACATAAGAATCTTTAAAACACGTTTTTAGTAATGCTATTTTGTATTCCTTTATGAAGCGCTTTCCTTGCTTTTCAGCGTTTTGGTGTCTAACACGTTGAAAAACACTGAAAAGACACGTTGATGATAATGTCGTTTCGTTTCCCGATAAAGGGGGCTTCCAATGCATTTTGTCTTTTGGTACTTAACAATATGAAAAAAAAGTTTAAGTAAAAGTTTTCGGTAGAGTTATTTTTCCATATAAAGTTCTAATCATGTGTTTTTGAGTCTTGGTTTATAACATTTATAAAAAAACATTTATAGAATAACATTTATAAAATGTTATTTTATCTTTTATAAAAAGATAAAAAATCTCTCATAATACACTTTTCTCGTAATGTCCTTTCTTTTCTCCATGTATGATGCTTTGCGTGTAATTTGATACTTTTATAATTAACAAGCACAAAAACAATCAAAATACAAGTTTTTGGTAATGTTATTCTGTTTCTCCGTAAAGGTTATTTTGCATGCTTTTCAGCAATTTCGGATGTAAGAAGGTGAAAAACACTCTAAAGATACTTTCTTGGTAATGTTATTTTATATTGCCAAATAGGGTGCTTTCAATGCTTTTTAGCATTTTTATTCCTAACACAAGTAAACACTCAAAAGACACGTTTCCTGTAATATCGTTTTACTTCTTCATATAGGGATCTGCATGCATTATGATGTTTTGCTACATAATGTGAAAAACGCTCAAAATAAAGATTTTAGGTAATGTTGTTCTTTTTCTCTATATAGGGTGCTATTCATCCTTTTTAGGGTTTTGGTATTTAGGAAGCTTACTTAGGTAGCTCAAAAACACCAATAAAACTTGTTTCTCCAAATGTCTTTCCATTTCCCCATATAGGATGCTTCGTATGTATTTTGACGTTTTGGTCCATAAAAAGGAAAAAAAAAAACACTCAAAAACACGTTTTTGGTGATGTTCTATTTCTCTATCAAGAGATATAGAATATATTTAATTTTCATTCAGGCGGTTTAGTGTTTGGTACCTAACAGACTCAAAACTCTGATAATGCACGTTTCTCGTAATGTCCTATCGTTTCCTCATACAGGGTGCTTTTCATGCATTTTTAAGATGATGTACGTAACAGACTCAAAAAGACTCAAAATACACGTTTTTTGGTAATTTTTTTCTTCTATTTGGTAAGGTTATTCGTGTTTGTTGCACGTGTTTTAGCGTTTTGGAACGTAAAAAGTTTAAAACACTTAAAAGACATGCTTATTATTTTGCATTTCTATATAAGGTGCTTTCCATGCTATTTAGCGTTTTCGTGCCTAACACGCTGAAACACACATAAAAACACATTTCTTACATTGTTGTTTAATTATCTCGTATAACGAGCAAGCTTTATGGTGTTTTACTACCTGACAATGTGAAAAACATTAAAATTACACGATTTTGGTAATGTTTTTTCTTTCTCCATACAGTGTGCTACTAATTTATTTTTGCGTTTTGGTACCTAAGAAGCTAAAAAAAAAAAAACTCATAATACACGTTTTTTGTCATGTCCTTTCGTTTCCTCATATAGGGTCTTTTTGGTGCTTTGGTACCTAACAGGGTGTTTGCATGTATTTTGACATTTTAGTTCGTAAGAACCTAAAAAAAACACTCTAAAGACACGTTTTAGTAAAGTTGTTTTGTATTCCCCTATGGGGTGATTTAGTTGCTTCTTACTGATTTGGTGCCTAAAACGCTCAAAAAATAACAAAAGACAAGTTTCTAGGGATTTCGTTTCGTTTCTTCATATAGGTTGCTTTACATGCATGTTGGCGTTTTGGTAATAATCATTGTAAAAAAAATACACGTTTTTGGTAAGTTTGTTCTTTTTCTTCAGAGTACTGTTGAAGCTTTTTACTGATTTGGTACTTAAGAAAGTAATAAAAAAAAAAAACATAACAAATGTTTCTCGTAATGTCCTTTTTATTTCCATATGCAGTGTGATTTGTTTGATGACAGCCGATTTTGCACATAATAAGCTCAAAAAAAAAAAAAAAAACACAATACACGTTTTTGGTAAATGTATTCTGTTTCTCTATATATGGTATTTTCATACGTTTCTAAAGTCGTTTCATGTATCTATATATGGGTCTTTGCATGAATTTTGGCTTTTTGGTAACTAACAATATCAGAACACTCAAAATGCACGATCTTTTTTGCAATATTGTTCTGTTTCTCCATATATAGAGTTTTACATGCGTATTACCCTTTTGATACTAAGAAGGTCAAAAACACTCATAATACACGTTTATCGTAATGTATTTTGATTTTTCCCATATAAGGTATTTCCGATTCATTTAGCCGTTTTTTTACGTAACAATCTTAAAAAACACTCAAAATACTTGTTTTGTATGCGTTTTAACGTTTTGGTATGTAAGGAGCTTAAAAACACTTAAAGGCAAGTTATTGGTAAAAGTTGGTTTTATTCCCATGTAATGTTATTTCCCTGCTTTTTAGTGCTTTATTGCCTAACATGCTAAAAAACACTCAAAAGACACGTTTCTGGTACTATTTTTTTCACACATAAAGCTAGTTTTGCATGCAATTTGGGATTTTAGTAAGTAAGAATGTGAAAAAAAGATTCAAAATACACGCATTTGGTAAGATTGTTCTGTTTCTCAATTAAGAGTGTTATTCATGAATTTCAGCATTTTGGTATCTAAGAAACATCTCTATATACACGAGTTTTTGCTTGTTTTGCCTTGTGGTTCTTGTGAAACTATAAAACACTCAATATACACGTTTCTCGTAATGTCCTTTTCTTTCCCAATATAGAGTGCTTTGCAACTATTTTCGCGTTTTCTGTAGGTAACAAGCTCAAAAACACTCAAAATGTACCTTTTAGTAATATTATTCTATTTCTTCATATTGGTTGGTTTGCATCCGTATTAACGTTTTTCTAAGTAAAACACTAAAAAGACACGTTTTCAGTAATTTTGTTTTGGATTCCCATATAGAGTGACTTCCATATTATTTATCGTTTTGGTGCCTAGCTTACTGAAAAACACTCAAAAGACATGTATCTGGTAAAGTGGTTTAATTTCCCCATACACTTTAGGGTTTGGTACACAACAGTCCGAAAAAAAAGCTAAAATTAACTTTTTTCATGTTATTTTTTCACATAATTTCCCTGAATTTCGCCAGAATTTTAGCATCTCGGTACCTATCAAGATGAATAACAAAAAAAAATCCTAATTTTTGTTTATTTATTTATTTTTTCTATAAAGAGTGTTATTTATGGGTTTTAACTCTTTTGGTACTTATGGAACTTAAAAACATTCATAATACACGTTTCTCGTAATGTCCTTTCGTTTCCCAAACATAGGATTCTTTGCATGTATTTAAGCGTTTTTATACGTAACAGATCAAAAACACTGAAAATTCATGTTTTTCGTAATGTTATTTTGTTTCTCCATAAAGGGTGTTTTGCATGCATTTTAGCGTTTTGGTATGTAAGGACCTCAAAAACACTTAAAGACAAGTTCTTGGTAAATGTTGGTTTTATTCGCATGTAATGTCATTGCCCTGCTTTTTTGTGCTTTATTGCCTAACACCCTGAAAAACACTCAAAAGACACTTTTTCTGGTAATGTCATTTATTTCCCACATAAAGCTAGTTTCGCATGTAATTTCGGGTTTTGGTAACTAAGAATGTGAAAAACACTCAAAATACACGCATTTGGTAAGGTTATTCTGTTTCTGAATTAAGACTGTTCTTCATGAGTTTCAGTATTTTGGTATCTAAGAAACTTCTCCATATACACGAGTTTTTGCGTTTTTTGCCTTGTGGTTCTTGTAAAACTATAACACACACATTATACACGTTTCTCATATTGTCCTTTTGTTTCCCAATATAGAAAGATTTGCATCCATTTTCGCTAAAAAAAAAAACACTCAAAAAATACCTTTTTGGTAATGTTATTCTATTTCAAGATATGGGTTGATTTGCATTCGTTTTACCGTTTTTCTACGTAAAACACTGAAAAGTCACGTTTTCAGTAATTTTGTTTTGGATTCCCATACAGAGTGACTTCCATATTATTTATTGTTTTGGTGCCTAACATACTGAAAAACACGCAAAAGACAGGTTTCTGGTAAAGTCGTTTAATTTCCTCATATAGGTGGCTCTACATGCACTTTAGGGTTTGGTACATAACAGTCTGAAAAAAAGGTAAAATTAACTTTTTCATATTCTTTTTTCACATAATTTCCCTGAATTTTGCCAGAATTTTGGCATCTCGGTACCTATAAAGATCAATAACAAAATAAAAAAAAAATGCTATTTTTTTCATTTATTTATTTTTTTTTTCTCTATAATGAGTGTTAATTCTGGATTTAAGCTTTTTGGTACTTAAGGAACGTAAAAACACTCATAATACACGTTTCTCGTAATGTCCTTTTGTTTCCCAAAGATAAGGTTCTTGCATTTATTTAAGCGTTTTTATAGGTAACATGATCAAAAACACTCAAAAATATACCTTTTTGGTAATGTTATTCTATTTCTTCATATTGTTTGGTTTCCATCCGTTTTAGCGTTTTTCTACGTAAGACACTGAAAAGACATGTTTTCAGTTATTTTGTTTTGGATTCCCATAAAGAGTGACTTCCATGTTATTTATCGTTTTGGTGTCTAACATGCTGAAAAACACTCGAAAGACAGGTTTCTTTTAAAGTCGTTTAATTTTCCCATATAGGTGGCTTTGCATACACTTTAGGGTTTGGTACATAATAGTCCGAAAAAAAGTTAAAATTAACTTTTTTCATAATGTTCTTTTTTCACATAATTTTCCTAAATTTTGGCAGAATTTTGTCATATCGGTACCTATGAAGATTAATAACAAAAAAAATGCTATTTTTTTATTTATTTATTTTTCTCTATAAGGAGTGTTATATGTGGGTTTTAGCTTTTTGGTACTTAAGGAACTTATAAACACTCATAATACACATTCCTCGTAATGTCCTTTCATTCCCAAACATAGGGTTCTTTGCATGTATTTAAGCGTTTTTATTGGTAACAAGCTCAAAAACACTCAAAATACATGTTTTTGATAATGTTATTCTGTTTCTCCATAAAGGGTGTTTTGCATGGGTTTTAGCGTTTTGGTATGTAAGGAGCTCAAAAACACTTAAAGGCAAGTTCTTGGTAAAAGTTGGTTTTATTCCCATGTAATGTGATTGCCCTGCTTTTCAGTGCTGTATTGCCTAACATGCTCAAAAACACTAATAAGATACTTTTCTAGTAATATCATTTTTTTCCACATAAAGCTAGTTTCGCATGTAATTTGGGGTTTTGGTAAGAATGTGGAAAAAGATTCAAAATACACGCATTTGGTAAGATTGTTCTGTTTCTTAATTAAGAGTGTTATTCATGAATTTCAGCATTTTGGTATCTAAGAAACATTTCCATATACACGAGCCTTTGCGTGTTTTGCCTTGTGGTTCTTTTGAAACTATAAAACACTCAATATACACGTTTCTCGTAATGTCCTTTTCTTTCCCAATGTAGAATGCTTTGCAACTATTTTCGCGTTTTCTGTAAGTAACAAGCTCAAAAACACTCAAAATATAAATTTTTAGTAATATTATTCTATTTCTTCATATTGGTTCATTTGCATCCGTATTAACGTTTTTCTAAGTAAAACACTAAAAAGACACGTTTTCAATAATTTTGTTTTGGATTCCCATATAGAGTGACTTCCATATTATTTATCGTTTTGGTGCATAACTTGCTGAAAAACACTCAAAAGACAGGTATCTGGTAAAGTGGTTTAATTTCCCCATGTAGGTGGCTTTGCATACACTTTAGGGTTTGGTACATAAGAGCCCGAAAAAAAAAAGCTAAAATTAACTTTTTTCGTGTTATTTTTTTCACATAGTTTCCCTGAATTTTGCCAGAATTTTAGCATCTCGGTACCTACGAGTATAAAGATGAATAACAAAAAAAAAAATCCTTGTTTTTATTTATTTATTTATTTTCTCTATAAAGAGTGTTATTTGTGGGTTTTAACTCTTTTGGTACTTATGAAACTTAAAAACATTCATAATACACGTTTCTCGTAATGTCCTTTCGTTTTCCAAACATAGGGTTCTTTGCATGTATTTAAGCGCTTTTATACGTAACAGATCAAAAACACTGAAAATTCATGTTTTTATAATGTTATTTTGTTTCTCTATAAAGGATGTTTTGCATGCATTTTAGCGTTTTGGTATATAAGGAGCTCAAAAACACTTAAAGACAAGTTCTTGGTAAATGTTGGTTTTATTCGCATATAATGTGATTGCCCTGCTTTTCAGTGCTGTATTGCCTAACACGCTCAAAAACACTAATAAGACACTTATCTAATAATTTTATTTTTTTACCACATAAAGCTAGTTTGGCATGTAATTTGGGGTTTTGGTAAGAATGTGAAAAAACACTCAAAATACACTCATTTCGTGAGGTTCTGTTTTTCAATTAAGACTGTTATTCATAAGTTTCAGCATTTTGGCATCTAAGAAACTTCTTCATATACACGAGTTTTTGCGTTCTTAGCCTTATGATTCTTGAAAGCAATTAAAACATTCATTATACAAGTTTCTTGTAATATCCTTTTGTTTCCCAATATAGAGGGCTTTGCATTCATTTTTGCGTTTTTTGTAGGTAACAAGCTCAAAAACACTCAACTTTTTGGTAATGTTATTCTGTTTCTTCATTTTGGTTGGTTTGCATCAGTTTTAGCGTTCTACGTAAATCACTGAAAAGATACGTTTTCAGTAATATTGTTGAAATTGCTGAAAACACCCAAAGACAGGTTTCTTGTAAAGTCGTGTAATTCTTCCATATAGGTGGCTTTGCAGGCACTTCAGGGTTTCGTACATAACTCCGGAAAAAGCTAAAATTATATTTTTTATGTTTTTTTTCAGATAATTTCCCTTAATTTTCTCAGAATTTTGGCATCTCGGTAGCTATGAAGATGAATAAAAAAAAAAAATATTTATTTTTTATTTTTTTTTCTCTAGAAAGGGTGTTATTTGTAGATTTTAGCTGTTTGGTACTTACGGAACTTAAAAATACTTAAAATACACGATTTTCGTAATGTCCTTTCGTTTAAAAAACATAGGGCTCTTTGCATATATTTAAGCGTTTTTATAGGTAATATGATCAAAAACACTCAAAATACATGCTTTTGGTAACGTTATTCTATATCTCCATAAAGGGTGTTTTGCATGCCTTTGAGCGTTTTGGTATGTAAGGAGTTAAAAAACACTTAAAGGCAAGTCCTTCGTAAAATTTGGTTTTATTCCAATGTAATGTGATTGTTCTTTTTTTTAGTACTTTGTTGCATATAATGCTCAAAAACACTCAAAAGACACTTCTCTGGTAATGTCATTTTTTTCCCACATAAAGCTAGTTTCGCATGTAATTTGGGATTTTCGTAACTAAGAATGTGAAAAACACTCAAAATACACACATTTGGTAAGGTAGTTTTTGTTTCTCAATTAAAAGTGTTATTCATGAGTTTTAGTATTTTCGTATGTAAGAAACTTCTTTTTTGCCTTGTGGTTCTTGTGAAACTATAAAACACTCACTATACACATTTCTTGTAATGTCCTTTTGCTTCCAAATATAGTGCTTTCCATCCATTTTCGCGTTTTTTGTAGGTAAAAAGCTCAAAAACACTTTTTAGTAATGTTATTCTATTTCTTCATATTTGTTGGTTTGCATCCGTTTTAGCGTTTTTCTACGTAAAACACTGAAAAGACACGTTTTCAGTAATTTTGTTTTGGATTCACATATTGACTGATTTCCATATTATTTATCGTTTTGGTGCCTAACATGCTGAAAAAGACTGAAAAGACAGGTTTCTGGTAAAGTCGTTTAACTGCCTTATATAGATGGCATGCACTTTAAAGTTGGGAACATAAAAATCCGAAAAAAGCTATAATTATCTTTTTTGATAATGTTCTTTTATCCACATAAATTCGTTGAATTTTGGAAGAATTTTGGCATCTTGGTACATATGAAAATCAATACCAAAAAAAAAAAAAAAATGCCCTTTTTTTATTTTTATTTATTTATTTTTTTTCTCTATAGAGAGTGTTATTTGTGGGTTTTAACGTTTTGGTACTTAAGGAACTTAAAAACAGTCATAATACACGTTTCTCGCAATGTCCTTTCATTTCCCAAACATAGGGTTCTTTCCATGTACATGCTTTTATAGGTAATATAATCAAAAACATGTTATTCTGCTTCTCCATAAAGGAGTGTTTTGCATGCGTTTTAGCGTTTTGGTATGTAAGAAGGTCAAAAACACTTCAAGGCAAGTTCTTGGTAAAAGTTGCTTTTATTCCCATGTAATGTGATTGCCCTGCCTTTTAGTGCTTTTTTGCCTAACACGCTCAAAAACACTCAAAAGACACTTCTGGTAATGTCATTTTTTCCCACATAAAGCTAGTTTCGCGTGCTATTTGGGGTTTTGCTAGATAAGAATGTGAAAACAAAAAATCAAAATACACGCATTTGGTAAGGTTGTTCTGTTTCTCAGTTAATATTGTTATTCATGAGTTTCATGATTTTGATATCTAAGAAACTTCTTTATATACAAGTTTTTGCGTTTTTTACCTTGTGGTTCTTGTGAACCATAAGTTCTTTAGCTCGAAAATAATAAGACACTCATTATACACATTTCTCGTAATGTCCTTTTGTTTCCCAATAGCGAGTGCTTTGCATCCATTTTCGCGTTTTTTGTAGGTAACAAGCTCAAAAACACTCAAAATATACCTTTTTGGTAATGTTATTTTATTTCTTCTTATTGGTTGGTTTGCATTCGTTTTAGCGTTTTTCTACGTAAAACACCGAAAAGACACGTTTTCAGTAATTTTGTTTTGGATTTTCATATAGAGTGACTTGTATGTTATGTATCTCATTAGACAGGTTTCTGGCAAAGACGTTTAATTTCCCCATATAGGTGGCTTTCCATGCACTTTAGAGTTTAGGACATAACAGTCCGAAAAAAAAGCTAAAATAATTTTTTTTTTATAATTGACTCATAATTTCTTGAATTTTGTCCGAATTTTGGCATCTCAGTACCTGTAAAGATGAATAAGAAAGAAAAAAATATCGTATTTTTATATTTTATTTTATTTTTTTCTCAGTAAAGAGTGTTATTTGTGGCTTTTAGCTTTTTGGTACTTAATGAACTTAAAAACACTCATAATACACGCTTCTCGTAATGTCCTTTCATTTCCCAAAAATAGGGTTCTTTGCATGTATTTAAGCGTTTTTATTGGTAACATGATCAAAAACACTCAAAATATATGTTTTTGGTAATGTTATTCTCTTTCTCCATAAAGTGTGTTTTGCATGCGTTTTAGCGTTTTGGTATATAAGGGGCTCAAAACATTTAAACGCCAGTTCTTGGTAAAAATTGTAAAGTAATTCTCCTGCTTTTTAGTGCTTTATTGCCTATCACGCTCAAAAACACTCAAAACACACTTTTCTGGTAATGTCATTTTTTTCCCACATAAAGCTGGTTTCGCATGCAATTTGGGTTTTTGGTAACTAAGAATGTGAAAAGCACTCAAAATACATGCATTTAGTAAGGTTGTTCTGTTTCTCAATTAAGAGTGTTATTCATGAGTTTCAGCATTTTGGTATCTAGGAAACTTCTCCATACACACGAGTTTTTGCGTTTTTTAACTTGTGGTTCTTTTGAATTATAAAACATTTATTATGCAGTTTTCTCGCAATGTCCCTTTCTTTCCCAATATAGAGTGCTTGGATCAATTTTCGCGTTTTTTTTTGTAGGTAACAAGCTCAAAAACACTTAAAATATACCTTTTTGGTAATGTTTTTTCTACTTCTTGATATTGGTTGGATTGCATCCGTTTTAGCGTTTTTCTACGTAAAACACTGAGAAGAAACGTTTTTCAGTAATTTTGTTTTGGATTCCCATATAGAGTGAGTTCCTTATTATTTATCGTTTTGGTGCCTAACATGCTGAAAAACACTCAAAAGACAGATTTCTGGTAAGGTCGTTTAATTTCCTCATATATGAGGCTTTACATTCACTTTAGTGTTTGCTACATAACAGTCCGAAAAAAAACCTAAAACAGCTTTTTTCATAATATTTTCTTATCATATAAATGAGTTTCTGCGTTTTTCTACGTAAAACACTGAAAAGATACGTTTTCAGTAATTTTGTTTTGGATTCCCATATAGAGTGAGTTCCTTATTATTTATCATTTTGGTGCCTAACATGCTGAAAAGCACTCAAATGACACATTTCTGGTAAGGTCGTTTAATTTCCTCATATAGGAGGTTTTGCATACACTTTAGGGTTTGGTACATAACAGTCCGAAAAAAAAGCTTAAATTAACTTTTTTGATAATTTTCTTTTATCATATAATAGCCCTGAATTTTCCCAGAATTTTACCATCTCGGTACCTATAAAGATGAATAACAAAAAAAAAAATCTTATTTTTTAAATTTTTTATCTATTTATTTTCCTAAATAAAGAGTGTTGTTTGTGGGTTTTAGCTTTTTGTACTTAAGGAACTTAAAAACACTCAAAATACATGTTTCTCGTAATGTCTTTTCGTTGCCCAAGCATAAGGTTCTTTTCATGTATTTAAGCGTTTTTATAGATAACGATCAAAAACACTCAAAATAAATGTGTTTGTTA
The DNA here is from genome assembly GCF_035594125.1 of Scylla paramamosain. Taxonomy (NCBI): domain Eukaryota; kingdom Metazoa; phylum Arthropoda; class Malacostraca; order Decapoda; family Portunidae; genus Scylla; species Scylla paramamosain. The sequence goes on along the minus strand of NC_087159.1, from coordinate 22,745,317 downwards.
ATGTTATTCTGTTTGTCCATAAAAGGTGTTTTGCATGCGTTTTAGCGTTTTCGTATGTAATGAGCTCAAAAACACCTAAAAGCAAGTTCTTCGTAAAAGTTGGTTTTATTCCCATGTAATGTGATTGCCCTGCTTTTTAGTGCTTTATTGCCTAACCCGCTCAAAAACACTCGAAAGACACTTTTCAGGTAATATTATTTTTTTCCCACATAAAGCTAGTTTCGCATGGAATTTGAGGTTTTAGTAACTAAGAATGTGAAAAACACTCAAAATACAGGTATTTAGTAAGGTTTTTCTGTTTCTTAATTAAAAGTGTTATTCATGACTTTCAGCATTTTGGTCTGTAAGAAATTTCCCTAATACACACATTTGGTAAGGTATTTCTGTTTCTCAATTAAAAGTGTTATTCATGAGTTTCAGCATTTTGGTATGTAAGAAACTTCTCTATTTACCCGAGTTTTTGAGTTTTTTGCCTTGTGGTTCTTGTGCATTTTTTGTAGGTAACAAGCTCAAAAACACATCAAAATATATCTTTTTGTTAATGTTATCCTATTTCTTCATATTGGTTCGTTTGCATCCGTTTTACCGTTTTTCTTCGTAAATCACTGAAAAGACATGTTTTCAGTAATATTGTTGAAATTGCTGAAAAAAACACTCAAAATGGGATTTCTGGTAAAGTCGTGTAATTTCACCATATAGGTGGCTTTGCATGCACTTCAGGGTTTGGTACATAACTCCGGAAAAATTATAAAATCATTTTTTTATAATGATTTTTTTTTACAAAATTTCCCCGATTTTTTCCAGAATTTTGGTATCTCGGTACCTATGAAGATGAATAGTTTTTCTCTATAAATTGTTATTTTTGAGTTTCAGTTTTTTGGTACTTAAGGAACTTAAAAACACTCATAATAAACGATTTTCGTAATGTCCTTTTGTTATTCAAACATAGGCTTCTTTACATGTATTTAAGCGTTTTTATAGGTAACGTGATCAAAAACCCTTAAAATACATGTTTTTGGTAATGTTATTCTGTTTCTCCATAAAGGGTGTTTTCCATGCCTTTTAGCACTTTTGTACTTAAGGGGTTAAAAAACACATAGTCAAGTTCTTCGTAAAAGTTGGTTTTATTCCCATGTAATGTGATTGTTCTGCTTTTTAGTGCTTTGTTGCATATCACGCTCAAAAACACTCAAAAGACACTTTTCTGGTAATGTCATTTTTTTTCCACATAAAGCTAGTTTCGCATGTAATTTGGCATTTTCGTAACTAAAAATGTGAAAAACAATTAAAATATACAATTTGGTAACGTAGTTCTCTTTCTCGATTAAAAGTGTTATTCATGCATTTCATCATTTTGGTATGTAAGAAACTTCTCTATATACAAGAGTTTTTGGGTTTATTGCCTTGTGATTCTTGTGAAACTATAAAACACTCATTACACACGTTTGTCGTAATGTTCTTTTGTTTCCATCCATTTTTGAATTTTTTGTAGGTAATAAGCTTAAAAACACTCAAAATATATATTTTTGGTAATGTTATTCTATTTCTTCATATTGGTTTGCATCAATTTTAGCGTTTTTCTTCGTAAATCTCTGAAAAGACACGTTTTCAGTAATATTAATGAAATTTCTGAAAAAAAAACACTCAAAAGACAGGTTTCTGGAAAAGTCGTGTAATTTTCCCATATAGGTGGCTTTGCATGCACTTCAGGGTTTGGTACATAACTCCGGATAAAGCTAAATTTTTTTTTTTTTTATAAAGTTTTTTTTTACCTAATTTCCCAGAATTTTGCCAGAATTTTGGCATCTCGGTACCTGTGAAAATGAAAAACAAAAAAAAAAATTTTTAATTGATATATTTATTTACTTTTTTTTCTCTCTCTCTATAAAATAGTGTTATTTGTGGGTTTTAGCTTTTTGATACTTAAGAAACTTAATAATTCTCATAATACACAATTTTTGTAATATAATTTTGTTTCACAAACTTAGGGCTCTTTGCATGTATTTAAGCGTTTTTATAGGTAAGATGATCAAAAACACTTTAAATTCATGTTTTTGGTAATGTTATTTTGTTTCTCAATAAAGGGTGTTTTTGCATGAATTTTAGCGTTTTGGTATGTAAGGAGTTAAAAAACAGTTAAAGGTAAGTTTTTGGTAAAAGTTGGTTTTATTCCCATGTAATGTGATTATTCTGCTTTTTAGTGCTTTCACGCTCAAAAACACTCACAAGACATTTCTGTGGTTATGTCATTTTTTTCCCACATAAAACTAGTCTCGCATGTAATTTCGGATTTTCGTAACTAAGAATCTGAAAAATACTCAAAATACTCACATTTGGTAAGATAGTTCTGTTTCTCAATTACAAGTGTTATTCATGAGTTTCAGCATTTTGGAATGTAAGAAACTTCTCTATATACACGAGTTTTTGCGTTTTTTACCTTGTGGTTCTTGTGAAACTATAAAACACATATTATACACGTTTCTCGTAATGTCCTTTTGCTTCCCAATATAGAGTGCTTTCCATCCATTTTTGCGTTTTTTTGTAGGTATCAATTTCAAAAACACTCAAAATATACCTTTTTGGTAATGTTATTCTATTTCTTCATATTGGTTGGTTTGCATCTGTTTGAGCGTTTTTCTACGTAAAACACCGAAAAGACACGTTTTCAGTAATTTTGTTTTGGATTCTCATATAGATGGTAAGATTGGTTTTTATCGTAAGATTTTATCGGTAAGATTTTGGTTTTATCGTGTTGGTTCCTAACATGCTGAAAAACACTCATAAGACAGTTTTCTGGAAAAGACGTTTAATTTCCCCATAGAGGTGGCTTTACATGCACTTTAGGGGTTTGGTACATAACAGTTCGAAAAAAAAAGCTAAATTTAAAAAATTTTGATAATGTTCTTATTTCACATAATTTCCTGAACTTTGCCCGAATTTTGACATCTCGTTACCTGTGAAGATGAATAAGAATGAAAAAAAATATATCGTATTTTTTTATTTATTTATTTTTTCTCAATAGTGTTATTTGTAACTTTTACTTTTTCGTACTTAATGAACTTAAAAACATTCATAATACACGTTTCTCGTAATGTCCTTTCGTTTCCCAAAAATGGGTTTCTTTGCATGTATTTAAGCGTTTTTATTGGTAACATGATAAAAAACACTCAAAATACATGTTTTTGGTAATGTTATTCTGTTTCACCATAAAGTGTATTTTGGATGCGTTTTAGTGTTTTGGTATAAGGAGCTCAAAACACTTGAAGGCAAGTTCTTGATAAAAAATGGTTTTATTCCAAGGTAATTTGATTGCCCTGCTTTTTAGTGCTTTATTGCCTATCACGCTCAAAAACACTCAAAACACATTTTTCTGATAATGTTATTTTTTTCCCACATAAAGCTGGTTTCGCATGCAATTTGGGGTTTTAGTAACTAAGAATGTGAAAAGCACTCAAAATACACGCATTTAGTAAGGATATTCTGTTTCTCAATTAAGTTTCAGCATTTTGGTATCTAGGAAACTTCTTCATATAAACTAGTTTTTGCATTTTATGCCTTGTGGTTCTTTTGAACTATAAAACACTCATTATACACTTTTCTTGCAATGTCCTTTTCTTTCCCATTATAGAGTGCTTTGCATCAATTTTCGCGTTTTTTTATAGGTAACAAACTCAAAAACACTCAAAATATACCTTCTTGGTAATGTTTTCCTATTTCTTTATATTGGTTGGTTTGCGTTAGTTTTAGCGTTTTTCTACGTAAAAGACTGAGAAGACACGTTTTCAGTAATTTTGTTTTGAATTCCCATATACAGTGAGTTCCTTATTATTTATCGTTTTGGTGCGTAACAAGCTGAACAACACTCAAAAAACAGATTTCTGATAAGGTCGTTTAATTTTCTCATATAGGAGGCTTTGCAAGAACTTTAGGGTTTGGTACATAACAGTCCGAAAAAAAAAGCTAAAATTAACTTTTATAATAATATTCTTTTATCATATAATTGCCCTGAATTTTCCCAGAAATTTGGCATCTCGGTACCTATGAAGATGAATAACAAAAAAAAAAAAAAAAAAAATCTTTTTTTTTATTTTTTTATTTTTTTCTCAATAAAGAGTGTTATTTGTGGGATATAGCTTTTCTTTATTTAAGGAACTTAAAAACACTCATAATACACGTTTCTTGTAATGTCCTTTCGTTTCCCAAACATAAGGATCTTTGTATATATTTAAGCATTATTGTAGAAAACATGATCAAAAACACTCAAAATATATGTTTTTGATAATGTTTTTCTGTTTCTCCATAAACGGTGTTTCGCATGCGTGTTAGTGTTTTGGTATGTAAGGAGCTCAAAAACACTTTAATGCAAAATCTTCGTAAAAGTTGGTTTTATTCCCATGTAATGTGATTGCCTTGCTTTTTAGTGCTTTATTGCCTAACACGCTCAAAAACCCTTAAAAGACACTTTTCTTGTAATGTCATTTTTTTTTTCACACATAACGCTACTTTCGCATGGAATTTGGGGTTTTGGTAACTAAGAATGTGAAAAACACTCAAAATACACGCATTTCGTAAGGTTGTTCTGTATTTTTTTTTAATTAAGAGTGTTATTCATGATTTCCAGGAATTTGTTATCTTAGAAACTTTTCAATACACATGAGTTTTTGCGTTTTTTGACCTCTGATTCTTGGTACATAACACCAAAAAAAAGCTAAAATAAACTTTTTCGATAATGTTCTTTTTTTCACATAATTTTCCTGAATTTTGGCAGAATTTTGGCATCTTTGTAACTGCTATTTTTTTATTCTCTATAAAGAGTGTTATTTGTGGGTTTTAACGTTTTGGTACTTAAGGAACTTAAAAACACATAATACACGTTTTTAGTTATGTCCTTTCGTTTCATAAACATAGGGTTTTTTCCATGTATTTAAGCGTTTTTATAGGTAACAATGAAAAACACTTAAAACTCATGTTCTTGGTAATGTTACTCTGCTTCCCGTTAAAGGAGTGTTTTGCATGCGTTTACGCGTTTTGGTATGTAAGGAGTTCAAAAACACTTCAAGGCAAGTTCTTGGTAAAAGTTGGTTTTATTCCTATGTAATGCCATGCTTTTTAGTGCTTTATTGCCTAACACGCTAAAAAACACTCAAAAGACACTTCTAGTAATGTCATTTTTTCCCACATTAAGCTAGTTTCGCATGCTATTTAGGGTTTTGCTACGAATGTCAAAAACACTCAAAATACACGCATTTGGTAAGGCTTTTCTGTTTCTCAATTAAAATTGTTATTCATGAGTTTCAGCATTTTGGTATCTAAGAAA